>NC_084912.1:8621546-8940818 GCF_949316345.1 Pungitius pungitius | reverse complement strand
TGCTGTTTCCTTAATTCAGTGATATATTTTTTTTATTAAACTTGGAGTACACTTATATAGACAAAGAGATGCTTTGAATAAATCTGTGTGTGTGTGTGTGTGTGTGCACGCTTTGCCTTTGTGGTAAAAATCCATGCTTACAGCTGCACCTCTGAAAGGGTTCATTAACCCTGAGAGGCAGTCTTCTCAAGCCTCATCTTCATCTCCTGATCATTCCAGATCACATCTGCTGCTCCATGCTTTTTACTCATTAACGAAAACATCCCAGGGCTACATCTGACGCTGATATTATCATATTTTAAGGAAAGCAAGAGGGTAATGTCCCTTGCAGAGACATGCAGACCCTCTGTAAATGATTTTGTCTATTTGAATTTGAATTGAATAGAATCACACTAAAATCATTTAGCACTTTATGGCATCAGACCATGTGTGCAGTTCTGGTGTCATTTGCTGATGTTTTTAAATATCTGCTCTTTTATTGTGGTGAATGGAATTGCAATAAAAAATTAATTATTAATTATTGTAAACATGTGGTTGGCCATAGAAGCAGATATCCACCAGTTGAAATGGTCTTTTTCTATCGTTATGTGGTTGTAAGGTTTGCTTCACCCACTCCTCTGCCCATTTTGCGTATCAGCTGTCAGTGTGGGAGGATGAGGGTATTCCAGAGCAGCTTACAGGACGTATTAAAAATCCAGACCCATCACTGATGTCAATTGTTAAGCGCTCTTTCTCAGGACTCCTCCTTTGTCCTCTTCTTCATCTGTCAGCTTGCTCTCACAAACAGAACACACACATACACATTTGCATGGCTGCAAACAAACACATAGAAAGAAACAAAGAAACACTACCATCAAGGTATACTCACAATTCCAGCTGAGTACCCTTTGTCTCCTAGCAACCAGCACCTCTGCAATTTCTGGCTTTGCACTTATGGAGTCATCTCAACGTTAGTATTTTCACACACTGACACATACACCTGTACCTGCAGACTCAAGTTTGGTTTTGACTTGCGGCCTAAGTGAAATTGAATCTGAAAATTATTACGTCTGGTAGAATTACTTTTTGCTGTGAAGTTAATTAAAAGCACTGTTGTCAGAACATTTTAGCTCAGAGGCTTTGAATCACTTTCATTTAATTTTACTTGATCCAGTTTTCTCTCTGAAAGTTGCCATAGCCCACAAAAAAGTCTGCTTTAGTTTAAATGGATATCCAAACAAAGAGCTGCATAAATCAAGGAACAGGACCGTATATGCAACTCTTGTCACACAACAGGTGTCAGATGTTGTTAAAACGTAACGTTGTTCATGAAAATAAGCACACAGATACGGTTTCAAAAAAACATTTAAGAGAAAAATGAGCATGATCGTGAGCATACCATTTAGCGGAGGAAAATAACGGCATTAAAGCATTGTTTATTGTGGTCTGTGTGTGGTTGTGAAATGTGTTAGTAGCGATGCCAGAGCGAGTGAGGCCTTCCTGAAAGCCTCATGGAATATTCATGAGAAGATTTCCATAGGCTCAGAGACCCTGCAGTTATGTATTCATCTCCTCATGAATGCCTTTACTGACCTCTGACATGTACACACACACCTGTCATAAAAAGACACAACTGCGCCGTACCAGCGGACCGGTGCTTGACCTTTGACTCTTTGCTCATGTAATAGTTAGTGTACAGTCAGTGTATCCTCTGTATGTTCTCCCGCATTCTGAGACAGCTTTGTTCCCTGCTCCCTCTCCCAGCTGCTTCCAACGTCTTACCCAACTTAAAAACATGTAGCAATGGAGCCCACACAAGTAGCTACACCAGAGGCAGTGAAATGGTTTTAACTATGAAAATGTAACAACCCAGGTTTTTTTTTTATTGTATTGTATTTTTGATGCTGATGAAGATTGATAGTGCAAAGGTTTATTTTTTATGTAAAACAAAGCGAGTTAAGTCATTTGCACTGCAGAACTTTTTCCTTATTTTTCATTATTTGCTGTCACGAAATGGATCCAAGCAGACATGATTAGTCAATTGTCGAAGATGGCAATCAATTTATCTGGTTAAAAATGACCGAAAAGTACTAGTTCGCGTTTCATGTAAATAGTTCCATAATAGTGAGCTGACTATATTTGAGTTATGGGCAATCTTTTGAAAAAATAAGCAGCATGAAAATTTCAAACTTCTCTGAAAAAATGTTGATAATTAATTAATTTTGAAATCCTTTTCAGCACATTAATAGGTGGTGTACCTGGGCCAATGGCAAGACTACCACATTCTGTGCAAGTCTAATTCTATCCTCTGTCAGTCACACAGTAATGTGCGCAGCAGCGGTTTTTGTCTCCAGCTAACCACTACGCACCTATATTGTGTAATTTATGTTGTGGTGATGTGGGGAGCAGAGGCCTGGCTCACTGCTGATTGCATTGGTGTCTTGCTGCATTAAGATAACGTGCGTGTGTGGGAGTGATGGCACCACATGTAGGTAAGAGCATGCCTTGTTCCTGTGCATGTGAGTGTGTCCTGTTAAAGATAAGGTGATACATGCCCGGGGTGAACTGTTGACTTGATGTCATCCACAATGCACCTGTCTCATACATCATCGTGAGCAAGAGGCAGTGTGGGGAACAGAGGGAAGAGCTTGCAGCCTTCACTTCACCTCTCGTCTATGTCTATGTCAGTGCATACCCGACACAAGACAGGATGGTTAAAGGTTTACAGAAATAATAATATATACACTTTTTTCTTCTCTCTAATGAGATCCTTTGTTTAGACTAGGTGTCCTTGGCTGTGTGCCCCTTGGCAGGTACCTTTTGAGATGTTTTTTTTTAGTTTAGCTTTCAGAGGGATCTGGACCGAGCAGGCGCCATTTATAGGTAGTTGCTCTGCTCACCTTCCCCCTGGCCGAATCCCCTCCTCCCCTTTCCATGTATGAAGGGGAGAGCTTCATGCAATAACTGGGAGGTTTCTCTCTCGATTACAGTGGGTCAAGAGAATAGAACAGAGCTCCTCAAACAGGGAGGCAGAGGACACAAAGAGATGATCTATGCAGGAGTTCATTCTGGTCAGCAGTTACCAAATCTCTTTATCCCTATGAGTCATGTTATCTTTTCTTTTACTCTTTCACCCCATAGCTTCCTCTCCCTCTCTGTCTCGGTGCGTTTCTGCACCTCGGCAAAGTGTGTTTTAGTGTTGATTGTAATGGCTTCTGACGGTGCGCGTCTTGGGGACAGTCCTGTGATCCCGTATCGTCTGCCTGTGGTTAGGTGTGGTGGATCTGTCATCCCAGCGGCTCAATATCACTGACCTCAGACCAGCTCTTCCAGGAAAAGCTGTCATCTGATATTCAGGATCAGTTTTCCACTTTTTAGGTAGCCAGCCGTTCACAAAGAGGCATCTTTAACTACTTTAGCCAGACCACACACTGTGTGTGTGTGCATGTGTGTGTGTGTGTGAGAGAGAGGGAGAGTGAGTGTGAGCAGACACCCAGATTGGCTTTGTTGTCTGACTAAATGGCTGTCTCCTTCCCTTTCACTCCTGTCCCACAGTGTAAAACATTAGTCCAATCCAGCAAAATGATTTCCAGGCTATTCTCAGAGTTGGAGATCATTATTTCTGGCTTGGTTAGAGCCCGCTGGCTAATGCAGGGCTCGGTAATGGCAGTGATAATGGAGGTCTTGAGAGGTATGCTGTTGCTCACCCTCCCTCCTTTCCTATCTGATCTTCTCACACTTTTCTTCTATTGTCCAGCAGCAGGTAGACAGCATGATGGATGGACGGGGCTCGTCCCCCGTGCAAAGCGGCGCTATCGGTTGGTGGCGCCCGTAAGCGTTTGTCACGATCGATGCCGCTCAGCTCCGCTCCATCACTCGGCTTCGCTGCCAAAGAAAGGCTCGGACACACTCAGAAACACGAGTAGACATAATGGTAGAGGGAAATTAGGGGGAAATCAAAAGCTGGGAGATAGATTTTCTTAGACTTTTTTTTGCCATCTTAACTCTTTCATTAGCTTCACGGGTGGCAGCAGAGCACCAAGCCGAATGGATGTATGTGCTCATATGGGTTTTAAGTCTATAAACATACATAGACATCATGAATCACTTACAGTGAAAGAAGAGATGTGGGCAACAGTTAAACGAGCTCTGTGATGATTCTGTGTGTGTGTGTGTGTGTGTGTGTGTGCGCGCGCATGTGTTTGTCTGTCATCCCTCATGTGGGCTTGATAAGTTCCGCTGACATTGTGTTTTCTCTTGGTGGTTGTTGAGTGATCCAGTCTGGGAGTGTTGTATGTTTCTCGTAAGCTGGTGAGCTGTAGATGATTAGAGTGGAGTCCATCCATGAAATCCCATTTAGGTCCCATCGAAAAAGATGCTGTGTGCATGTGTGAGTGTGTGTGTGTGGTAGTGAGGGGGGGTTATAATAATGAGGGAGAGAGAGGGTGTTATTCTAGCTATATTTTTCAGCATCAGAAACAATTCCCAAATTCGCTCCAGATGCGTCCCCTCCTTTTCCCCCTCTCAGCATGTTTACAAGCATAGCAAGGTCAATATATATATTTATATATATAAGGGTCTGCTCAGACTGTTTGAGTTTTTTGGAAATGAGATAATGCTGCTTGATTACTTATTTCCTCAAGTACAAAGGAGTGACATGTGTCTGTACTCTGCTATTAGCTGTAGCGGACTTGTGTTGTTATTGGCTTTCAAAAAAAAAGAAAAATCTACAAAGAGAGAGATGCGGTTGAGTTATGCTGCATTTATTATAGGTGCAGTCTTTGCTATTTAAGGATTTTTTTCGCCTAAATTTAGGCTTTAGAAGCGAGATGGAGAGACTTCTTTCTCTCTTTGTGTGTGAGCGTATCCCTAATGCAGTCTGTTTACTCTTTGCTTTATTAAAGCAGCCGTTTCTCCTTCCTACCCGCTTATCAAGCCCTGTGCTCCATCGAGCTCTCAGCTCTGCCTCAAAGGGACTAAGGCAAACACCGCGCACACTCTGCGTCTGGCATGATAATGTGTGGAACATTTATTTTTAAGACTACGCTTTGACCCTCCAGATGATAATGGTAATGATTCTGATGGCTCCCCTTTCCAGGTTGCTGTGTGGGGGAACACGTAAAGACACAGAGAGAAGGGGGACGCAGCTAGAGGCCATGTTTATCATTTATTTTACACAATAATAATGTGACGGTGTGGAGGAAGAAGGATGACGGGGGGGGGTTGGGGGTTGGGGAGGGAAAGAAAGGCGCAGATACTCTTGACCGCGCACAGAACCACTCAGTCACTCTCTCCGGGACACACAAATACACACACATTTTGGCAAGCCCCCAAAGGCCCTGCAGCCTTCGATTCCCACCTCGCTCTCTTTGCGTTATCCCCCATTGTTAACACCTTTCCTCCTCTATTATCTGCCTGACACTGAGGCTTCCTTGTCTCCCACAGTTCTCTGCACCGCAACCAAAAATATACAGTATGTACAAATAAATGCAGTGTGTTCATTTCCTCTATGCACTCAAGACCTTTTATAAAGGCCAATGGACTTTTCTTACGCTACCTCCTTCTATCAACTGGTATCGCTGAGCTGTTTTGAGGCAAGACTAAATCAAGTCTTGGGTCACTTGGGATTAGTCCAAGTCAAGTGAACTGTCTTTTAGTCAAGTCTACTAAAACTAAAACGGCAAGACAATTGAATATTTTTGCGTTCAAGTGTGGGTTATTGTTCTTTTGTTTGTGAGATCTTTAACATGATTATTCAGCTCTGTTCAAAGATGTATTCTGCTGTATTTCAATCAGTACTTATTTGAGCAGTTTATGAATCATTGCACAGATACAGATCGAGTTAAATGTGCATTAGGAAACACACAACAAATTTGTTTGTTAATTTGAATGTATTGCTCCTCATTTGTTCATGCAATTTCCAGTTTCACAGTTTATTTGTGTGGTTGTGTGTGTGCCTACTTGTGGGTTTTTACCATGCAGGGAGGAAGAAAGTAGTTAGCAGTTAGTGGCAGCACACTGACATTCTTTTAACAGCCCTCACACACCTCATTAGCTCTCTTAATGAGGGAGTAATCAGACACATTGCCCCTCGATCTTTCAGTCTTTTTCTCCCCCTTTTAAGGGAAGAATGAAATTAAGAGCATTTGGCAAAGACAAACATTTTCTTATCATGCAATCGAGTCAAGCAATCCAGAAAAAAACAAACACTATTTATTTTTTTAGATACACTCACACTGAACTTAATACGCTTACGCTGGAACAGAGACGAGCAACATACAGGCACCTCTTTTAAGGATCAGCAGTTATTATTCAATGTTTTCTCTGCTTGAGTGTACAATTATATCTAAATATGTAAAGGTAAAAGTGAAGTAATTTCTGAGCCATGTCCGCACCACTTTAGTGTCATTTATATGTTGAAAGATCCTGTTCAGATACATTTTTATCATCGCTAAATCAACATGAGTTTTGGAATGCAAACTGCATTGTAAAAGCTTCATTCACTTTAGTGAGTATTTTTAAGAACTATTATTGAAAAAAAAAACTGCCCAAAGTTTACTTTAGAAACAACTAAAAGTTGTTAAACCTACAAAACCAATACCACAGTTTTCCAGAAGCGCACAAACAAAGGCAGAGAGCAAAAGACAGACAGTGTCAGTAGAGAACAGTGTGGGGGTCAATGAAGGAGAGACTTAAATAGAAAATAAATCCCTAAATACCAGTGGGTATTTCTCCTCAGCTAAACCTCTAAAACCAAGACGTCAGAGCACCAGATCGTCCTGTCTGATTTATGGTACACCACGTCAACCAACTGTGGAGGAGGAGGTTATGAAACCTCCGATGCGTGAAAATTGTTTGTGTTCGCATGTAGGCGTGTGTCTGTTTTCATTTATTCATTAGAAGTGGTATGTAACCTACGCACCCATCAGCACACTGTGGCGTCGGGAGCCCTGAGGGTTTCAACCAAAAATGGGCGTCTGTTATTGAGGTGGCTGAAGCCACAGCAGCATCCCGTCAAACTCCTTTTGCTTTCAGTAGACAAACGTGTCATTATTTTCAAGTAAAAAGAGGTAGAAAGAAATGCCTGTTTTTTTTTTCTGTTGGTGTTGGGATAAGCATCTGCTCAGCTGCAGGAGGTATTTGTGTCACGCAGAAGAGTTGAAGCTGTGTACAGTATGAATGCAGTGCAAGTAGATGGGAGGTTAATGATGTGAATCAGACAGGAACCAGACATTACCTTCAATCTCCAGACCAGGCGCCTTGAGCTACGTCTGATAACATTGATAATTATTCCAGATATGGGCTTTGCAGGGATTTTTGTAGATAGGCATATCAGTAGCTGAGTTTATTGCACTTTACGCCGACGAAACAATATCAGTGTTATCAAATGTGACATTTTAAAAATCCTGTCCAAAGCACGTTGGGGGCCGTGGTTCATACGGCAAGGACACACCTGAAAACATGTGTGTTACTTCATCATTAGGGCTACAATGGGAATGAACTGTGAGCAACGTCACCTCAAAAGCGCCAGGCTGTATTAATGAACTAACTGCCCATTTGGAGGTATGTGGTGCATTGAGGGTAAATCTATACCAGGTCTAAGCCGCCCGAACAACAACCTGGCCACGCTCTGCCTTACTTGCGTCGGTTCAAACACCTGCGATGAAATAACAGACCGGTCGGCATGCTGTGTGCAAGAAACAAGGAGACTAAAAAGTTGCAGGCCTGACATCATTACGGCACCGTATGAGAGGCCCGGGGGCCCCGGACTGGGCCTGGAGGCCCCAGCTATGCCTTGTGATAGTCTTCATAGCGTTGCAGTGTAGTCGTCTGAATCATTTTGCTGTGAAAGCAAAGTTAATCCTGGAGGTAAGGTCCCGTGGGCCTGCTGCTGATACTTAACTGTCTGCCCTCGATTCTTGCACCGTCTGATGAACCTGAGGTTAACTCGGCCTGAAGCAACACGCAGACTCACATTTTAGAAAGTGTGTATTGGCCAGACACTGACATGTAGAAGGATTTAATGGAGACACAAAAGATGTACTGTAAATTCCTGCCATGTCAGTTTGACTGTTAGCTACGCTCGGGGTGCTTCTCAATTAATGCACCGTGGTGGTATTTGCTGAAGGGCCGTAACATCCGATTACTGCTGGAGACCATGGGGGCCAATATTCCTCTTTGTGGTGACTGTTCTCACATATTTATTAAGACTGTTTTTAGAGAGGTTCAGTCCTTCCCTGGAAATCGGCTTCCAAACTAATCAGAAATGTCAAAAATCTCGGAGCCAACGCAGTCATGGCTGAGCTTAGAAAACACCATTGAGGGGCAACCACAGACTATGTAAAATACAGTACGGCCTCCCACAGAAATGTCCTGTTTGCTGTTTTAAGAATGTGTAAATGTAGAAATGTAGCGTTGCTAAATTTGATAATGCTCTGGCTCCCAAAGGAATTAAACGTGTCAATAAATCCTTAAAGGACATAGAAGACCGTAGACTCCAAACCATGATCACTGTGATTATTTTGTTATATTGTATGTGACAACGGAGAGAAAGAACTAGGAAGAGGGAGCAAGGCAGTGTGAGTGAATGTACGGCACGATGGATGGCGTCAGATAAGGATGTCATGGCATTCACTTCTTGGGGACATAGTCCCGGATCAGACATCCAGTTATAAAACGACCTCTAATCCAATCAAACCGCACCATAAGTGGGAGCAATATAGATTGCTCCAGCCAATCGCGTTACAGCGTGCTAATAGGATTATGGGAGTTTTAGTGTGCGGATTCCACCCTAGAGCTCTCATTTCACTACTTACACACATGGCATTGTTTTCATGTTGTCGAAGCCTTCCTGCCTCTTCTTGTCTTTTTTTACCTTCTCATTCCTGTTGCCATCTTTCTGTTTCTTCCGCTGTTTACAGCAACTGTAGCCTCCGGCGCTCCGACAGCGATGTCCTCGCTCGGCAATCGGCTAACATTTTACTTTGAGCCCCCCCCGGGAGCGAATACACACGGGCGGACACACAAAGAAAAGTTTCTAACGGTGTGTCTGCGGTACGTCCTTCCTGCGTTTGTTGGTGTGTCTGCTGCGTGAAGGTGAGAGGAGTAATTAGTCATCAGATAGAGTGGCGGGTCAGGTAGACCCAAAGCATTCCTTTGATAAGAGGCACCATTGTAGGCCGGGTGCCAGACTGACTCGGCTCGCCGCTCTCCACTCGGCGCTGTTTTGTTTTTTTTGCCAGGAGAACAACAAAGGAGCCGGAGGGAGCACTACGGCTCTGGCTGCAATGTGTGCAAAGTTGGGAAACATGAAGGTGGTTTCGTTTTTTGGGATATGATCCCGCAAAATGTTGCACACTGACAGAATACATTGATTTTTGTGGTGTAGTTGCCACAACTGCATGCTAATTTTGTTGCCGGAATATATCTGTGACAGCAGAAGTTCTGCAGATCTATGCAGAAGGAAATTACACTCGGCCTCCGATGATAAAATTAGAATGTGCCCCTCAGATCCGATATTCATGTTCTCTTTAACAACAGGCCAGCGTTGCGTGTTTCGTTTTCCCATCCGCACACATTGAATTATATGAAAGTTGAGAATATTAGCCAGATAAAGCTTTTGTTTTCACTATTGCAATGTGATTATCTGTTGGTTTATCCATCGTATAAAGGTAGCTAATGCATGGCGAGGATGTCACAAGACCCAACCAGTTTTAGTTGACGGCCGACATACAGCTTGATGTCCATAGGACCTTCACTGTGGACATTCATGTACCATGAAAAACTGAGCAGTGCACGTTCGAACAAAATGCCTCATTGTGTGCTCAACAGTTGCCTTGGATTAAAATGTTCAAACAACATGAAATCAAACACTCGGTTTCGGGTTGTGGTTTGTACAGCAGGGCGCTGTTTTAATGTCTGCTACACCATAAAAGGCACAACCACCCCCCACCCCCCACCACCATTCACTAGATTGCACAACACAAAGGCTGTGGCGTGCTTTGGTGCCCTCCTTTGTGTCCCGATTAAATAATATACAACATTCTTTCCAAGGAAAAATTCCGTAGAGGATCAACGTTTGAGGGACGTAGTGTGGGGCAAAAGTCATGAAAACAAATTTTAACATTACCCCAAGGAGTTTTATAAGTGTGGATAGTTGTGTGCGTCGAGGGAATGCCTAATGGGGTTTACGTGATCATTAAATAAGTAGAAGTCCTCCGTCTCATGCAGAACGGTTGTGCTGTGTAGTTTTATAGATTGCGGTGTTGTGCTTTGGCCTCTCTATGGCCGACCATAAGTACTCTGTTTACGTCTCTCTGAGCTGTGTGTGTGTGTGTGTGTGTGTCAGGAGCCTCTCTGGCAGCCCCCTACAGTTTCCCTGAGTAGTGAGTGTGTGTGTGTGTGTGTGCCATTTAAACGGCAGACAAAAGAATCTGCTAATTAAAACTATGGCTACTTTCAATCTCTCTCCTGCCCTCCTCTACTCTCTGACCCCCCCCCCCCCCCCCCCCTCTTTCACTCTGCACACATGCACTTTTCACCGGTCAAATTCAGTTAAGCTCTGTACACACACACACACACACACACACAAACACAGAGCCTAACAGTAAAAGTTAGCGTTCTTTATCTCTCCATGACGTACCACACTGGATGTGTCAGCTCACATTAAAGAGATAAATATAAAAACCTGCTTTCTGTTTTGCACCAAATAGTTTGGTAAAGGAGGAAGTGACAGTGAATAGTGTGAATTCAGCTATATGCTTTAAGTATGCTTAAACCCTCATGGGTTCAAACATTTGCAAGGAAAATTTGGTCCATATCTTTTCCAAAAAAGCATTGAACTGTACTTTGTTAAAGACCATTCACCCTGCCCAGCCAAACAAACCAACATAACCAATCCACCCGAGAGGTGTTACGCATATAAGAGGTGCGTTACATGTAACTAATGGCTTCTTTCTCTCTTTGCAGAGATCTGAGCGAGAACTTCATCCAGTCCATCCCCAGAAAAGCATTCAGAGGAGCTACGGACATCAAGAACCTGTGAGTATTCCCCGGCATTATTATTATTATTGATAAATGATTTGGTTTGGAGAGGCTAAAATAGTGTAAATTCTGCTTGATCGATCATCTGGCTTTAGGTTTCTATGTAGTGCTGGTTGATACTGCAGTGAAGTAATTGATAATCAATCATGAACGAGTGAATCAAGCTTATCCAGAGCCAAGCACATTAAACCTAAAGCTGCTGGAAGAAGGTGGCAGGAGTCTTAATTGCTTAATTGCACCCCTTTTTCTTGCAGCTCCCTAAAGATGGCTTGTAGTAACTGATTTACATTTTCACCAGAGTACATGCACATTCTAAACACAAACGCACAGATTTATGAGGCGTTTCGCTGCAGATCAGTGAAATCCCCCTTTGATCCTCTTCCTGGGGGTTACATGCGCTGAGGTGACTAAACCAGTATAGATTTACCATAGTCCACAAATGTACTAATTACTCTATCAATGATTACAAATACCCCACTGGGAGACTGAAATATTGTGTATGTGTGTAATGTAACAAAGCCTCTATCTGTCTTCTATGCGCTCTGCAGTCAGCTGGATAAAAACCACATCAGCTGCATCGAGGATGGAGCCTTTCGAGCTCTGAGAGGCTTGGAAGTGCTGTAAGTATCTGAAGTGACGCCATTCATCCAGCCTCACCTTCATCCATTATCATCATCCATTAAAGCACTAAGTTAAATGAAGATATTGTTTTATACACATAGCACGGACCTTTAATTAGTACAGCCTTGATTATTATGCCAAAATACCCCCAGTGGGCCCCGTGGGGGAGGGGAGGGGAGGGGGGGGGAGTCCAAGCTCCATTAAGTCATTGTTCCACTCAGTTGACAGCAGCGTTCCCCCTCAATCACATTAACACCACCTCCCCCCAACCCCCACCCACTGCTCCATCACCATCTATACCCTATCCAGCGCCTCAGCGGGCCATCTCACTATAGGGAGTGCCAACCTCCTTGATCAAGTGAGCATTCCACCCGGGGTGCAGTGGCGACCATGTTATGCAGTTTTTAAACATTCAATTAATCATCCCTTGTCAAAAATCATAATCACAGGCCTCCACCTGAAACAATGTAGACTCACTGTGCAATCGTTGGGACAAAGGCACTTTGACAGCCTTGTTATTCTTGTGGCTAAAGACTGTGTTGTGCGTGGGTGTTTGTGGGGAGGGGGGGGGGGGGGGGGGGGGTTAGTGGGTGGGGAGACAAAAAAAAAAGCAACATTAAAGGCTGCTCTCCTGGCGTGGATGGCTTGCAGATGTAGTGATAGGTCTGTCATAAGAGGGAGTTTGGTGGGGTCTGTATGTAAAGCTTTCATGGGGGGAGGAGGACAGGTTATGTTCAAAGGGGGAGCAGCTTGAAATATGGTGAAGGGTTATTAGGCTGAAATGACCTGATTCTTCCACTGCAGCTGATGCCCATGTTCGGTGGTGTGTGTGTGTGCGCGTGTGCGTTTCTCAAAAAAACATCGGGGTGGCGCCTGTATGCGCATGCCCGTGTGTATGTTTGCGTGCACGTCTGTATGCGTGTGCGTGGGAGGTGCGAGGGCTTCCCATCTGTGTGGAATGAGGTGTTATATTCCCAGTGGAATGTCACAAAGAGAGACTGAGAGAAAAGAGAGGGGTGGGGAGGGGGAGGGGGGGGGTGGATTTAAAAAGATGTAACGGAAGCGGTCGGCCGCAATAACACTTTTTGAAGTATAAATATCAAATTTCTACCCTCCGCCGAGGACGTGACTTTGTTTGTTCTTTTGTTTCTACAGAACGCTGAACAACAACAACATCAGCAGCATACCCGTCTCCAGCTTCAACCACATGCCCAAGCTACGAACCTTGTGAGTCACACCTACGCCGCCACAAAGCTCCGCATGCCTACCTTGGACGGCGAATAGAACCGTGTCGCGCTTAGCGGTTTTATGTAGGTGCAGAAGAGTCCCAAACGAGCTCACTCAGAGTGGATGGGTCCTGTCATTCCAGGTGGCGTTGTTGGGGGGGGGGGGGGGGGGCGGGGGCAGCCATAACCACAGAGCACCACAGGGGTCTGTGGTAACATCAGGGGCCATTATCCGCTCCATCTAAACACACACACACACACACACACACACACAACAACAACTGGCTCAAAAATAGCCACAGTAGCCTCTTGTTTATTGTGCATTGTATGCGATTACTAAATGTGAAATTATGTACAAATTAAAACAATTATGCCTGGTAGAAAACTCCCAGAGCCGTGCCTCCGTTGCTCTTGCGGTGACTTTCTTGGGCTTCCTCACTCCGAGTGGGGTTATATTAAATAGCTTTTCTGTTTGTGCGTGGTTGTGTGTGCTAACTATGTGTCTATGCACACAAGTTTTCAAGTACGCATACGTGCTCCAGAGGTCCACCACACCACAGAAAGAGTTATTCTGGACGGGCACAGATTTCCAGGAATGTCGTGTTTGGAGTATTGGGTTTAGAAAACACCTCTTTAGTGTTTCTCATTTCTCCAAATGTGCCATTTACAATCATCTATGTAGAGTATCATTTTGTGTGTTTTGCCTCAGGGACGGAATGTGATGAGTTACCCAGAAAGGATATACACTTTTTATGCTATTTGTGTAATTGGCTGGTGGTATTTTGGTTTGTAAAAAAAAAAAAAGGCAGAAAAGATCTTTTAATGCATGCAATTGTGTTTTTTCTTTTTACAGTCGTCTCCACTCCAACAATCTGAACTGTGACTGTCACTTGGCCTGGTTGGCCCAGTGGCTCAGACAGAGGCCTACAATCGGTCTATTTACCCAGTGTACCGCCCCTTTAGAGCTCAGAGGACTCAATGTGGCAGAGGTACAGAAACACGAATTCAGCTGCTCAGGTAAGACTCTATGGTGTCACCCACCATATTAAAGTCATATATATAATGTACATGTTCAGTGGATAGGTTGGGTTAAGAGCACCATCAAAATGATGACAGGGCAACCTTTTTTGGTCCGATGTCCAATCGAGTGTACATTCTCTCCCCACTCCAAAGACACTGAGTTTTTATGTCAATGTATTCTCCTGGTAGCCCCCAGACAGCTCTTCTGCCCTCGGGCAACCTCACAGCTCTCCCCTGGTCCTTTCATGTGTCTCCTGCTTTCAGAAGCTGGCAGGAAAATGCCATGACATATATATACATGTATATATATATATATATTTATAATACACACTGCTTGAGTACAGTCTGCCCCCACTGACAGCAGTAGCCCTCTCCTCGGTCGCCATTATCCACAGCCTCACACCTCCTGGCACAAGATTTTTTGGCTTCTGACTTTCTTTCTTTCTTTCTTTCTTTCTGTGTGTGTGTGTGTGTGTGTGTGTGTGTGTGTGTGTGTGTGTGTGTGTGTGTGTGTGTGTGTGTGTGTGTGTGTGTGTGTGTGTGTGTGTGTGTGTGTGTGTGTGTGTGTGTGTGTGTGTGTGCGTGCGTGCGTGCGTGCGTGCGTGCGTGCGTGCGTGCGTGCGAGAGAGCATGTGAGTTTATCATATCAGTACAATTGAAAAACAGCATGAGAACCTCTACTCCCCACAAGGCCATCTCACTCTCTCAACACCAGCTGCGAGGACGGATTGTGTCTGCGTTTGTGCGTTTGTGCTTTTTACGCAGCATACAGCGAGGCTGCACAGATCATTAAGTATTCATCGGCAGAGGAAAGACACTCAAAGTGTGGGAGTGGTACGATGGCAGACAGAAAAGGGGAGCAATGGGTGTCAGGGAACACTCTGCAGTCTGCAAGGAATAAGATTCGCCCCAAGGTGGGGTGTGCAGGTCACGTAGCGTGACGATATTAGCCTCCATCACCTGAGAATTTAAATGGGGAGTTGTTTTTTCATTGAGGAACTCCGTGGTGCAGTGATTGGTTCTTGAGTGTCATTAGCAAGTGGCTATTAATATATTATGGAAAAGACAAACAGGACGAAAACAAAATCTATTTCTGCTTCCACGTGAATAAATACACAATGATTCAGTCACGCGAACGCGTGCACACGCAAACACACGCTTCTTCAATGGATGGCTGACCAGAAGTTGAACTCCCAGTGAAGGACTCATTAGGGACTGGCTTGCTGGCGCACACATTGCACTGTATACTTGTGTATGTAGTTTGTGCTGCGACCAGGCCGGGCCACCTGTCGGAGAGAGGAGGAAAAAGAGGCACCTCCTTGTTGTGAGAGGCTGCACTGTGTTGGCACATCTGCTTTTATTTTTCATTTGTTGTGTTGTCTCCTTTTTTCACTTCACGTAGTCTGATTAGAGGCAGGGTTTTTTATGCCTTTTTTAACCACAAAAGTATGCTGTTTAGGCTGAAAAAGTGATTTTTATAGCGAGGGAATAATAAATAGCATTAAAGTACTGTGCTTTAACTGAGCAATAAGTAATAAAATACTTGAGGGATGGAAGAAAATACAACACCTGGAGTGGAAAACTGGAAAGAAAATAGTCCATAAAGAGGGGAAGAGATGGGAGAACTGGTGAACCCTACTGGTGAAATGACAAATGGAAAGAATCCAGTGACAAACTTATGAAATAATGAGGGAACTGGGAGGGAGTGGGGTCAAATGTAAAGACTTACAAGCAAATTGATATCATGTAATGGGTTGTGGTGACATTTGCAGGGATATGGGTGTGAAGAGGCTTAAAATGAGGAGGCAGTGAGGGAGAGCAGAAAGCTAAAGGCTGGGGGAGTAATAGAAAGGTGGAAGTTAATGGGAAGGGAATGCTGCGGCAGGGACGGCGCATGGGAAATAGATAAGGGGGGGAACAGGATAAAGGATGAACTGGGGACGAGCGCACATCAAACAGACTCACCTCAAGTACACCTGTCAGGGAGCTGTCATTGTTAAGGCCGCTCCAGCTGTGCACTGCACTCTCCCTGATCCCAGGCCTGTCAAATATGCCATGTTTAATCAGATGGGAGTTCTTCTCTGCCCCTCACCTGATCCCAGATGTGTCACAACTCTGCCATCGCGGACCACAGGGCCTCACGTCACGTGGGATGAGCCACTGTGCGATTGTTGATTCACACACTTGATCCTATTTGATTCCCAGATCTGTCCCTCAAAGTACTTCATAATGATTCGGATTTGAATCAATTAAGTCTGACCTTATATGGTAGTTATTTGTTATTGGTTAATATTAAAAGAGGTAATTAAATGATAAAGCATAATATTTGGCGGTGATCCTTTTCTCCTTTTTTGGGCGTGGTGTTTTTAGCAATGTACCTGCTCTGTTACTGACTTTCACCATCACTCACTCTGTCTTCTCCCTGAATGTCTATACCCACTTTACTGTCTCTTGCCAACATTTTCCACCAAAGCTGAGCAATAGATAGGAAGGTAATCAAATATTCATGGTTTGAAACTCAAATTAGTGATGCCGTGTAAATGAGGCCATTTAAAAGTCTGTTTTATTCATTTTTTCTGGGTTAGGCTTACACACACACACACACACACACACACACCCCAAACCCGCTGAACTGCCAGTGTAAGCACCCGCTCTTCACTGTATCGTTGACAGTGCCGCAGCTATTTGAACAGGTATCTAGAGACAATGCAATAGGTTGAGTGGTGTGTATGCAAATCAAAAAGTTGAATTCTTTTGGAAGTGAAGAAGTGTGTGGGGGGTGGGGGGGTGGGGGGGGTTGTGAAGCTGAATGAGCAGAATGTCATCAATTCCACCCGGAGAAAGCGAACTCAGGAGGAAGATTTGCAGAGAGATCAATGGATGTTATTGGGAAGCCGGCTCTATTATTTATGTCTTTCTTCTTCTCTCAATGTACTGTGGCGCTCCTTTGATGGATAACCCAGTTTCTTGCCCATTGATTCGCAAGGTTGTTCGTCTTTACCATCAAGTCAAGAGTGGGGTGTTTCATATCGTTTTCTCAACGTCTAAACCTCCCTGAGAATGTAGAGAGCACAAAGAGTTGACAACATGAACAGCTTGAGCGCCGCATGAGTGCTTTAGCTGCGCCGTGTCAGCGCAGATATCTCACACTGTAATCCTGCTGCTCTCATTAAAACCAACCAAATCCACCTGTGGGAGCTCTGATGTAGCCTTTTCTTCTTCTTCTTCTTCTTCTTCTCTCTTATCTCTTCAGGTCACCAGGAATCCGGCAGCCCTCAGCCGTGCAGCATCGGCGTTGGCTCCTGTCCCGCCATGTGCACCTGCAGCAACAACATCGTGGACTGTCGGGGGAAAGGGCTCACTGCCATCCCGGCCAACCTGCCCGACACCATGGCGGAGATGTAAGCACAACGCCGCTTTTCGGCAGTAAACAGGGTTTTTGAGAGGATTTAAACATGTATGTTTCATGTCCATATGCTGGTCTAGCTTGCTTTGCTCACCGTGCATCACCGGGCAGCAGGAAATCCATCTAGTTGCCGCTCACTTGGAGGGAAACACACCGACTTAGAGCAGACTTCAGACTTGCTCTTATCGGGCTCACGCGGCTGTGAACCACATGCGAGCGCTTCGCCGACATACCGTCCTCAGTTTATCAGCTTTGCAACATCTGCCTGGGCAGTAACTGTTCACTGCCCACATGCTGTCAGCCTATCAAAAATTTCTGGGAATGCGCGGCTAGACTTTTCAAGGTGGTGCTGTTACACTCTTTATCAGAGTCCGCATGAAGTTGTCGAGCAACGCTGGGATTTATGCGCTGGGAGAAAAAGGAGGATGAAGGGAAAAAGCCAGCAGTTGTGTTACATGTTTTTCCAAGGGGCATGTGTGTAGTTAGGAGGACACTGCAAGTTTCTAGGTCTCCTCCTCCCCATGAGGTCTGTTTATAAATACCCAATTATATAGAAGTCCCATGTTCCCCAACAACCCTGACCCATTTCCAGTGCAGTCGTGTGCTAACTTTTCTATTTTGGACGTGCGGCCCAAGCGGCTGTGTGTTCTTGTCTAAATGAATGACCCCCCCATCCCCCCCCCCACCCCAAAGAAATATTTAGATATTTGACATTATTTAAAAGTCATCCCACATGCTGCTTATTGACGTTGGGGATGCTAATTATACGGCATTGCACTTGCTTTTCAGTTTTTATGGTTTGCAGACTTCTTTGGCATGGCCCTCCGGTTGTAAATCTCCTCGCAGAGTGGTGTGATCAATGAGCCCAATAACCAGCGAGCTGCGCTACGGGGAGGCTGGAAGATCGCTCCACCAGGCACAGGTTTTATAGACAGAAGATTATCTCTGCAGAGCAGATGAGTAAAAGACATTTAAAAGTCTCCCTGCCCTTCACATCCAATTGGTGCCTAACGGCATCCCGCTAATAAACTCTACCGCGTTCTAATTCATCGTTTACGAGACCTGCGTGAAACACTGGTTTATATCACGCACATTCCTCCTGTCCTGCCCATCAGAGCCCCGACTGACATTATTATCCCAAAATGTGCTTTCTCCTCTCTGGATTCTTTTTTTTCTGGCTTTCCCTGCTTTGAGGAGGCAGATCACCGGCGAAGGAGTAAAAAGGGAAAGGGGGGGGGGGGACTCCGCTCGGTAATTTGATGCAGCAGGTTTGATCTGTGCTTGAAGTTCATTATAAATCAGTTTCAATTACAGCGAGGCGGGCGGCTGGGTATCAAGGCCAGCCTAATGCCTTGTTAATGAGGCACTCTGAAACTTACGCACACACACATGCTGCTCTCATTATGAACAAATCGGAGAACTGCAACCTCCCTGCCCTGCGCTCCCCTAATGAATGCCAGTGTTGTGTTTACGGCTGTGGGGATGTGAGCTGGTTTCTCTACTCCTCTCTTCTGAGACCAGGCCCAGTTAGTCTAAACACTACCACAACAGATTACTATGCAGCGCACCATAGTCTCCGTCTGCGATGACTGAGCTCAGCCATAAAAATCTCCGATCCCCCCCCCACCACCCCCCTCGTCTTTCATCTGCTGCTGCGGTCCTGCCATCCATTTCTGACTAACGCACGCACTGCGTGAATACCCGAAGGCGTAATGTGTTTCCCCTTAATGAAAAACACGCGTAGACCCCAATGAAAAGGATGAGGACCACTGATTAGGCGGACACAAACGCACAAGCTCACACACACACACACACACACACACACACACACACACACACACACACGCATACAAATGTTCTACCTGATGAATTGGCCGGGTTCCATGGATTGTCCGTCCGAAGGCGACTCCGAGATAGATTGTTTATTTTTGTGTGCCAATTGGAGAAAAAAAAACGCTTTGTTGATTGGCGGCGCTTTGTTGAAGTGGCTTGCACGTACCGTTTTGTGATTAACGCAAAGGCAGGAAAGTAGTCCGACAGCATTGTCGGTTTGGGGTTTTGGTCACACAGGAGAACGCTGGCAGACGGGTTCTGACTAGTCAGACGTACTGGTCGATGAGAGAAGCCGCTGAAGCCACTTGGCCCAGCGCTCTGTTGCTCGGTGAGGTGCAGAGGAGCCACTCGGCCGTAAACCCGTGGACAGATTGGGACGGGCGGACAAAAACAGACACCACGGAGCGTCTACACCGCACTAATGCAGGGTCTAATGTCACTGCTATCCTAAGAATGTCAATTATGCTCCTCTATCGCTTCATAAATGTACACCCCTCCTTTCAAAGGGGAGAGACTCCTGATTGAAACATTTGGAAACTCAAAACTATTAAATGAGTGTCTAACAAAGCATTTACGCCCCCCCACAAATAAATAAAAACAAACCAAAGCAGGAGGCCTTATTGAATCTAACGTCTCTGATAGAATAATCAAATCGCGTGGAAATGAGAGCCAATGAATAAAGTTTTGCAGAATTCAAACTTCTCGATGGGCCCACGCCTCCTGTCCCGCAGCCAGTTCCTCTGCTGAGGTTAGGACAACCAGACAGGCACACAGCTGGCTCCCTCCGGGTCCCGCTAAGCCTTGTTAAGGACGGTTTTAAAAGCTGTGAAGTGACCTGCAGATAAACAGCCCTTTGCCAGATACACCAGGGAGCCGGCTCCTAAGTAGCAGTCGGCCTGAAACTGACAGACAAGCATGCCCACACTAATGGGGTTCAGGGATGTTTGGTTCCATGAGAGCATCTGAGACTGATTAGCCCTTAACTGTTCTGTTCTAAATGGCCGAATGTATGTTTGTCCGCGGGTTCATTTCATTCTTTGTCGTTTTTCTTCTATGGTGAGATGTTGAAATGTTTTTCTTCAGTAGCTCTTATGCTCACTGTTAGAAGTAATACTTTGCCACGCGGCAAAGATTTCAGTGGACACTGAGCAGACTCGTATGAAAACATACCTGCTGGAAACTGTAAATGTTATACTCAGAAGAAATATTACTTTTAGTCGAAGGCCATATCACCCTCACAGAGAACGAGCCCTGCAGTCGTTTTCACGCCACTTTAGTATTCAGACTGTTTATTGGTTCTGAGGATGTTATGACTCCGACATGCCTGGACCTATTACAGCTGGGGAATAGATCTCCTCTAATATAATCAGGCCAATCACCAAGGGTCAGAGGTAATGGGAGGATTTCTCAACTCCGTTACCGTGGAGAGGTATTGTTTGGTTAACTGATGGTATCTCCTCTTCTCTCCTTTTCCCCAGACGTCTGGAGCAGAATGGAATTAAGTCTGTTCCTCCTGGAGCCTTCTCTCCGTACAAGAAGCTGCGTAGGATGTAAGTACAGCAGATCACTCACCCCCGGAGCAAAAAAAAATTATACACACGACAACAAAAAGTTGAGGGCTGGAAAAAGAAGCGACAATTCTAAGAGGAATGTATTTATTTTGTCTGTGTGAACGTACTTGTTCCCCCGACTTGGGGGTGCAATGGAAAGCAAGCACTCAGATGCTACATGGGCATAATGACTGCTCTCACGTTTCAACGCTGGTATTCCCCTGGCGAGCGCCGTGTCCAGTCTGTGTTTTGTGCCTCCGTGGGCCGTAATGATGATGTTGAGGGAGAAAGGAGAGTGTCCGGGAATGAGGGCTGAGGCTTTGGTTCCTTCTGCGAGTGGACAGCGACTGGCTGGTTCTTCACTCGTTGAGCCGGCTGTCCGGTCACCCGTCGGCTAGCCAAACGCATAACTCCAACACCACCAGACCTGACCGACATAGCAGCGGGGAGACGGAGGAGGCGGAAGGTCACAGAGTTTTTCTGCCATTCTCAGAGGATTCGTCACTTTTTTTTAATCTTCCAACTTCAGGGAATGTTTGAAGTTCAAATGAGGTCAATGCTGAGCATTTGACAAACTTAATACTGTCTGTTATGTTCAAAAAATGAAGAAACACCAGACGGACGAGAGACATCTTGGAATGAAAAGTTAAAATCAAAAGTATTTAATAAAGGGAAAGGTGTTGTGCTAAAAAGAACATCTCAGTTGAGGAGCCGCTGGTCTCCACAAACCAACAGGCCACAGGGAGTCCTTTGACCGTCCCTGGTACCTGTCTGTCTCCACCAGAACTCCAGAACAATGGCTGCCTACAAGTATTTATAGGTCAGTAAAGGTGTGAAAGTCAGTGGCCACGCCCCCTGGGAGTGGTCTCCTGATGAGTTCATTGTAGCTCGGATTTCGAAGGCCTCTCAGTCATTACAGTGGTTTTACAACATTCCCATTACTTTATTTAATACATATCTCCAGAATCATGGTTGTATTTTGGTGTATACTAAATGCATTTTATTTATAGTTAATTTATGAACCTGGTCATCAATTTGTTTTTTAATATCCTACATGTCTTACTGTAGCTCCAAATCTCAAGTGAAATTAGTGCAATTTATTTATTCCTTAAACTTATGTTGATCAATATAGTGAATCATGTAAAAACTGAATATGAATTTCAAAATTCTTTGCTACGAACTTTTGTGGCTTTAAAAACTTTATATTCGTATATATGCAGTGTATGTGTGTTTATATATATGTACATACATATATGAGGCCAGAATGTGTGTTTGTCTAAAAAATACTTTTATTCTTTAAATTCCAACCTATATGTAGCCAGAAGCTGGATTAAATGGCAGTGAGAATGTGACGAGCACTGCCACTGTTACTGCTGCTGATTCTCCATTTAGCAACTGCGTTGACCCTCGGTGCCTCTGTTGACTCAGCTGTTTTTGAGCCCCCTCCCCGTCCTTCCTGTCCAACACATTTAGTACACACTGTGTGTAGACATCACCGATACATCATGATCGATATGTTCACCCTCCTGGTTCACGCTCTGCAGATGTTTTATATTAAGATTATCTGGCGTATTATTTATAGTTAAATGGTTTATATAACATTGTTATCTCGCCCCAATAAATGGCAACCACACATATTTTATTTCACCTTGTCCTAGTTTGGATGACCTACGCATGAACCGCTCCTTAAGACAGGGATGCAGTAACACAAACAGACTAGTGTCTGACTTTACAGACACACACCAGTGCAGATGTTGGCTCCTTCGCTATGTTTTAGTTTCCAGGAAACCTCAGTCCTTTGCGAGAAGACAAATGGGTACTTATTTAACTGTTACCCCCAAATGAGAAAATATCCCTCGTCTTCACCACATGATGATTTTCCTTCAAAGGTATCCAGTCGACTGGAGTTCAGTCCACATACTCCATTAACTCTCTTTCTCCACATGTCTTCTGTCCCACTGTTCCTCGTTTACTGTTGCATTTACTCACACAGACACACACAGACACATAAACACATGGACACACACAGGCTTAGTGGTTATCCTGTGGGGAGGCCTGTGGATCCTATTAAAAACGGCTATGTTCAGAGGCCGTCTACTGGATTTCGCTTTGGTTCCTGCACCCCCAGTTTTACCAGCACACACTCACACACTCACCGTGATACAAAACTGCTTGTTAGGCCACAAATAATACAAGTAAATGTTTCGATTGGCTACGAGACTCTAGGCCCGGTCCATTTGTTCAAATCCCTTGAAGGGACGCACCATCAAAAATGGAGGAGAGTTGGAACTCCTCTTCATCCAGCTCACACTACATTTGCTTCCTATTTGCCTCCTTGCCAGCGACAAGCCGGGTCCTTACACCCGCCCCACCTTCCTTTAAGGGAGACACCCAGGTGACAGTGGGGTCAAACTTCCCACAGAAAAATTACTTTTTTTCTCCAAAATCCTAAATGTCCTTGACAAATACACTCTCCTCCTTCCTCAACGCAGAGACCTGAGCAACAACCACATTTCAGAGATAGCTCCCGATGCCTTCCAGGGTCTGCGCTCCCTCAACTCCCTGTAAGTAGCGCCAAGCCAAGTTTGTGCATGGACGTGCATAAATATCCACCCTGTTACCATTTCCAATGTCTTAACCAAGTATGTGTTATGATTTCCCAGTGTGCTGTATGGAAATAAGATCACTGACCTACCCAAGGGGGTGTTTGACGGCCTCTACGCCCTGCAACTGCTGTAAGCAGAGCGCACACACGCACTGACACTCTGCAGACATTTATTGAATACCAGGCAGCTTTTACTCCTACTCAGTGAGGAGTCATAACCTTCAAATAAACTTAGTACCTGTGCATAGTTTTAGTAGACGGAATACATAATTAATGAATACATAAAGAAACTCTGACAAGGTGCTTTCCTCCTTCCGTGCTCTCTGGCTCTTTGTTCCCCTTCCTTCCCTCATCTCTCAGGTTGCTGAATGCCAATAAGATACACTGTGTTCGTGCGAACGCCTTTCAGGACCTTCAGAATCTCTCACTGCTATCGCTCTACGACAACAAGATCCAAACCCTCGCCAAGGGCACCTTCACTTCTCTACGAGCTATACAGACCCTGTGAGTGAAAAACACACACACACACACAACGATGCTGCTGTACGCCCTCTGACACATACTGAGCCGTCACCATGAGACAAGAGCCAACACAGCAGTTGTTTCCTCGCAGGTCTGCATAATGAGAGGAAAGGAATCACGAGGTAGAGTCGTCTTCACAAACATGCGGACACACGCGCATCAAAAACACCACACGCCACGCCCACTCTTTCCATCAACATCACACGCTACCAACTCCTTCTAAATGATTGCTATTCTGTGTTCTGATAAACAAAGTACATCACAAAGGGTTATTGATACGGGCACCACACCGTGGGGCTTTACAAGTCTGACACACAACCGTCCATGTGCAAGACGCCTGTTGAAGATGATGGACAACGCGGCTCACTAGTCACTCGTCACTTTGTTTAGCTGGTGCACTTTATCTTTATTTAAAATGTTATCTTTATCTCTTCTTACTTACTAACCCATAGCTTTAGCTTTAGTGTACTAACCCATAGCATATATTTTATTATACTTTAATTTGATTTTTATCTTATTGCTGCACTATGTTGTCATGCCCCAACCGCCAAGACAATTTCCATGTATGTAACATATGGCAATAAACGTTTCCTGATTCCTGATTCCACAAGGGAACTTTTGTCAACCCCATTTATAGAAAACACAATATGGTTTACCAGCACAGAGTATTGCAATACATCAAATGTATGATGCAGAAATCACTTACAAAATAATCAGTTTATTATTACATTATGCGATCATTTAAATGGAATAAAACTCAAAATATGTATAAAGCAGGCTAGCTGTTGTTCACCATACAGATGAGGAGGATCAATGTTCTTACCCAACTCTTGACATAGATAGTAAATAAGTTTTTGATCTGCAATTTCAGGCCATTCCTTTAAGTCAATCAGTGCATTTTATAAACTAAATACGACCTTCTTTCCAACCCTCCCTCTCTCTGCTCTCCAGTCACCTGGCCCAGAACCCCTTTATTTGTGACTGTAATCTGAAGTGGCTGGCGGATTACCTGCGCTCCAACCCCATCGAGACCAGCGGCGCCCGCTGCGCCAGCCCTCGGCGTCTCGCAAACAAACGCATTGGACAGATCAAGAGCAAGAAGTTCCGCTGCTCTGGTAGGACACGAGCTCCCTGTCTCTAAAGTGCTCCCTCTTATTTCTCTCTTGGGCTCTCCAACAGGCCTTGTTTGTTGTTTTTTACTCCACTTGTCTCTCACAGTTCCTCTTACCTTCTCTCTTTCTCTGCAATGTTACCGCAGCCTCATACAACTTTTAATGAGGGGTCCTTCTTTTGCAAAAGGTCTTATTCAGCCTGTCCGCTGCTCCTCGATCAATATCTGCCTCGATCACCTGGCATAAGGGCTAGAGTTTCTGCGCGTGCCCACCGTGCCGATCTCAGCCCGCCCCCCTAACCCCCCGCTCCCTGCCTGCCAGGCTCAGGTTCCCTTCACACACCCTCGTGCCCTCGCTCCTCCTGTGCACTGCACTAGCCCGGCCTCCCCGCCCCCCCACTGCCTCCCTCCACCCTCTGCCCACCAGCGTGTTTATGCACCGCTGTCTGGCGCTCTGCACCGCTGAGGTTTCACACTTCTTTACGGCCTCATTTGTTTGGCTAAAGGGAGTCTGTGTGTTTTTCTCTGTCTTTGTTCTCTCTTCTTCCCTCTATTTTTGTATTCATTCTTTCTCGCTGTCTCCCTCTTACCTTTCATGGCAACAGCTAGCGATGTACCACCTTTTTTTAACACTCTTTCTAGTGCCATCACAATCACACAGACAGGGATTCTCTGTTTAAATGTCATTTACCTCGAGTCATGTATCGTCATATATATGCTCTATATATGACTGATCTGAAGCATAGCGTCACCACGGCTATGCAGGTCAGACTGGTCTCACTGACATCCGTCCCTCTTTCTTTTTTCCATCACAGCCAAAGAGCAGTACTTCATCCCAGGTGAGTGCTTGTGAATGTTCCCACCTATCATTGTCTTTCTCTTTTCTTTAATTCTGCCCTGGACACCTTTTCCATTGAATACTGGAGTTAGGAAGTAGAACCAAAGAAGTAAGAGGAGAAATTGCCTCTTGTTTCTTTCTTTCCAAACTGACTTCGTGGTTTTACATTGACTTACCATGCTTTCACTAGCAACATGCACACTCTTTGCTTGTGCAATGAGGCATTATTACCAACGTCTCTGGTCCACTCACGTTTGTGCTCACCCACCATGAGTTCTTGAATAATAAACCTGGGTAATCCCTCAATGTGGATGGAAAAAAAAGGAATTAGTTGAAAGTTGTGCCCTGGTGGTAGTGGCTATTTAGGTATTTAAACATATGAAAACAGTTAATTGAACCTATGACTGACTCGGACCTGTGCTCACATCTTAACGAGATATATGTGTGAGAGCGTCTGTTTTTCCTCAGCTCTGTTTTCCTAACAGTCTCAGCAGATAGAGTCAAAGGGAAGTGGCTCTTTGCTTTGGCATGAGCACAGACAGTCACTCACCAAGAGGGGCAGAAAGGGAGGGAGGGAGAGAAGGACAGAGAGGAAGGAAAAGTGTGTCCTTTCTATCAGTAAAAGCTAAAGAAAATAAAGCCCACCAGAGGACTCAGATTCCTATCAGCGGATGTTTCCGGGCCTCTTAACAAGAGCACTTCCAACAAAATAACTAGGAGGAGCAGTGATGTGTGTGTGTGTGTGTGTGTGTGTGTGTGTGTGTGTGTGTGTGTGTGTGTGTGTGTGTGTGTGGCTGGCTGGCTGGCTCTTGGAGTGGATGCTTGTGTGATTCAGGGTCCACGCCTGTGTGTATAAATTAATGTGTCTCTGTGTGCTGAGCTGAGATAAAGTTCAACTGCGGTTTTGAAGGAACAAATGGGAGTACAATGTAAACAGAAAGAAGATCAAAGGCAAACGTGATTAATGAGAATTTCCCCCTCCTTGAATGATAACAATAAAAACCTCCAAAATACACTCTCAGCCAGCACAGGAATTTCATGATGCATCGTTAATGAGGAGCCAAGCAGCAGGGAATTGTGAGAACTTCTACAACTCCAGCGATGAGTCACTTTGCGCCTCGCAGAGGGAGGAACCTCAACCCCCCTCCTCTGTGCTTTCTTCAGTTTTGTTTAAATATGCTGACAGTAAAAGTGTCACCACCACGCACTTGTGACGCCGACGATGACTCAGACTCAGTAAGCTCCCCCCGGCTCCTCCATGTCCTCAAGATCAAAGCATCGTGCTGCACTTTCATTGCTTCCTAGCAGGAAATGCCTTTTCCCCGTCTTCTGGCCTGGCCAGTTCCTTAATGACCTGCGTGACTGTGTCTATCTCCAAAGCATCAATCTAAGAAGTGGCGCACATTCAGAAAACTTTTGCACATACAGCCTAAGGAAGTTTTTCATTGAATTGTGTTCTAATAAAGTCAACAATGAGAGTTTGGATTAACTCGATACTTTTCAAATCGCAATGTTTATTTATACAGCCTTTTCACAGGCAACTGTGGGCTTTTGTCCTGGTTTTTTGAGGTCTTCCCGCTCACGATTGTGGTTCGGTTGCCCCACGGCGTCCCACTGACGTCATGTCCCAACCTCAGGCGGAGCGGTGCTCCGATGTGAGCATGCAAAAGAGGAACAGGACACAAGACGATATCCTCACAGAGAAACGCTGGGCTGTTCCCTCTAAATGGAACATGCACACACACACATATTACTGTTCACGCACATATATACACAGACACAATACACATATGCACAGGGAGATACACACTGCCTCCTAAGTGGCTCCCAATGCTGCTCCATTATTGAGCAGCCATGATGTAACTGGCAGCACACTTTTTGGCACGTAATGTCTATTCATAGACAGAGGAAGTGCAGCAATACGTCCCGCACTCCCCCATGCTGCCTCAACCTTGTCTTTCCTCCTCTCTCATCAGTCACCCCCTCCTCCTTTCTTCCCTCTGTCCCTTCCCTTTGCTCCTTGTTTTCTGTTTTCTCCCTCTCCTCTGCTTTGACTCCATCTGTCTGTGCACACTTCCTGTGCTCTTTATTAGGGGGGCGGGGGGGTTCCGCTTCAACGAAGCTGGCGGTCCGAATCCTCTTTGGGCTCCCTATGTCAATCTCCCTTGCTACTGTTCTTTTCACCCCGCTGCTCCCACTCCATCACCTCTACGAAACCACACTTCCTCTCACCCATTCCGTTCTCTGCCCTGAATGGTAGGAAACCTGCAGGCTGCACCTCAGTGTGCCTCCGCTTTAACATTAGTTGGGTACGCTTCCCTTTTAGGTCAAAACAGGACAAGGTATTGACACGCAACCGAGTCGGGAGCGGTTGCGTGTTTGAGAGCGGCGTGGAAGAGTGAGCGTGCACGTCGGGACAGGGGAAGAGGTGGATGTCATCGTGTGTCTTTGCATTCCCTCCCCTTCAGGCACAGAGGACACCCGTCTGAATAATGCCTGCAACAGTGACCCAGTGTGTCCGCCCAAGTGCCGCTGTGAGTCAAACGTGGTGGACTGCTCCAACCTGAAGCTCACCAAGATCCCCGAGCACATCCCTACATCCACCAGTGAACTGTAAGGAAGCCAGACAACAGAGATCGTAAAGAACGTTCAGACAAGTCATGAAACAAATTTCTTTAATGTGTTTTTAATACAAAGTTGTGTTTTCTTAAACTTTCTCTGTAGCCGCCTCAATAACAATGACATCACCGCTCTGGAGGCAACTGGAGTTTTTAAGAGCCTTTCCCAGCTGAAGAAGATGTAAGATGCTCTTTAATTGTTTTCGTAGACTTTCCCTTTCAGCAGGAATTCTCTAAATAAGTGATTTGCTTCTCTGACATGCGCTTTTCCCTTACAGTAACCTCAGCAACAACAAGATCACAGAGATCGAAGACGGGTCATTCGAAGGTGCTTCATCGGTCAATGAGCTTCACCTCACGGCCAATCAGATCGACTCCGTCCGAAGCGGGATGTTCCGTGGCCTCGAGGGGCTGCGCATGCTGTGAGTGATGCAGAAAACGCACACAATCGTACACTCGGTTTTTGAATTTCCGAAATTCAAGATGACATTTCGCTTTCGTTTCATTTCGTCTTTCCACCCTCAGGATGCTGAGAAACAACAAGATCAGCTGCGTCCACAACGACAGCTTCACCGGCTTGCACAATGTCCGCCTGCTGTCTCTGTACGACAACCAGCTGACCACCATCACTCCCGGAGCCTTCGACACCCTGCAGACTCTCTCCACCCTGTGAGACCCCGGCGTGCACACAGACCTGCTCCAAGTCATTCATTTTCATTTTTTTCAACTCTCTCACGGCCTCGCTCACGCCTCGCCCCCTCGCAGGAACCTCTTGGCAAACTCCTTCAACTGTGACTGCCGGCTGGGCTGGCTTGGCGATTGGCTGAGGAGCAGGAAGATCGTGACCGGTAACCCTCGCTGCCAGCGCCCCGCCTTCCTCAAGGAGATTCCTCTGCAGGATGTGGCCCTGCCCGACTTCCGTTGTGAGGAGGGTAGGTGGCGCAACGACCCACAACTACCTGCCTATGTTGAGCCTCTTTTTGTATGTCCTTATTTAGGCCGTATGTATTTGAACTTTTGCTGCTGTTTCTTAACTTTAAACGAAGTAGGTAATCCGTCTCTTTGAAAGGAGTCATTCTCAATATAGCTATCTGTGA
The DNA here is from genome assembly GCF_949316345.1 of Pungitius pungitius. Classification (NCBI taxonomy): domain Eukaryota; kingdom Metazoa; phylum Chordata; class Actinopteri; order Perciformes; family Gasterosteidae; genus Pungitius; species Pungitius pungitius. The sequence goes on along the minus strand of NC_084912.1, from coordinate 8,911,349 downwards.
AACGGACCTGTCTGGGTTCGGCTGATGAAGATTTTGACGTTGCACGCTGCTCCACAATGCACAATGAACAAGAGCGGCTTGAAGTATCTGAGATCATTTTAAATAATGGCCGCTATTGTGCGACTCTTTTGTTTACTGAATAGATTTCTACAGCACAGATCCTAAGCTGCGGGTCGATGCCTGGCTGAGCTATTGAGCTGTTTGCCTTATTGACCAGTCAGCCTATTTGCACCTCAATGAATGTTAGACTTGTCTCCGGGCTGCTGGCAGCTTCCATTCTTTGCTCTTGCTGGTCAATATTACATTATCGAGGCTCCATTCTCTGTCCTGTTTTACTTTTAACCTCTAAGTCTTCCTCTTTTGTCATTGTCTCACAACCTCACCATGTTTGAAGGATTGTGCCACTTTGGCTGCCTTTAGGCTGGCTTTGTCGATCTATTCTTCTGCTCTTTTTTTTTTTTGCAAAGAAGAAGATTAGGTATTTTTGGCTGTGCTCCTTCTCTTGCCTACCCTCCTTTTCTCTTCCTCGCTTTCATCTGATTCCCCTCTAACTCCTCTTGTTTTATTTCCCAGGCCAAGAGGAGCCGCCAAGCTGTGTGCCCAGACCCCAGTGTCCGAGTGAATGCACTTGCCTCGAGACTGTGGTGCGCTGCAGCAACAAACACCTCCACACACTGCCCAAAGGCATCCCCAGAAACGTGACTGAACTGTGAGTTAATCTTGCCAACTGCATGGGTATCTGCATGGGGCTCCGTGTATTATTATTCCTTTGTCTGGCTGCGTCGGAGGCGTGCTTCGAAAGCAAAGCAAAGGAGATGATTTCAAACTGCAGAGAGGCAGCTCGGGAGGTATGAAAGAGATATCCGAGATGGAAAAAACAGCGCATGCAAACAAAACAGACCATCATTTCTGGAGAAGGGGAAAGGAGTCAATAAACCCTGCAGTTATTCTCTCAGACATTCCTCGCCCGAGTTCCCTGCAGCCCCCGGGGCGAGCACTGATGTCACTCTCACACTCAGAGCCAAGGATCAGAGAGAGAGAGAGAGAGAGCGTGTGATTGCATGCGCGCAGACGTGCATAGTTGTGTAAGGGCCAACAGCCTGTCCGCAGGAGCATAGGGGAGCAAGAGGACATTTTAATGACCACTTTTCAATGGAAAGGGGAGGGAATGGAATAGGTCGGGAACTTTCCAATACTGCTTCAAGTGGATCGGACTAATTCCCTCACACACATTCACCCACGCTGTGAAAGCCTCGAGGCCTGTCATTGTCCCAGCAGGTGTGACCAGGTGTGCCCCTCTGTTCTGGGCTTTCATCTAGTCATCTGGCGAGTTTTCTACTCCATCATTATCCCAAGTGTCCTCTGCACCGTCATTACCTATCATTACCTCTGAACCCAAGGGCCCCCCTGACAGACCCCCCCTGCCCTTCCCGCTGTTGAGTACAGTCTACAAACAATAGTGGGAGAAAACGCCCCTGCAGCCCCTGCTTAGAGGCTCCAGGACCCTAAATCAGTCGTCTATCCGTATGGGACGGCCCTCTGGTAGCACTTTGTGTTCGGCAATCAGCAGGGTGGATGTATCCCTGCAGGCACGGGGTCAACTGTGGTGGCTTGTAAATCCATTAGTATGTTAACACACACTTGCGTGAACGCACATAAAGGCCTTTATACCTCAGTCACTTCAAAACCGGTGTCACATTGGTCACATTAAGCAAATGCCGCTAAACCAAGAATTCAACCAAAATGTCCTGGAATATAATACGTACCTTTTCCCAGTTATCCAGTAGAGGGGATGTATAACCAGTGTTTGTCTTGCAGAAGGGTTACTAAGCCTCACATCCAGGATGAGACAAAATCTTGAATGAAAACATCTGAAAAAAAGTAATTGAAAGACAAAACAGAGTAGAGAGTAATTGGCAACAACTGCGTGGGAAAAAGTGCTGAGGTCCTGGAATAGCCACCACAAGCATTGCACCTAACCAGCTTCAGAGTTGGTTTCTCACCAACTAACACACAATAAAATATTTGTCATCCTCCAAAGTCCATAGATCTCAGCGTACCATATCTTATGGTGTCTCTTTGTCCAGGTACCTGGATGGAAACCAGTTCAACGTGGTGCCAAAGGAGTTGTCGACCTACAAATACCTACAGCTGGTGTAAGAGTTTGTCCGTCTTCCTCCTTGATCCCGCTGTGCAGATCCACACGTTGAACGTGCATCTTTTGAATTTTACTTCCAGAGACCTGAGCAACAACAAGATCAACTCTCTGACCAACTCGTCCTTCGCTAACATGAGCCAACTCACCACTCTGTAAGTCTTGAACAGCCTCAGCCAAAGATCTGGTATTTCCTTCCGGTGCTGACAGCGGGATGAAAACAGATGAGTTTTATACATGCATCTGTAATTATTTTACCATTGCAGAATCCTGAGCTACAACTCGCTACGTTGTATCCCCAAAATGGCCTTCAGTGGACTGCACTCCCTCCGACTGCTGTGAGTTTATTTTTACATGTTAAAATACATGCAGACATACTGTATATCTACACTGTATGGTATGTATTCATGTTTGGTCTGTGGACTAAGATTAGGTTAAATACCCTCTATCTTTTATGCAAATCAAATTCATGAACTCTTTCCTTTTGTCACATGATATCAGGATAATAATCTTCCAACAGTTAATGTTACTTTGAAAGAATCGTTCTGAAACAAGATATGACTTTCAGAACGAGTGAGTTATTGAGAAGGATGTTTTTGAAGCCTGCACTGACTACAGAAGCAGTGCAGCAGATGCTGAGAATCCTTTATCGACTCCAGAGGACTGAAATGCAGTTTAAACAGTTATGACAGCTTATGAATCCCCCTCCACACACACACACACACACACACACACACACACACACAACCTCCAACCTATTTATTCTGTTTAAATGGCAGCCATGGGGGCAGCGGCGTCGTTCCATTTCTTCCTCATGCCCACACCTCATCCTCACACGTCTTCCCAGTTCACCTCTAAGCGCCCTGAGCTCATCACCGCCTCGCCGTCAGGGCCGAACACACGGCCCCACAAACCCACTGTACAAAATCAGTCTGACACTGATTACCGGCAAATGTTTGCCTCGCTAACCGCAATGGCTTTGACATTGCCTCGGGGGCTTTTATGAAGTTATGAAGTCTTTGATTGTGCACTCTCGGTGACCATGGGCATAGTTGAATCGGTCTGTTAAATAACCGAGATGTAGAACGTAAATATGTCCGACGGATAAATGACGGAACCAAAACCGATCCTTTGGAGCTGCGTCCAATGATGGAGCAGCTGGATGCCTCACGCTTTAACTCAAATGTGCAGTTTAGTTCTACGAAGGAGAAACAGAGACCAGGCCCAGCCGCATTCCTTATGAGATTATATGTGCATCTATGTGTGTGTGTGTGTGTGTGTGTGTGTATGAATGCATAGCTTTTATGTTTGTCATCTACTGGCTTGGTGCCTGTCAGTGCGTGTGTGGGAGTAGACTTATCGGCCATGTGTGCTCATAGCGGGCACACTTTTTACTACAGACAACAAAGCTTCAACAAAGCCTCTTTTTACGGCAGCATTCGACTCGGGCCCCGATCATTACGAGGCACAAAGCACGAGCACTCGCTCCGCGCCCGCAAGAGAGCGGCGCTCGGTCATCATTAGCTGATGCCGCCTCGCGAGGCCGTGCGCGCCGCTTTGATCTCTAATGAAGCTGCGTGCGTTATTTCTGCTCTTACTCGCTCACGCCACCTTCACTTTTAAAATATCGCAAGTGTGCTAGACGCCATGGGAGGCCCTCCCCCGAATACCACACGTCTCACACTCACACACCACACGTCCAGGACTATATATAAGCTCAGACACACACACACACACTGTACATGCGCAGACTGTCTGGACTCCCTTATTGTCTCAGTCAGACGGGAGTCCAAATGAAGCAGAATACTTTGATGTCTGTCTACTGCTGGTGTGATCAATCAAAAGCCTCCCATTAAATGTCAATCGGGGCCATGGCTTTTTCTTTCTTTCTCTTTTTTTCTTCTTTTTTTTTAACAGCAAAGCTGTGTTGTAAAATTCAAGCGAGAACGAGCTCTATATAATAGTTTCAACAGGGTTCAAAGTTTAAAGTTGGAAGCTTCATAGAAAACCACAGTGAGATGCCAAAGGCGGCCATGAAAAGGACACACTGACGCACACTCGAACACGCTGAGGTGCCAAAGCCGTTACAAAGCGGCACTTCTGGCTTTACAGAGCAGTAAAGAGGAGAAGAATCATTAACGCTCATGGCTTCAAACAGGCCAGGGGTCTGAGCCTGGCGGGCACGTGGTGTGGTTTGGTGTATGAAGGTATATGTGTATGTATTTATGTACGCGCACGTGTGTGTGTGTTTGTGTGATGGTTGTGATTTGAGCTGCAGATTAATAAGCTGCTAATTGGCCTGTTGGGTATTAGGTGTGAGGTGAGTACGCTCTTGGGCGCGGTTCACTAGGTCTTGGGGGGGTGAAAGCTGTGACAAAAGAAAGAGATGTGAAAGAGTGTGATGAAGGAAAAATATGAAAAGGAAGGTAATGCCTGCAAAGAATGAAATCAAACCTGACATGTTCTCAAACTGCAGGTTGATGCAGTGCTCATACTCAGAGCATGTTGCTTGGAGATCTTAAAAAATCACAAAACATTATTAACTTCTTGCAAGTGAACAAGCCTGTTTGAACAATTTAAAGATCTGTGCACACTGTCATAAACCATCATATTATCTCTCCACAGACATCAAATGCAATTCCATTCTGAGGTTTGTGCCAAGCTAAAGATAGATTGACATAGCTAAGATGGAGTGGTCAAATGATTTACAGCTGCAGAAAAGAAAAGTAAAAAAGGACAGACAGAGGGAACGTTAGCAGGAGAGCGGATCAGGTTTCTTCCTGGAGACTCCCTGGCTCCTTTCTCCCATGAGATCTCTGCGTCGTTGGCACAATGCGGCTGGCTTCCTGCCCTCAGCATCCGAACTCCAACTACCACAACCCAACTAGTGACTCCACACTAATAAGCTCCCCCCTGCACACAGGCCAATTAGCATGTTGTCTCAGACAGTTACATTGTATATTTTCTCTTTCCTACTTAAGCACGGCTCTGCATCCTTTCATTGACCAGCTTTGTATTCTTTTGACTCCAGAACTTCGGGTTGATTCACAGTTAATCACACAAAAAAAATGCTCTATCCATCGGTACCGCTCATCCAGGCATGGAGAGCAGATGCCTGGTGTCTTTGTGCTGCAGACTGAGCTGTGGTAACATTAGCTGCGGTCAGCTGAGCGTTGGAGGTGGTAACGACCCTGCGGCTTACAGCAGCCATCAATCATTTGGCCATTAAGCCACGTTTCCTTGTCAACCTTGATAGTATATACAGAACACTGAAGGAAATGACAGTACATCAGGTATAGTCTGTGAGCTACATAAATCAATGTGCCTAAACATGCAAACACATCAATATGCCTGTAAATCTTCACACACACACAATTACACTAATGTTTTTCCACACTTGTGCATGTTGTGGCTCCTTCTCCACTGTCAGCCAGTCACACATAGAGACCCGACACCAGACGTTTACATACTTATAGAGCCTCATATCTCGGCCAGCTGTCTATGGCTTACCCTATATAAAAACCCAGAGTGACCACCCAAAGCGACACTAAAATATCCTTCAAAGGGCTCAAAGTTGTCATTATCGATTCACTTGTCAATTAAACTTCATTCTTCCCTTTGTCTATGAAATGTTAGAACACTGTGTGAAGGGATTACATTAACAGATTGTTTTGTCTGAGTAACAGTGCAAAATCTCAAAGATATTCAACATTATATCAACTTTTTTACTTTAAAGGTGATGAATTGACTATTGAAAATAGTATATTTCGTTTTAATCAATTGTCTAATAAGAAAGGAAAGTTACACAAAACATCATTTCCTTCCAGTGATGAAGTCATTCTATGGTCATCATTTTTTGTCTCTCTCCTTGGTCGCCCGGCAGGTCTCTCCATGGCAACGAAATCTCCGAGCTTCCCGATGGAATCTTCAACGACGTGGCCTCGCTGTCCCACTTGTAAGTAGTACAAGTAACAAGTAGTAACGCACAGCGGGGGCCTGGTCACACAGCCGGAGCGCGTGGCTCCCAGGGGCCTGTCTGTAGTCCTCTTTGGTGGGCTCCCTCCCTCCATCAACCGCAGTCCTGTGGTCAAAGTAACACACACAACCCAGTACTGTCTCATCTCCCTGTCTCCGAAACACACACACACACACACACGGGCTAACCGTGGTCTGTAGACGTCTGTGTTTGTTTAGGTGTGTTTGTTTCTGTCTGTCATTTTGTGCGAGGCGTGTGCATGTACTGGTGGACATGTGTAAAAGGATAATCTTAGTGTGGTGGTGCAGTATCTTCGCAGTGTGCCCTCTGCCATCCAACCGTGATATTCACATCCTCCCTTGACACTCACTGATCAATAGACCTATCAGTGTCACAGCTGGACCCGTCGTAGGGAGGGGGGGGGGGCAGCAGAGAGGACTAAACAAAGACATATTTTGCATGGCTGCACAGCAGTCAAGGCGGCAGGAAAACATGGAGAAGGAAGGTATGGGGAGCAGCCATTGATCCATAGTCACAGTCAAGTGGCTTTCATGTTAGCAGATGTCAGATGTCAGCTATTGGCCGGGCCTGAAAGATGAGCCTGTGTTCCACCGTAATGGAACGGCATCGATTCATGAGTGTTTGTGCATACAGCAGGAGGACAGAGCGCCATTGATTCACGGCCACCATGACAGAAGTGGTTAGGAGGGCCTTCTGTTTGCACCTTTGTCTATAATTGAGAAGCCCTTATCCAGATGATGCATGCACAAAGTGGCATTGAGCATTCGACTTTAAATCTTGTTTATTCTTTGAGGAGAAAGCGGGTTGTTTCTGTCTCTTTTGATTTGCGCAACGTTATAGAGACACCCGTTGGCAACATAGTGTATTACAGTGGAAGGCAGAATTTGGAACTGAACTTAAATGAGGCTTAAATGAAAAGCATAACAAAACCACCCGGAATCCTGAGACCCTCGATGCGTTTATCTACCTATTAGGGCAATTGGTGCAAACCCCTTGCACTGTGACTGTCACCTGCGCTGGTTATCCGACTGGGTGAAGACCAGCTACAAGGAGCCTGGCATCGCCCGCTGTGCCGGCCCGCAGGGCATGGAAGGCAAACTGCTGCTCACCACACCCGCCAAGAAGTTTGAGTGCACAGGTGAGTAGTAGTAGTGACGGACACAGATGTAGAATATGAGCAGCACTGGCATCGGCATGCGGTTCATTCTCTCTGGTGTTTCTCAGGCGACGTGGACACTACGGTGGTGGCCAAGTGTAACCCCTGTGTGTCAAGCCCCTGCCTGAACCACGGCATCTGTCACAGCGACATGGTGGAGATCTACAGGTGCAGCTGTCCTCCGGGATTCAAGGTCAGAGCCGCGCAACGCTAGCACCCATTTATGAGTACCCTCCATGTCTTGATGCGTGGTCTATAGCCAAAGAATTATTGAATCATGAATACGATTTGTGTCTTTCACTCTCCCAGGGAAAGAACTGTGAGACAGCTCTGGATGCCTGTTTGAGTTCCCCGTGTGCCAATAGAGGAACCTGCCAGGTGAACGACGGCCAGGAGGGACAATACAGGTGAAGAGGCCAAGCTTTGAAATCGTGTTTATCTCACAAGAACTTGAAGACGATGAAGGGTGATGACCGCGTACATTCTTCTCAGTTGCACGTGTCCACTGGGCTTTGAGGGCCCCACTTGCCAAACCAACATTGACGAATGTGAGGACAACGACTGTGAGAACGGCGCCACCTGCATCGATGGAGTCAACAACTACACTTGTTTTTGTCCCCCCTACTACACAGGTTAGTTCACGCAGCACTGTTTCACTCAGCAAGTGCACTGCAAAACACATATTATATATATGACTTTATGAACAAGTATATCCCATTTCAAATGTTTCTCTGGCCTGATTTTATTTTGTTAAAATGAGGCCATTTGAAAGACAAAATCTACAGTAAATGGCTGCATTACCATCATTAGTTTTTGAAACCCATTACCCATTACATTGCTGCTTCTGCAGGATGGTTCCTTCTCTTTCATGTGCTTTTTTTAATGCTCGTTTCGCTGTAGGGGAGATGTGTGAGGAAATGGAGGACGTGTGTGCCCCGGGACGCAGCCCCTGCAAACATCAGTCCACCTGCCTCATCACCTCCAATGGCCCCAAGTAAGCGTTCGCTCCCACGAACATCAGATGCAGCGTCCGATTGCGACCGAATCACAGAGCAAACCAACATGTCGCCTTGCCTTTTTGACTCCAGTATTTTGCTTGTGCGTTGCAGGTGCGTGTGCTCTCCTGGTTATGTTGGCGACGACTGCAGCGTAGACTACAACGACTGCGAGGAGCATCGCTGCCAGAACGGCGCCCAGTGTGTGGACGAGCTCAACGGATACGCCTGCGTCTGCCCTGAAGGATACAAGTGAGAGCGGCGCATGTTTTAGCCACGCCCCATTTTGCCTGCATAGTTTCGTCCGCTTCACCGACGTCACCCTCCTTCTCGTCCGTGCCTGCGTAGCGGCCAGCTGTGCGAGTTCCTCCCGTCCCCGCTGTCCCTGTGTGAGCGGGCCGACTGCCAGAACAACGCGCCGTGCTTGGAGCGGGGCGGCCGCGCGCTCTGCCAGTGCCCCCCGGAGTTCGGGGGTCCGCGCTGCGAGAAGCTGGTCAGCGTCAACTTCATCGACAGAGACTCCTACCTGCTGCTGTCGGACCTCAAGAACTGGCCCCAGGCCAACATCACCTTACAGGTAACCCGAGTGTGTGTGGATGTGAAATCTGAAACCTGACGGTTGACTCATAACACGCCCACGCAAACGTTTCCCCTCCGTAGGTGTCAACAGCTGAGGACAATGGTATCCTGCTGTACAATGGGGACAATGACCATATTGCAGTGGAGCTCTACCAAGGTCACGTGAAGGTCAGCTATGACCCTGGCAGCCAGCCGGGACACGCCATCTACAGGTGAGCTGCCTTTGAAGCAGTGAGCGTATCTGTCGTCCATCAGCCGGTGGGAAGATGTCCAACCTCTGTTTTCCTTTGGCAGCACTGAGACCATCAACGATGGCCAGTTCCACACTGTGGAGCTAGTGACCTTTGACCAGATGGTGAACCTGTCCATCGATGGGGGTCTCCCCACAACAATGGACAGCTTTGGGGCGGTGCGGCCCCTGAACGGGGAGGCTCCACTATACGTGGGGGGTAGGGGCCCTCTCCAGAACACACCTCCCTCCTCTGCAGGCACTCTTAACTACTACACTACTGTCAATCACCCCCCCCCCCCCCCCCCCTCGCTTTGTCACCGCCGCAACCAAAACCCCTCCACTCAACCGTGCAACCCCTTCAACCCCACCCTACCTCCACCCGTACCATCCCCACCTTCAGTCATGACTCTGTGTCCAATTAACGGATAAATGTGCACAGACGCCAATACACCTGATAACAAATAAATAACCCGTCTCACCTTGACAGATAAAACACTCTGAAGAATTAGATTTTTCATACGGCACATCTTTTAATACTGCAAATATATTATGGCGTTTGTCATCCATTTCTTATATATATATAAAGTATGCCCTCTATTGACTATCATGAGAACTACTAGTTGTTCTGTATATGTATGCATGTGTTTGTAGAAACACTGCACCTCTTTGTAAATTATGGTTTAGCCCATCTTGGCAATCCACATCTTTTAAAGATTTAGCTGATAAATACGAAAAACGGCATTTGGTGCATTTATTGTCATGCACTACTAGCTTTGGTAATGACATGACGGTTTGCTCATGACTGACGCAGCATCGATACGGTGTGTTTCAGTGCTGTGATTTGTCGTGTTGTTACTCTTCTTCATTTTTTCCACACCACTTTACCCTTTGCTTTCATTTGTTTCAAGGATGCTGTGTCCTGTGGTGCAAATGCTACAAATCAAAGCCCATTAAAAAAAAAACTTTAATTTGACCAGTTGCATATGCGCTGTTGGGATACCCATATTTGAAAAGCCTTCCCTCATTACACTCATACCAGCCCTGTATTTGCTGTATTTTGTTTGTGATCCACGACGCGGGTCTTCACACCTTTTAAAGTGCCCTGTCTTCTCCCTCTGGCTCCAGGAATGCCGGTGGCGGTGCACTCCGGCGCTTTCCGTCTCTGGCAGCTCCAGAACGGTTCCAGTTTCCACGGATGTATCCAGAATCTATACATCAACAATGAGCTCCAGGACTTCACCAAGACACAGATGAAGCCCGGCGTGGTGCCGGGCTGCGAGCCCTGCAAGAAGATCTACTGCGTGCATGGCATATGCCAGCCGGATGGGTTCCAGGGACCAGTGTGCCACTGCCAGCCGGGCTGGAGTGGGCCGCAGTGTGATCAGACAGCCACCAACCCCTGCCAGGGCACCAAGTACGTTAGTGGAGGGAATAGCGTTTTTTTTTTTTACTAGCTTTTTACTGTGGTATTTTATGAATAGATACATCATTTAGTTTAGGGAGTGTCAACCTTCTGTATCTTCTGACTTCTGCATTTTAATTTCATGTATTAAAGTAGCTTTTATACTCGGGCGAGCAATCAAAGATTGACTTTGATCAACGTGATTGTGTGTTACTAGGTGCGTCCATGGAAAGTGCATCCCTCTGGACCCTCAGTCATACCGCTGCGAGTGCGAGGAGGGTTACCGCGGCGCCCTGTGCAACCAACAGGGAGAGCTGTTCAACCCGTGCCGTCGCCTGTCCTGCAAACACGGCCGCTGTCAGATCTCGGACACGGGGGAGGCCTACTGTCACTGCGAAAGTGGCTACACCGGGGGACTCTGTGATGCAGGTCGCTCTTCTCTCTGACAGCCGAAACACGCGTGAAGATAATGATTGTGTAGGCGCCCTGTGGGACGCTGTGTCGTTCGTTGATGGAATCGGCCGAGATGCTACTGAAAGGGACCACGAGCCCTGAATGACTTTAACGCATACTATTAACGTGCTGCACTATGATTTAGCAACTACATTTTCATTACATTACATTTTCTTACATACTGACTACACTGTGATATTTTCTCATTGAAAAAATGTACTTTTCTCTTACAACATTACACGTAATGTGTTTGTTTGCGTGTTCGCATTTGGACAGATATTTTAACTCTTATCTGTATTAATGTTATTCATTATTATTATTAAATATCTTGCATTGGGGGGTTATGACACAAATCATTATTTAGCGCATTGTTCCCATCACATGTGCCTGTCTTTTGCCAGCAGTTAGACTTCTATCTATATTTCGAGTTCACTAATGTCCGCGGGGTCTTAATCATCTCTTCCAGAGTCTGAATGCCGAGGGGAACCTGTGCGAGACTTCTACCAGGTGCAGCGAGGCTACGCCATCTGCCAGACGACTCGCATGGTCTCCTGGGTGGAGTGCTCCGGAGCGTGTGACACGGGGGCCTGCTGCGCCAGCCAGCGAATGAAACGCCGGAAATACACCTTCGAGTGCAGCGATGGAACCTCCTTCAGCGAGGAAGTGGAAAAGACCATCAAGTGCGGCTGTATGGGCTGCATGTAGCGCCACTCACTCACATGTCCTGCCGCTGCCGCCGAGCAGAAGATAGAGAGGAAGGAAGAAAGAAAGAGGACTGGAGTAAAGCGAGGGAGGGGAAGAAAGAAAAAGAGAGTATAAAGAATATATATAAAAAACCTCTATCTATATATTATGGACAACAATGTTTGTAAAATAGGACATTTCCTCCCCTTCCAAGGGTGTGTGACCTACAGTAACACAGAGAAATCAACATCACGAGCAACAATGTAGAGGTGACAACAGCAGCAACACAACCATTGTAATCTGCAACATTGTTCCAAGGGGTCCAGAGATTTCAAAGGTTTTGCATTCAGAGCGAAGCATCCCTCCAAACCTAAATTACCCAGCGTGAGTTCCCCATGCAACTTCGCCGCCATCCACCATCCGTGCTCCGTGGAGGCCCGCGAGGACACTGGGGGTCGAGCCCGGCTGAGAATGGCAAAGGACAGGAAGAGAGAGACAAAAGGAGGGAGAGAGAGAGGGAGCTGGGCCGCTTGACTCAGCAGAGCTGTCTTGAGTTGAGCTTGGCTGGGTTACCTGCACAGGGCGGCGTGTGGCTCGGGTTGAGTTTGAGGTCGTTGTTGGTTCGGTGTCGTCATTTCTCTCTCATCCATCCACACATGCACACGTAGAAGGGAACACGGGCGTGGCAGGGTCAGAGCGGGCACATAATCCGGTGCGGATGTCGGTGACTTTGAGGCCGGGTGGTCTGGCGTCGCAGTTGTTTGCTGTGAGGTGCTTTTAGCGTAGACACTCCGTAAAGAAAATAGAGACTGCACTGACTAGCGGCACTGAAAATAACAGCCGTAGAGCTCTCTTTGAAGTACGCGACCACGCCTGGCACACACAGTCCCGTGTGTTGTGTATTGTGTTCATATTGTAAGCCGACCCGGTGGCGATGGATTGCCTCAGGGGTCGGATGATTTGCATAATCCCACCCCCTTTTGAGCGGGAGGCTGTCGTTGAGCCCGGCTCGTCTTGATGCCTGCAGTATTAAGCTGGTGCAAACTGTTGCATGTGTGGAGAAGAGTTTGCCGAGAAATATGTAGAGCTTCTTAATATCATTATACACGTTATGGAAAAAAAAGGTTGCAGAATCATCTTTTGATTTTTATTTTGTTCTGTCTAATTTTTCATATTGCTTTTATTTTTTGTTATTTGATGTAATATTTTGTCTAACTCCTTTAGCCGCCCCCCCCAGCAACTCTTTATATAGAAATGCCTAACAGATTCTAATATATATATATTTGTATTTCATTTTGGTATAGTATTTTTCTATGTTAAAGAGTAAGTCTGTTTCTGGAAGCTTTGGGACTGGTGGTAAGGCATTCGATTGGTTCCCTCAGTGTTTTTATTTGTTGATCTCACTTGCTTCAACAAGGTAATAAAATACAATAATTGGCCAAAAATACAGCAGATGGTTGGCTTTGCTGTATAAGAGTCAGTGTCAGTCTAGAAATATGTTTAATATTGTATATGTTGTCTTCCATGTGAATATTACATCTAATTCATGAGAGTCTGTGCTTGATTTTATTTATTTTATCGAAAGGCATTTTCTTGTAGAAAGTGAACGGCAGACATGTCGCTGACTTTCAAATATTTTGAAAAAACTTCAAAAAGAACAAAAAAGGTAAAATAATGAATAAAAACAGCATTAAAAAATATGTAGGGTATTTGTAAGCTCACCTGGTCAGGAGTCACGCCGGTGTTTTCCTGCTCTCTGGCGCAGACGTTCCTCATCTGCTGCAATTCACCTCGTAGTCACATGACCACACTTCAAGGCTTCGGATGGTTTGTTGAAGTGCTTGGCTTGTGTTTCTTTCATTTTATTTCGAGAGCCGTTTCGCCTGAGGTGTTTTTAGTTCAACCGAGTTAAAGTAGTCAAGCTCAACTTATTATAAGCTGCTGTCAAGCCAGAAGAAACCGGATGAAATTCCTTCAATGAGGACAATGATCGCGTTAAGGTGTCATCCTAGATATGTCTGAAGAGGCAACTGTGTGAAGCATTATGTGGGCATAACTGACACATCGTACAGGAGAAAGATCTGGACATTGAAACATCCGTCAGTTCTGGCTGGCGATCCACACACAGAAAAAAAAAAAAAAGAAGACATAGTGCCAATTACAGTGAACACAACAGTCATACCTGAATGTATAAATGTGTATAGATAAATATGACCTATGCTTATTCATGAAGTGGTAACTTTTAGCTGTTAATTAGTTTCCAATGTAAGGTATAGCGATCACATACTGTTCAATAAGTGACAGTCCATCAGGATGGTTCGAGGCTTTGCTCTCCCTGCAGATCGGGACTGTGTTTATCCATTTTGCTGATCTAAATGTTGAGTCTCTTTATTGTGTATCCGCTCGGGTACATTGAACACAGAGCTACTATTCAAATTGCTACCCATGTTACCTTTGTTTGACATGCCGTTGATGTGATCCCAGTAGTGTACGATGACATTAAAAGAAGATCTCATAAAGGGAACTGATGGACAGTCACTGTAACTCTTAGGCCGTGTGCCTCGTAAAAGGTGCATGTTTAGTTGAATGTGGCTTTCTTTTCATGTCTCCTTTCCTTCCTCCGCACCGATCTGTACTAGACTGGTGCATTCAACGTCCCAGTAGACATCTTAGTGGTGCTTGTGCTATATTGAGATGTAATTCAGTCAGCTGGTCACGTGACCAGAAACACAGATTTACCATCCTATGAACTATCTACATAAATATGTTATTGTAAAACGACACGATGTCTCTGTTGTATTGAACTGGTGCAAAAGCTTAGGACGTTTCCCTTGATGGGTTCAGTCTATTTACTTTTTTGTTACAGGATTGATGGTGGGATTAAACTGAAAAACTCCCAATAATGCTGAATGTATGTAGGGCCACCGACAAAATGTTTACCAAACCTCCACTCTTTTTCATTAATTAAACTTAAATGTGTGTGCTTTTAACAAAGTTTTGTCTTTTTTTTTTTAAATCTTTCACTTAATACCCAATTTGTTATTTTATAAAAAAAAAACAAGCAAAACATTTCTCAGCCCACACAGAGATGAAGAGACCTTCATTTGGGAAAATCATTGAAATGATCAATAGCTAGAGATTTGTTGGGGTTTTTCTGGTCAGCTGCTGTTTCCAAGGTCAAGAATAAAGTGTAAGTCCCTGCAATAATGCTTTAGAACAGTTTTATGGAGCGAGGCCCGAGGGGCAGGAAGTCTTTGGGAACATTTTGTACTTACACTTCACTTACATGAAGTTACATGAATGGATGCTTTACCTTTCAACCATTTGCAGCCCATTTAAATACTTAAAGTTGTTTAAAAAAAGTGACAACGTAGCAAGTTGAGAAAAGGTATTAAACAGTTAAAGTCATAGTACAATATGTTGAAGAAAGTAATTAGTCTAACTATAATGTCAGATCATGTACAAAAAATTATTAAAAAGTGAAACATTTAAAGTTTGGCTTAAGCCATCCTCTTTACCAAATAAACACGTGACAGGCGGGTATCAAGGGCACTGCTGATGATCATGGGGCGGGGGGGGGTCCAACTGTTTTCCAATCTGTCCCACAGTGGGAGTTTTCTGTGGGGCTTGGGACACTCGCGTGGGAGCCAGATGACAGGTTATTATGGCAGGTCCACACCAAGGCTACAACACAGCATTTCACAAAGCTGAATAATGGCGTTGGCGTGGGGGGGCGGAGTCTAATTCTCACGGAGGGCGCTGAACGTTTGAGGAACACTTGAAGCAGACTGACCCCCTAATATTGTGCTACTCAGACAGCAGCAGTTCATAATGAATATATAACTAGGGCTATTCCCCCCAATGTATAGAACCCTCTGACTTTCACTTTTCCAACATTTGAACGCTTGTATAAAAAGAGCCGAGAAACAAAAATAAAATTTCAACAACTTTATATCAATTCCAGCAAAAATACAAAGTTCTTAAACATAAAGATGTTTCATTACTGGGATTAACACAAATAAAGCAGTTATTTCTTTCTAATATACAAACCAAAATCTTTAAATAGCAACTGCAAAGAATAAACATGTTCAAGTTTGATTTGGTGGGCTGGTTTAGATTTGCTATATCTGTTTGCCGACATGGAGTTCTTAAATAACAATAAAAACATGACAGACATGTTTTGCATTTACAGATGATTTGACCTCTAAGAGAAATGAACCTAATAAAAAAATAACACTGTGCTAAAAATGACAAACTGACAATACATTAATGCAAGTTACTCCTGGAAGTTACGAAACTTCACCATATGAGAACATCTGTGTGACAATAATAAAAAATAGACATAAAACTGCAACTCAAGTGGGACTAAACAACCCCAAAAATATCACATCCAGCTTGTGTGTCATTTGAGAAGAAATGCGTCACTCTGTAATCTGCTATTAATGCTCAAGTGGCCATTAACTTCGTTCAAATTAACCAACTCAATATAAACACTCCTCAGGGCCTTTGCGGTTATGAAATATTGTTGCTACGGGATACAAGCCGGTATCTCAAAGTCATCTTTCGGTACAGCATTTCGATGGGAAAGCAATGCTGATGCACACATTAGTATTTTCGAAGCTCGGGTACATAAACATAGTTTCACTTGTAGAAAGGCAACAACTCTAAATGCAAGAGCAGCTAAAATTGTCTCCACATCAACAAGACTCAACACGTGCAGAAGCAGGTAAAATACTCAATGTGAAGTTGCTACTAGACTGGAAAAGGTACACAGTGATGAACATAAAGAAAAAAAACATTTGCCATGACACATACAGATCACACAGGGCTGCATGTGCATTTAATACTACGACAGTAAGAACAAAACCACGTTAATGCTCTGGTAAAACGAGGATATGAAAATAAAGCCGGCAGGTGAGACCAAATGAGAAAGCAGTTCGACTGCCTCAATCCAGATAAGAATTTAAAGGTGACGCCCGAGGCATATATTTGCACACGCACACACACACACACACACACACACACGAGGTACGGTTCACTACCTCTCCAGAAATTGAAAGCTGTTGTGGACAGGAGAATTCACATTTAGCAACACATTCCATTACTTTACAATTCATAAATAAGGCACCAGGTCACAATAGTCACATATTCACACGTGTCATTGGAAGACAGGCTGGAGATAGGAACCGCCCACTTCTAGAAGCAAAAATTGTATGTATTGAAAAACTAATTTCCCTTCTCATATCAAGCTCTCTGAACAGTTAATGCACTGAATCTAAAAAAGAATGAGAAAACAGAATGCTGAGTGAATTTAAATGTCGTGGTTATAATGCTATTTTCCCATTGGGCCATTATCTCCAGCCGCGTCGCACAGTGCCGACACTGAAACACCTGCTGAGGTCACAGTGGACTCCAGCGCATTTCTCTCTTCACACGGAAGCTTTACAAAAGCACAGACGCCTTCACATGTTTTCCCTCTGAAGAGTTCGGCGAGGGCAGGAAACGGATCCATCGGCTCCTTCTGAACACATTCCAGAAAAAGGAAGACTAAATCCTCTCAATGGAGGTTCTCTCCCTCCTCCTCTCTGCGTGTGCGTTTCATTTCGAGAGCGAGGTCCTGGTGCGCTTGGCCGGCGTCTGCGAGCGCTCCCGAGCCCGCTTTGTGGCGGTGCGCGGCGCCGAGGCCGCGGGCCTCCTCCTGGCCGTGGCGGCGCCCCGCCTCGTCATCGCGGGCTCCTCGCTCCTCCGGGCCGTTTTTCTAGACGGGCCCTGAGTCTTCGCCGGCCGCTTCGAAGCCACGTTCATTTTCCTCTGGGCCCTGGTGAGCACCTGAGGGGGCTCCAGCGCGCCGCTGGGCTGCGGCCCGGCGCCCTCGGGCCCTTTCGCCTCGGGGGGAGCGCTTTGCGGCGGTTCCTTGGCGGCGTTGGCCTTGCTCGCGGCGGGCTTCTCGCCCTCCGTCCTCTCCGCCTCGGTTGGCTTCCTGTTGTCGGCTTTGCTCCTGAAGGCGTCCGGCGGGCCGCGGTCGGGCGCTCTGGGAGAGCCGAGGCGCTGAGAGCTTCTCTTTGGTAATTCGTCCCGTGGCGCTCTGACCCCCCTCCGCTCGGCGGGATGCTTCGGCGTTTTCCTTCTCTCCATCTTCGCCGCCGATGCGTTCATTCGTTTACCGACGGGCAGGCGGGATTCCTCTGCCCTCAGCGGCGGTCTCAGATTGGACTTGACGGCTGACTTTTTGGCGGCCAGTCGCTTCATGCCGCCGCTGCTCGAGGCCTCTTTGAGGCGAACGTTGGTCTGCTGAACCTGCATCTTCTCTCGGATGTTGGAGTACTTCCTCAGGATCCTCGCGCTGGCCGGATTCTTGGATTTACCAGAGGACTTCTGGGACTCGACCATCTGCGCGCAGGCTTTGGCGGAAGGGAGGGCCTTGGTCGAAGCCTGAGTGCTGCTGGGCTGCTCTCCTCGCTCCTTGGCCTCGTGCTCCAGCGCTTTGGCGATCAGTTTCTGACTCCTGGGGTTGCTCTTCACCGGGGAGGCAATGGCAAACTTCTTCAAATGTTTCTTTAAGCGCTCGGCCTGGAGGCTGGGAAACACCCCCTGAGAGGTCCCGGAACTGCTGGACGAGCTGTGGAAGCACAGCTGGGTTTCTGACGGAAGACGCGTGTTCACCTTCTTGACGATGACGAGGGACTTTGTCTCCGTCGTGTCCAGGAACCAACGGCAAATGCTGCTGAGATTAAAACCCTTCATGAAGAGCATTTGGACCGGGGAGTATTTCTGGTTTTCTGAAGACTTGGATTTTCGGGCCCTGCGTTTACTCTTCCATATGGCGGCCTGTCTGTCCGCCTTGTTTTTGTATTTCGCTGCCGGCTGGCCCTCTTTGTCCATCTGCACCCAGCCTTTTTGCATTTTGTCAAACTTAAGGTTCAGATTTGTAATGAGGTGTTGGTTTTCTTCTGCGGTCAGAGCCTGAAAGAACTTATTGGTTGGTTTCGGGGGCTCGGCCCTGGGCGGGATGACCGGGGTGGCTGAGGTATGGGGCGACACACACACCGGAGGAGCCTTCACCTGAGCTTTCGTTACCCTTTCTGGAATTATTTTGGGGGGAGAAGTCACGTTACTCTGTCTCTCATCTAGGGCCAAAGCACTGGTAGAGGCTACAGCCGGCCTTTGTGATCTCAAAGCCGATTTCTTGGTGCTCACGGCTGGCGACTGATGGGGCATTTCAACCTTACTGCTCTCACTTCTTAATGGCATTCGTTTGGGTTTTTCTGATAACAAAGAACTGCCTTCATCTCCACTTGCAGACGTGCTTTCCGAAAATGCTACATTTGGCTTCTGCAACAAAGCAACATCGCTTGCTTCTGCCTCCTTTAGCAGAACCCGCTTACTTCTTAATGGCATAGGCTGTGATTGCATTTCAGCCTTTGAGGGACTTTGATTTTCTAAAGGACTCAATAGCTCGGGGTCAGGATGCTCATTTCTACTGTCATCTACCCCAATATTCGCAGACTGCGGCTTCTGTTCTGCCTGCAATTGATTTTCTACTGTGGTCTTTTGTATTTCTTCAAAGGACGTCTCTACAGGCTGAGCACTTTCAGTGTTTGATTCTGTCGTCTCGGGGACCACTTGCTGTTGGGACTTCTCAGAAGCCGCAGGGGAAGACGACCCGATTGGAGCAGAAGCGGCAGAAAGTGGCGAAGGACAGGGGAGGGCATGAAGTTGCTCTGTAGATGGATGATCTTGTTCTGCAGTGGGTTGTGGAGATGAAATTGAAACCCCAGCATAGGATTTTGGAGGTGATGGAGGAGCTCCAGCTGGCCTCTGACTGGCTGATCTAAGTTGCCGCTGATCTGAGAGGACAGGAAAACTATCCTGTCCTGTGGGAGCTTTCCTTTGTTTGTTCTTGGGGGGACTTTTTGATTTCGGGCTTGGTGGTAGAGCAGACGATGGTTCGTGCACCTGCTGAATCACAGAAGTACTCTCAATGGATTTTACAGCTCTGTCGGACTCGGGCAGGTGTTTCTCCGAACTCCTGTTCTCAACGGTTGACTCGACGGAATTCTTGTTGGGGACATTGCGGCTGGATTTGACCGGGGTTTTGTTCGGCGATGTGGTGCTGAGACTCGACCTACGACGCAGACTTCGGTCGGATGCCGATATGGGCCGACCGTTGACAAAACCCACAACCACGGTGTCGGCCTTTCTTAACCGCTGTGGCAGCGAAACCACAGTGCCCTTTTTTCTACGCCAAGGGGGTAATTCCTTCAAGAGCGAGTCAAGCGTCTTCGAGGACACGTCCTCTTCGTTGTCCCCTTCGTTCTCTGAAGGCAAAACAACCTCCACTCCTTCAGACCTTTTCATTTCCGTCTCTCTCCCCATCGGCTCCTCTGCTGAACCTGTGGTGTTGGCTTCAACTGAGACTGAGTTGTTGCAGTGCCTCGGTGACTCCGGTTGAACATCCTGCGTTTGCTCCTGATTGCTTTCCTCATTTTCCTTCTCTACTTGAGCCACCGGCGATGGGGCTGTAGTTAGATGGAGCGCCGTCTCACTGCTCTGCACGGCTACTGATGAAAGCTGGGGCTCATCTTCTTCAACAGAAATATCCTCTAATGGTTCCACTACTTTATCTGGGACTAATCGGTCATTGCTTTCACGCATGCCCCCTTGAAGCTCGGGCTCGTCATCTTGTTCTGCGTCAAATGGAGCCTGAGCGACGCTTTCCTCCCTTTCTGCGCTTGTCCCCGAGTCTCCAGTTGCGTTCTGTTCCACAACGGTGTTCAAATCAGTTTCCTTGTTTTCTGTTGGAGGCCTGATGGGAGATGGAGGAGCCGACTGCTCTTTGCCCTGCGACTGATCCGTCTGACTAGTTTCCACCGGAAGGTCTACGTCGCTGGCTGCTACCTCCACAGCGTCTCCCGTCCCTGGAATCACGCTCTCATCTAACCCTTCTGTGGACATTCGATGATTCCTCGACTCCCTGCAGGCTCCAGCAAAAGGCATATTTACAGGTGGCAGACCTTCAGGCTTTGACAGCACTTGCTTTGGGGTGACCAGTGTGATGAGCTCGGGCAATGGATTAGGACATTTGCCCCTCCCAGCCAAGGTGCGGACAGTTTTTAACTCCCAGATTTCATCTGAATACATATGTCCTCTGGTGCTTTTCCGGGCGTTGCGACGCGGCTGCATGCCGCGCCGCTGTTCCTTAAAACACTCTGTAATTGGTTTGTCAATAAAAACGATATCACAGTGGCCGAGATCGGGGTCAGCTATTCCCCTACAGGCAGAGTCCCTGATCCGATGATCAGAGGACGACTTGACGGTCTTCCTTGCAGTTCGCGGAGAGTCTGAAGGAATGGTCATGTGGACGGAGAACAGGCTGGCTGGTTTGTCTTTGGCGGGCCCTAGAGTATCTCTCGGCCTCGCTTGATGCGCGTGACTAGTTTGGTTGTGCCGCTTCACAGAGGAGCTGAGTCTGGCGCTATGAGTCTCTGTCCTGTGGGACGAATTCGAGTTACCCTGTCTGTCCTCCAAGGAGTCCGAGTGAGACGAAAGAGAGGTGTTGAGCACACACGACAGCTTCTTGCCAGCAGCTACATTGCTGGTCATGATTTTCATCTTAAGAGGGGCGTGATCACCACCACAGTTGCTCTCTGCCTCCATGGCGGCGGGATTCACCAGAGCGTGGCGACTGCCTGACCCGGGGCTGCGGAGATCCAAAACGGGGCCAGCAGATGTTTTTAGCGAAACGGCATTCTCTGGAACTTGTTTCATTGCACAGCTGCTTTGGATAGGACGGGACGTCCTCTGGACTTCTGACTTGGGAGTCGATACGCTGGGAAACAGTCGCTCAGCGCATGAACTCTCTGAGGCAGCGTTGGATTTCGCAGTAGAACAAGCGGTTACCTGGATACCAGAGGTGGGGTTAGAGGCTTGCTGCGTCTTGGAAGACGCCAGCGCTTTGACCTCCGTCTGCAGAAAGCCTATGGCATCTATTATCTGTCTCTGATGGTGGGGACAGAGCTTGGCCATGAATTGTTCCAGCGAGGAGGCGGACTGCAGGTCTCTGGCCTTTGCAATGGGCATGTCATGAGGCTCACTGAAGGGGGGAGACAAAAGAACAAGATAGATGGAATTACAGATCAAGACAAACATCCCTTCATCTCTACAACTAAGAGCCAAGTGTTCGTGTGAAATAATTCACAAATGCTACTCAATGATTCATCATTGCATATTTATTAGAAGAATAGGTCATTTCAAAAGTGGACCTTTCATCCAGTGAACTCGACCAATTACATTGTTACAGCTATAATATTTTTCTTTTTGCACAATGGTGCCTTTTGTTACAGTATACGTAGAGAAAATCTTACAACATGCACAAGACATTTAGTAATGGTTGCCCATTTTGAATAAAACAATTTAAACATGTTTATCACTTGAAAGAGCAGATACATTTCAGGGAAATAGAGTACATCATTTTTGTCAGGTTTTCATGTATTTAATAAATGGTGCAACAGGTGACATTTAGGTACAAGTGTTCAACAAGATATTAGCTATTAAAAATAAATCAAGCGCAACATGCAAAGTTAACAATTGTCATACATGTGAGGTTTTGTCTAGGTGGGGGCATGTTTCTGTATTTCTGGGAGGTAGGTCGGTCTACTACAAAACCCTAAAAGAGCTTTTGAACATTTATACCATCACATTATGCCAAAAATATATATCAATGTTGATTTAAAAATGTTATTTTCTATGTAAAACAAAACAAAAAGTCCTTCAAGATTCATTTTGATCTTTTAACACAAAAAGTGAAACCACATCTGGATCCCTGAGGTGACGTGTCACATGGCTGCGCTGCTGAGCACAATGAACGTTCAGACAGAACGGGTTCGGTTGAGCCTTCTCTACAACAGATACTTCCACAAACTTACATTATTTGTATACAACTAGAAATGCTGCGGAGTCTAATACCAAGCTACTAATGTTCCCATTGTGACAAAGTAGAGCTGACATCTCAAATGATATGAGGATATATAGTGCTGCTACGCTTGCTTTTAATCAGGGACCTCCTGCCTGCCTGCATTCAGTGCCTACCAGAGTATTACAAACAATATAACAGGTACAAGATGTACTACTTGATGGGGCTCCAAACACAAAATAATTTCTACAGCATGCCAACATATTTCAAATTAGAATATATTTTTTAGGTATTCAAAAAATAACTGGAATCGGACAATTTGTTTAGGCAAAGCTCCTAAACCTCACATCGCTCTTTGCAAGGTGTAAGGAGCAAAGTGGAGTACCTGAATCATGAGTGGTAAGTGTTGAATCCCTGAGGGTCTCGCTCTTTGTTTCACTTAGCATTACAGTAAGGAACCGATAAAGTACATGCCTTTTTCACCCATACGAATGAAATAACCATAAACAACCGTTTTAAACAAGCAAAAGCAAACCAAACTCATTCCAACAATATTTCACAAGCACACAAACAAAGTTGTGTTAACTCGTCCACGATGTTCATATACTGCACATTAGAGAATGTGTCGATTGCGTCATCAAACATCTTCAGTGAACCAGATTGAGACCTGGTCGAGGGATATTTCACGTTCATAGTAGCCTACTTTATACCAGTTGACTTAACGGTAAACACACCAACACTCCAGTACTTTCAATAAAACTGCCTCAAAGATAAACGTCACCATATACGACTAACGCACGGACGCATAGGATGTTGTCCGATCATGCACGACATAGCCAGTGTCATTCCTGTACACATTATTCAAATCAAATATACCTTATCTATACATACTTTTTTTATGGACAGGGAAACCATAGTCATTCCAATCCCTTGTCCACATATATTATATCAAACAAGCAAAAGATAGCTAACTTTCTTTTGAATACAGTGGGAAAATCGTTTGTCCCGTCACATCTATTATTATGAAAAAGAGTTAAATATCTTTAGTCTAAAAATTATAAACTTGGGTCTATAACAACTATGACAATTGCTTTATGTTTGATTAAAGCCATTTCATGGTTACTTAATTGATGATAAAACCAGTAATTCTTTAAATATTGATCAAGACTGCATAACACAAACAAAAATGAATAATAATTCCAAACATACACCTGTTTGAGTTAGTATGTAAGGGGACAAAACTAGTCCTCCACTTCGACAAAAAAAAAAAAACGTTCTCCAAAGCAGGACATATTAAAGCATGCTTTTGATCATAACGCGCCAAAAACAACCCAAACCCCAAAAAGTATTGAGAAAATTTCAACATTTTAAATAGATATGGGTGATTAATTCCACTCAAACTGTTACACTTTGACCAATCTACTATCGTATATCACTTATGACAGCTCTTTCTATAGACTATTTGGCTTTAGGTTTTTAACACCGGTCCGTGTTGCTACATTTAACAGCCATGAGAAGAGTAGACTGTGATATATGTTAAACCAGATGAGGTAGTGGACCATTAGATTCGCTACAATAGACAGTGAGGAGCCAGAGACCAGTTTCACCTGGCAGCACAACAACAGCAATCAATCAACTAAAATGCAACCCTGAATGACAAAGTAAAGTGGGCTTTTTGAGGAATGCAGAAGGATTGTCAATGCAAGAATAAGTTAATTAACAGTGAATTAGTAACTAACTATGACTTAATCATATTATCCCCACATGTGTGCGCTTGAAGCAAGTGCTTTGTTTTACTTTTTTATCCGAGACAAAAGTTATTCAGATATTTTGTGAATATATCGATGAAAACTATATGCAATCCAGTCCTTCATTAGTCAGAAATAATGACGATTTTAACCTTAAAGTGACAAGAAATGGAAACATTAAATAAACTAAAGTACTCCAGAATCCATAAAACATTGAATAAAACGCAGTAAGAGAAGCCAAACAAGAAGATTTAGCATCTACCATAAATTTAAGCTATTGTTAGAGTGCCAATAAATCACACACACAAGTAATAGGAAATATGTGTGCAAGTCCCTGAACTGTATGTTACTACCAACTCTCACTCTAAAAAGTTTACAATCAAGGCAATATTATGTATCACATGCCTGCAAATATAATATCTGATGCAAATCTTTTTTTTTTTTTTTAAATCCACGTTCATCTAAGCAACATAAGCCTAAATCTAGAATGCTGAAGAATCTGCATAAAATAACCAACATTGACTCAAGTTGTGCATCAACCTGATGAAAGTATTATGGGCCCTGGTCCCATACTGTGGAATGTCCTGAGGTATAAATGTATAATGCACAATGAGGAGTCCTCATGGGGCAAATTACTGGCAGAGTAGAGAAACATGGAGTTCCCTTTGCAGTGGTATGTATTGGCAGCAGGGCACAGGTGTTTACCTAAAACGTTATGAATAGGGACAGCAGCATGACCAAACCCTCTGTTTCCATAGTTACAAATATCCTGCCTGGAACTTGTAATTTGATCCAAAGTTATTGACATCTAAGTGGACTAAAATAGGCCGAATAGGTGATGGATGGATTATCACGTTTTCATCACATGGACAATTCTTGCTATGGTAACTTCAGAAAAAGGTTAGCGTGATTGAGGCATTAGTGTAACAATAGCTAATTTGGCTAGCTAGCTAATGTTAACGGGCTAGCACAATTATCCATGTATGTTAAGCGACATATGCTAAAATTGCTTGATAAAAGTTTTGTTTTTTTGTAAAATAATGACTGGTCTTAAGAGCTTCTAAAATAACAATGCTTCTAGATCTTATTAGGAAATAAAACTGAACTTTTTTATCTTGTCTACCTGCAGCAAACACCTAAAAACTAACCTGAATGTAATTTAGAGTTAAAAGTTAAGCGATACTAAGAGTTTAGCTCATTCTCTATTCGTGAAAGTGAAGAATTAGGTCACAATAAAGGAGTATCATCCTCACAAACCAGGGGTGTATAGTTAAGAGGCAATTTGTTATGTGCCATGAGCAGGCCTGACGTGTAAGTATGTACAGTATATGTAGAATACCTTCATACATCGGAAATAGAAAAAGAAATATTTCTGCCCTTCTTGTGTCTCGGAGAAAGACTTTCCCAGAGATAATACCTGAAGTGTGAAGGCTTACACTGGCACTGAAATGCTACTGAAAACTAGGTACGGTATGTTGTGAAGTCCTTTAAAAGCAGTATATGTGTACTGGTCAGAAAGGATATCCTGAAATGGTACCTCGAAAGAGGGATTGGAGTATGTTATCCTTCCTCATCAGAGGGGACTCTGAAGCAATAATTGTGAGGGGTGTGTGTGTGTATATATAAATACACACACACACACACACATACACACACACACACTGTATACACCTATATACACTCACCGGCCACTTTATTAGGTACACCTGTCCAACTGCTCGTTAACACTTAATTTCTAAGCAGCCAATCACATGGCGGCAACTCAGTGCATTTAGGCATGTAGACATTGTCAAGACAATCTCCTGCAGTTCAAACCGAGCATCAGTATGGGGAAGAAAGGTGATTTGAGGGACTTTGAACGTGGCATGATTGTTGGTGCCAGAAGGGCTGGTCTGAGTATTTCAGAAACTGCTAATCTACTGGGATTTTCACGCACAACCATCTCTAGGGTTTACAGAGAATGGTCCGAAAAAGAAAAAACATCCAGTGAGCGGCAGTTCTGTGGGCGGAAATGCCTTGTTGATGCCAGAGGTCAGAGGAGAATGGCCAGACTGGTTCGAGCTGATAGAAGGGCAACAGTGACTCAAATAACCACCCGTTACAACCAAGGTGGGCATAAGAGCATCTCTGAACGCACAGTACGTCGAACTTTGAGGCAGATGGGCTACAGCAGCAGAAGACCACACCGGGTGCCACTCCTTTCAGCTAAGAACAGGAAACTGAGGCTACAATTTGCACAAGCTCATCGAAATTGGACAATAGAAGATTGGAAAAACGTTGCCTGGTCTGATGAGTCTCGATTTCTGCTGCGACATTCGGATGGTAGGGTCAGAATTTGGCGTCTACAACATGAAAGCATGGATCCATCCTGCCTTGTATCAACGGTTCAGGCTGGTGGTGGTGGTGTCATGGTGTGGGGAATATTTTCTTGGCACTCTTTGGGCCCCTTGGTACCAATTGAGCATCGTTGCAACGCCACAGCCTACCTGAGTATTGTTGCTGACCATGTCCATCCCTTTATGACCACAATGTACCCAACTTCTGATGGCTACTTTCAGCAGGATAAAGCGCCATGTCATAAAGCTGGAATCATCTCAGACTGGTTTCTTGAACATGACAATGAGTTCGCTGTACTCAAATGGCCTCGACAATCACCAGATCTCAATCCAATAGAGCATCTTTGGGATGTGGTGGAACGGGAGATTCGCATCATGGATGTGCAGCCGACAAATCTGCGGCAACTGTGTGATGCCATCATGTCAATATGGACCAAACTCCCTGAGGAATGCTTCCAGCACCTTGTTGAATCTATGCCACGAAGAATTGAGGCAGTTCTGAAGGCAAAAGGGGGTCCAACCCGTTACTAGCATGGGGTACCTAATAAAGTGGCCGGTGAGTGTATGTATAGACATATACAAGTGTATACAGTGATCCGCTTTATGAGACGTTTTCTTTTACCAAAAAGTACTGCATTCCAATCTAACTTTATCCTGAGTGCAATAAAGGCAATATAAAACAAATAATTAACAGAACATTCATATAGGACGGCAAAACATACAGAACAAAATATAGGTAGCAAAAACCTATCATGCTTCATTCAGATTCAAAATGAAAGTGAAACCTGAACAACAGACGTCATCCAACCAAATAAAATAATAAATATGTTAAATAGTGTTTAGAATGAATAAATACTCTGAATATTACAGTGTTTTTCTTACATCTCCTGTGTCTATTTCAGTCACAGACGTGCATTTGCAAAACCGTGACAGAGACTTTCACTGGCATCCACAAGGGCCTAAATACGCCTATCAATTACACACACACACACAAAGCAGTACTGTGAGATGTCACTGAGGGGCGCCACTTCCTTAGAAATGATGTACTTGGTTCTACATAGTACACTAATGGTACCAAAAAATTATAGTTTTTAAAAAGATAACCTAGGGCAGGGAGTTCATATCATTACGATTACGTTTTTATGGAAGAACAACAAAAATCTCCTACCACTGTCTGGCAAATGCAAGATCTGATCTTAAAAAGCACATCCTTATAAAGTACTTCACGATTGTATCACTCATTGGACGAGAGGCTTCCGTCATGGAAATCATTTGCGTTCTCTTCCGATGCACTCTCCCTTTTCTCAGAAACAATGTGCAGGGAGTTTTGCAATTCTTTCCTCCCCGGTGACTGTGAAACACTCTGCTCCTCCATCTTTATAAGCTTCAGTTTCTTTTTGGGTGGGTGTTTCAAGGTGCCCAGTCGCTCTTTAACTTTGTATTCCAGGGTGCTGTGTGGTATGCCGTAGATGGTTTGGGCTTTGGACACACTCATTTTCCCACCCATCACCACCTCAATAGCCTCCTCCAGCAGGTCAGTGTTGTACTGCCTATATCGCCCGCGTTTCTTCCTCGGCTGCTTGTTACTTAGGTCGGACTCGGAATCCAGAGGACAGCTTCCCCGCAAGGATTTGCGATCCGTGTCTTGAGGCCAGTATTCCTTCTCGGATCCTGAGCTACTAAAACCTCCACTGCTCTTGTTCTGGATCTGCCTGGGTAGAATGGAACGAAGGGCCTTTCCCAAACCGCCCTCACAAGCCAATCCTGAGTACACGGTGGACAACGAATCCCAAGACGGGTCTGTTGCCAAAACTCGCACCTGGGGAATCTTGAGGTCAAAAGATGAAGAGTGAGAAGGTGAGAGGTTGTGGTCCCTGCAGGCCTCTTGGAGGTTTCCTTTCTCGTATGCAAGGGACTTTGACCAAAGTCCAGCAGCTTCCAACAACCTGGGTATGTCTTTAAGGTGCTCACTAGCCTCACTGTTGGTTTTGAGTTTAAGGAGGGCCCCAAAATGACTTTTGGAATTCCACGACGCAGATCCACTTTTGAAAAGGTCAGTAGGTCTAGAGCTGCGGCTGAGAGGGGACTCTGGGTCGCTCTCCAGATCCGGCTCCTCTTTGATGTGCAGCGCGTATGCGAGAGATGAAGAAGGCTTATAACGGGCGGAGTGGCCGATATTCTCCCTCCTCCTCCCATCCTGTAGGCTCTTCATAAACAGCCCGACTTGCCCGTCCGCTCTCAAGGATCGCCTGATTGGATGGAAGGAAATTGGGTGTAAGCAGAGCTTGCACAGTGCCTTTTTTCTCTTTTCTAAAGGAGGATGGGTTGGGGAGGGGAGGATGTTGGCCACTCCTTAATAACAATGACCTTGCTTTTGGTAACTATCCCTATATTTTAAAATAACTGACGGTTGTGTATAACTTTTAAGAACAAAAAAGGCTCATGTTTGACAATGTTTTTTATTTGCTTGCTGGGATCATAATTTTACAAAACCTGCATCAACATAAGAAATAAGAAACAAAACAGGGTAAAAGAAACAATAAAAACAAAGAAAAAGGCATTTATTGGAGTAAGTAAAAGGTCTTGGCTCATAACGCAGAGCCAGAAGGAGGCATTATTTGTCATTGCAGTACAGCAGCTTGGCACATAGCTGTTAAGCAGGGCACCCAAACTATGTCATACGATATGACTAATGCAAATAAAGCTCTTGACATTTTGTGTATGACGTTACCAGCAAACAAGCGCAGAAAAAAGAGTAAGCCAGTAGAGGGTTGTGTGTACCAAAGTCAAAAGGTAACTGAAGTGTGATCACATAAAAAGGAGAAAGAAATACAAAATATATTAAAAGAGGGATATTTCTTTTCCCAAAAACTTATATAAGATTATATTTTATCTGAGGAGTACCTTTAACCTAAGGAAAGCGTGAATATTGTAAATCATATTCAAAGAAATGTGAAAATCTGAGGGAATGATCATAACTTTAGATCATATGAGCTGTCTGAGCAGCATAAGAGGAACATGGAAAGCCACTGGTGATTAATTAATCCATATCAAAATTTAATTATAAGGCATATTTAAAAAGGCCAGATCTGTATAACTGTATCAAAAGGCTTTGGTCACCAAAAACCAAAAAGAACAAAAATATTAAATTAAAATTATATTTATATTATATATGTTTTGATTCAATTAGAATGAGTTACAAACTGATTTGGACGACAACAATTGAGGGGATGTTAATTGTATAATACTCTTATGAGCGGTGATGCTCTGCAGAAAAAGTGTGGTGTTTATCTGAAGTATATACACGATATAAAAAACAACTGAATACACTGCTTCCTTTAGAGAGGAACATAGCAAGCAAATGTGAAAGAATGTATTTTAACATCTCTAGTACTACTACAAACAAATTATTTAAAATCAATTGAGCCACTGAGGACTCAATAAAAATTGATTTCCACTGCATTTATTCTAGACTACAGTCCTCAAATAAGACTTGTGTGACAAAAGGTGAAGCAAGATGCGTTAATGATAGCAAGGCTCTAAGCCCTTCACTAAATCATTATCATCATAATCATCAGGCCAGCTGGTGCCTTTCCAGATAATAATGATTAAACACGATGCGCTCACAGAATCCTTTTAAGCCACAGTAGCTCACAAACTTACAAGATGTTGCCTAATCAGTCTCCAGCCGGCAAAACCAGTGACTTGGACAGGAAATTAGGACTAGGCAGTTCCATTATCTACAAGTTTGCAAGGTCATTTATTTGAATGGCAGCAGGATACAAACTGCATCCACAACGACATACCGCAGTGAGGTTTTAAAAGCACACTCCAGTAACGGGAGCACAAGGAATATTTAATCTGCGGCAGTTGGTTAAAAGCCCTGACCCATTTTTTGTGGCAAAAAACACTGTTAGCACAACCCTGTTTTTCATTTTCATCAAGGCATCCACCAGCGGTTAATTTTTTCAAGCCATCAACTGGCAAAGGGATCTCTAATTTCAGGAGTCAAATGTCAAGCCCGGGCTAATGCCCACGCATTCATGCCACTACGCGCTCATTCCAAATCTATTTTTTGACTCATCCTAAACTTCAACACGACATATGCTCAAAAGTATTGCTGCTTAAAGACTTGAGACTAAAGCGACAAAGTAAAAAAAGGACCAATCTTACCCTTTGAGTGTGGATGTAGCTGGAGAAAGGCAGGGACTACGGACAGGCAAACTGCTGGTGCTGCTACAGCGACTCTTTTTGATAGATAAGTCAAGAACTCCATCTGACCAAAAAAAAAAAAAAAAGAGGGGGAAGTTTTATTTAGTTTCAATTAGGTTGCCAGTGCATCAGCTGGCCTGCCACAGACATGTCGGAGTTCACATTACCTTGGTCACGCGGCACAGCCGGGGGCCTCTTGATGGTGAGGTCGAGAGGAGCATCCTGGTCAGCCATGAGGAGCTTGCTGAGGACGGGGTTCTGGTTGTGAGCAGGCCCAGCCAGGGGGGGGTCAGAGGGGCTGGTAGGAATATCTGCCCTTGAGAGCGCGGGCTGCAGGCTTTGGTCAAAGCAAGGCTGGGAATCTGAGCCACTGTCCTGAGGGGAGCTGGTTTTTGAGGTATATTCGGCAGCAAACTGTCGGATCATTCTGTGAAGGATCTCTCGAGCCACTACTGGGATGTGTGGGTCAGAGAAATTTGGCACATCTGAAAGGAAATAAACATGAAGTAAGATTGAAAGCAAGTTTGGTACCTAGCCGACAAACCGACCACACAAAAACAAGACAATAACAGTCGATGCCAGTCAGTTGTGTAGTTGTAGCGATTATAATTCATGCGTAGAACATTAACATTCTAATCATAGCGTACCTCATCCTGTCTGCAGGCAGGTTCTCTTGTAATAATAAGCACAACACTGACATCGTGCATTAAGCCCACTGTTGCTGACATATGAAAACTCACCTTTTCTGCTGAGGACCGCATTGAGAAATTCCTCTGCTTGTTTTTCTAGTCTGCTTATTGCGGTCGGATCTTTAATAAGCAGAGGTTTGGGTGAATCTTCAAGCTCCTTGTTGCTTAAGCCAATTAGGTGTTCCTGTAAAATGACAATACTGTTAAATCAGAGGTCTTCTACTTAAATAGGATATATATATATATATATATATATATAAAATGAAAAATGCATGGGAAGAGAAGGCTCACGTTCATTAAACTCAAAAACGTGCTTCAATTCATAGTCCACTTTTTTCCTCCTACAATTCTGGTAGAAGCTACCAAAAAAAGAAGAATATTTTACCTTCACTTTATCTCGTCGCAAACAACAGAAAAGACAATTTTCGTCAAATGACCAGTCAGAGACTGCTGTCGGCTCAAAGTCTACGGACATAAAACAAATAAGAAGGAAATGAAAAGTTAGTGACAAAGTCTTTGGTATGATGTCGTTCTTTAAAAGTGTATTTATAGACAACTTGCAGCCAACTTGAATCAGGAGTAGATAGACATTTATCAGCAGCCACCGTCCCCAACTTAGACTGTAGAAAGTCTACTTTAAAGTTCGTTCACTGCAAATATAATGAAACCCCAAATAAGGTCCACTATTGTTCCACAGACAACGTGTATTGTAAACATGTCTGAAGGACACTGGACTTTTACACTGGCCCCACGCCATCCAAAACACCAACTTTGTATCAGCACAAGGCATCTTCTCTTCTGCAGCCAGAGGGGCCGTCTTGTCGAGTGAATGTGGAGGGGTACCAGATGGTACAAAGCAGCAGCACTGTCATAACGCCCGGATAACAATGTTTGAACCACAAAACTGTTATTCGTGTCAGCAATGCATTTGTATCATCATAGCCACGATTTGTGGAACTGAAAATGGTCAGGTTCTTACCTTTAAATAATGTTGGGTCGTCTACCAGCTCTGGACCGAACAGACCTTCGAGAATGCTCTCAAAACCTGGAGACATAGAGGTTCAATGAATACATACATGTAAACACTTAAATCAAGGCTCCATCCTGAAACCAACAGCAGTAGAATTGAGACGCAACACAAATCCCTGTTGAGGACATCCATATGCGCCCGGAGGACTAAAATATTATTTAAAGAGTTGGAGCCTGGTGGACTTTAAGTCCCTGACACATTACATGATAATGTCCAACTCATGTCTCCTCCTCCAATTTCATTTTGAAAAGCCATATAAGCACCACTTGCTTCTATCAAAATGCATATTACCAGCTTTCACCACAGGTTTCTACTTCAACAGGACATACATTCACTCCATCCTTCTGTTGCCAGGCAACTAAAGCAGCTACAGTGTTGGAAGTGACTTCATGCTGCCACGCTTAAAAGAGAGAGCCAGAAACATGACTGATGTAAAAGTATCCCATACATTCTACCAAAACCTGAACCCAACTAACAGAGTTTACTGTTGTTCAAACCAAAGTGATTCTAACCAAAAAAGCCTATTTCACACTAATGCAAAAAACGTAAATGCATAATCAATGTGATTGTGGTATCCTACAGTTCCAGCTGCATGAGAGAGAGAGAATGTGCTATCCCACATTGGACTCTACTTAACAGTGGATTAAAAGTGTGCAAGTTAACTGCCACAGGGTCAGCAGCCAAACCAATCCAAAAACACAACATGCATTAAAACAAGCGCTAAAGAGTTCAGAGGTAACATCTGCCAACCTAAGTAAATCTGGAATAAGTGTCATTGCAATGGGCTCGGAACTAAAAGAAGAAAAAAAGGTCATAAATCGGAACCATTATGCCAACGACAAACATAATTGTAAAATAGATTACACCTAGTAGTAAATATTTAAAACCTATATAAAAAAAGCATTATCTCGTGTCAAATGTGTTGAATTGGTGGTCTACTTACAGTGCGTCTTCACAGATAACAAAATATGAAGAAAAAAAATGTATGAGCCCTTGTCGCCTACACTCTAAACTCAGTGAAAAAGCGGTCATCTGTTAAAATGCCCTCGCTCTGCTTCACTACAAATTCCCACCCACTTTTCAACAGCCAAACATAAAGAGGGTTGGGGTATGGGGGTGGGTGTGTGTGGGGGGTGTGTAACACAGCTTTGCCTATAGCTGCAGCATGAGCCTGTTTCTGGGTTAGTGCACAGGACTTCAGCTGAAGCTATCCAATCCTATTTCTGAAATATTTCAGAGGCAGGAAGAGGAAAGTAGGTCATCCACTTTCATTTGACAGAGCAGCGTTATGACATCAAACTACTCTTCAGGAATTCGGTTTGGGGCATTCAAAAAAATGTGTCATGGTGTAAACCATGACTTTGGAGGCAACATTAACATGTGAACGTTGTGTTGTGTATCGCAGTGTGGTGAAGTGACTAACGAAGATGAGCCTCCTCACACAAAAACAGCAACTTTAAATTAAAAAAAGGCAAAGGCATGCTGCCTACATGTGCAAACAATAAAATATTTATAGCGTATGTATCTGTCATGAATGCTCTACAAAATAAATGAGAATAAAAACTGGATACTGGCCACCATTAAAAAAAAATGATGAACAGGACTGACTTAGGTTTAATGAAAGTTGCCATGCGCGAGGTACTGTTGGAACCAGAAACAACTCTTTTCAGGTGACCTCTTTGAAGGAACATTCAGCATTAGTTTACTCAAGAGGGAAATTAGGCCAGAAATGAGCTTCTGCCGCATATCTCTGGTTTGATCTATGCTGAACAGCACACGGATACAATAAAAGCACGGGGTACCGAGGTACACAGTGATAACCAGACGAAAGAAAAGTAGCCCAGCGGGCATCATACCTAATTATATTGAGACCTCAATCAGAACAAAGACGTCAGGCTAATGGGTTTTTTTTGGGGGGGGGGGGTTCACCTACAAACCCGCATTGACAACGTGAAGCTGAGCATAATTAGAAGATTTTTTTTGTTTTTTGATCCTGAATTGTAATGCAGATCGTCCCTTAACGGGGAGACTTACTCATCCATGTCAATCATCTCTTTCTATTTGACGATAGGTCCAAATCCCATTCTGCTAGTTCAAGCCCTTGTCGGCTTGTTATATTTAATTTACTCCAAATTTATACTGTGGCTTGCCAGATAATTCATAGCTGAGTGAAGGCTCAGCTGAGGTATGTTGAAATTAAAAATCAAACAGCATATGGGTCTTTGCTTAAATAACATTTTAAATCATCGCTGTGTTCCTGATAAGCACAGCAGGTTTTAAGCTGATAAATACAATTGAATACTTAAAACAGACTTCCCATTTGATCCATAAAATATGGAATGATAAAAATAAAAAAAATTAAAAACGTATGACCATGACCTTATATTACTGCAAAGTTAGTATTGAACTACTTTATATGAATTGTATAGAAATGTTTCAAACTATGACCAATGAACTTATAGTGCTGTATTAAAAGCAGTTCTCATTCATACAACAATGCCATATATTCTTCTCTTAACCCTCCTATGAATATGGATGTCATTAAACTTTTTTTTAATAAACTGCTGAAGCATATTTTTGATTACCTTTCAAATTCCGGAGCAACTTAAAGACTTTAGAGGGTTGGTATAAATTGACTGCAGTTCAAGTCTGTTTTAGAACCAACTTTCAGTCAACTCAAGTAATAGTCTCCAACAGGTACTTTCATCCATAACAAAACCTTTATTGATTATAGTAGTTTACAAGAAAAGAAATATCTCTAAGACAAAAAAAAACACAAACAAGTAAATCCCTTTTGTGAAACTGAAACATTGTGTTTGGGCTTGGGACTTGATCAGTGACTACGCTTAAGCAGCGGCCTCAAATCTAGAACACAACATTTTCGAGGAGGTCGTTTCTTGAGGCTGCTGCGAGCAGATACATGTTACAATTGGGGAATGTGATCAGACACGCCCACACAGGAACATACTAAAAAGAGTGACAGCAATCGGCTGAACAGCATGATTAGGGCCGTGGATGGTGATGACAGTAAATACAGCGCATAGATTTTACTTTCCTAGCGCACACTATAAGCGTAAATTACACTTAAGCCTTCTTATGACTTTGATCTCTAGCCCACCAGAAAATGGAAGAAAGGAATTATTCAAAGTGTGCGGTAGGCCAGCACGGTATACCGGTTCAAACGGTACACCGGTATAAGTTCATACTGGTGTTACGCCGTAGCAGCTGGCGTTGCTCATCGCTCATCGCTCTTTGACAAACAGCAGAATTTATTTATACACTTTTTGTCTTACGTGTGTTGAGATTGTGTCATAGCTATAACATAGAGCAGCTGTGTCTGTTTGGAGGGGTTTTGGTTTTGGAAAATCCGACGCAAGTTACGTTAGATCAGAAAACGATTTATTGCAAAGTCTGTCGAGCCGCTGGTGGCAAACCTAGCAGCCACAACCAGCTGATCGGGTCGGCCCTTTTTGGGGTCAATGAATTAATGTGTTTACTTTAAAAAGCACATTCCGAGATACCGTCAAAATCTTTCTAAATACCGTGAGATGGATTCCAGGCCATACAGTGCAGCCCTAGTGTGCGGCACCCTTTTCACCAGCACTTAAGAAAACAAAATCCAACTGACCAACTGTCAGCTTAACCTCCTCAAATCCGATGCTTAACCTACGTTGTACGTCACTGTGTCAGTCAATGGAACACAAGGAAAACCCTCTTTATTGACTTTGGCTACTGCTGTGTGTGTGTTTGTATTTTAGGCAAATGTGCCTTTTCAACCGTAGCACAAATGCAATCATCGCCTTGGTAATTTGAGCAGTGCGAGTACACAAAACAGTGCAATGCATTTCCTTCAATATTGCGATTTATGACATACATCAAGAAATTCAACATCCATGATGAGGAAACCTTTGCTGAATCTAACTGAATACTGCCAATCAGAAAAACACCTAAATGGTAGTGCGAGGAAACTGCATTGAGAAGATGTAAAAGTTGGCTTCAGTGGAATTGTTCAATGGAAATAATATTGTGATGAGATAATATTGAGATATCTTGATACACAATAAATTGATCCATATTGACAAAAACAAGCACATGCTAGAAAACAAGATACTAGCCATATGGTCTCATCCTACAATGTATTTTTCTAACGCATCACACCACTATGCATGCAGATAATAAGTAGCATTTCTAAAACCACTTCACCTGACATAACACAAATGTTGTTTTCGAGCTTGCTACAAACAAACACTCTCTCCTGACAACATTATGTAACCTCATTAGGCAGCTAGGATACAGTCTGTGTATCTTTCAAAACACATACATTATGATGGTGATCAACACGAGTTCCCTCTATATCCATTATTCCTCCTGACCCTTTGCCTTTTTAAAAAGGGGGAGGGGGTGGGTAACGGAGGTTACATCCTTAACTTGCGTTATGTTCTGCATATCATTTAAACATGAATATCAAACACTAACATTTAGCCTCCTCAAACGACTGCAGTGCTCTTTGCAGTGGACGAGCCACCAAGCTCTCTGCCGCTCCAGAATGTACAGTGCTGCATCAACCCCCACTCGGCCCATCCCCCACTCAAACTACTGTACACATGCTATCTCAGAAGGAGTGCCCACAAGCTCGTAGAAAATTAAAACCAGTATGAAGCCAAAATAAACCTTGCTTAATCTGGCATGTTGAGCTACATCCTTTGGAAGTGCTGGAGGGATTGACCGTCCATTAACATTTCTATCTTTTAAGAATCCATCATAGCCTAAAAAAAAATAAAGGAAAAAATAAATATGACTGTGTCACCAAACAACTATGATAGGGAGCCTCATCTTTCTTCAAATAAAATCATACTTCTGTTCACATAGCACTGATCATATGGGGTAATTTTGTATGAGGAGTCACTAATATCCTTGAGCGATTCTCTCCGAAGATGTTAGACTGGATGGATGAGTGCAGAGATGTAAAAATTGCACAAATTAGTCAACCTAAAGTACACAACTGTTTTCATCCCCATGACATACAGACCAAGCCGCATGCCTAACCATCTAAAAAGCTATTCTCCGTTTCCTTTTCTGCTTTCCACAAAAAGGTACGTCAGTGTGTCAACAAACCTCAGCCAGATGGGAGTTTTAAAGCAAATAAGGAAAAAAGTAGGCCAAAAGCTTATTAGAGCATGAACAAAAAAATAAACAGGATAAGCTAAA
Source organism: Pungitius pungitius (assembly GCF_949316345.1). Taxonomy (NCBI): domain Eukaryota; kingdom Metazoa; phylum Chordata; class Actinopteri; order Perciformes; family Gasterosteidae; genus Pungitius; species Pungitius pungitius. The sequence continues at coordinate 8,873,561 of NC_084912.1, read as the reverse complement.
GTTTAAATAATATACAAGACAATCTGCCTGATTTGTTTGAGCACTTACTCAATTCCACTCACCCACATGTCCAAAGCAAGCATGAAAAACTGGCATTCTCAAATATTAGCTGGTGCTTTTCCAGCGCAACTTTTCCCAAATCCAGACAGAGCACACATTTTCAGTTTTTTTTCATCCTGGGGCTGCTGGACCATGAACGCATGTATAGGCAAACATACGGACAATTGTTGCTGCTGTTCGAGGGGACAATTGCCCTTGTCTTTGCCCTGCAGTTTTACCACACACATTAAATACACAAAGACAAAATGTCCATTTCAGCGTCAGCAGGGTGGTGGTGGCGTGCAGCCCTCTCCACCAAAAAGCCAAACAAAAGTATGCCCTTGTTGTCACGGACAGAATATGCCATTCTACAGCATGCAGACTGATGCCGTTGTCATGTACCCTGCAGCTTTACAGTCATGGCCCAAACACAAGGGACATTTGTCAATCATGAAGGGGTTAACTGACTAAGTGAGCAGTCCTCGGTCTGAAGCTAGTGTTAAGTCAGAAAACTATTGTTCTCTCACGATTTGCCATTTCGATGACAAGCACAAAGCTCACCTAGTATTGTAGCAGCTCAGCTGGAATTAGTTGGTTTTGGATGAGTCTCCAGATATCGCTGGCATAGTTCTTATTAAAGCCAGTAGCAAGTACAATTAAAATACCAAGTCCCATCAATTAGTAGTTATAGCTTTACTATAAGCACAAAGACGCAAATGATGACTAAAACATGATACATAATGTTGGGCCTGAAAATGAGTTAAGATGGACTATGACTGACAAGCAGGAGGCAGAAAGCTTTAGCTGCTCAGAGTTTTGTTGCACTTGTTCTAGATGAAGTCAGCATCTAACCTGCCCTGAATAAACCAAGAGCTGAACATGTTTAACATGCAACACCACGTTACTCTTAAAGAAGGAGGAATCCTAATAAAATATAAACTAACTTGAGATGTAGTCTGGTTGACTTCTGACACATCACATAACTACTCCATAAACTAATGTCAAGAATTTAGTGCACCGCATAGTACAGCCTTGTACAAGTATTACACATGTGAATAAGACCTATACATAGCGGAAGCTTTAATTGAGATTGATTTAATGTGACATTTTGAGATCAGCAGCATCAGAAACAGCGTTATTGTTTTTTAAATTACATTTTGCCCCCGTGGTTCAAACGCTGTTTCAAATTTGGTTTATTGTTCAGCCAAACCTAACACAAGAAAAAAACATTGCAATACTTTTTGTGCATTCAATAACTGCAGTGAAACACTGTATATTGCATAACGTATGACAGAGACCCTTAACAAAAAAATGGATTGACAATTTATCAATGGGCGCATAGATCCTTCCCTGTCCTTGTTATAGACGTTTGCATTTCATATCCATTCAAAAGCAGGCAGTGAAGTATACAATGGAAATGTCCTGAAAAAAGCATGCTACATTCAAAACAGGAAATAATGTGTTCTATATTTTCCCAATGAGATTGATACAAGTTCCTATGAATTCTCACTAAACAAGTAAAAAAAGAAAAGCTGATCTGATTTGAACATTAGGGTCAATAAGCAACTCTCGTCTCCTTGTTTGTGTGATCTGTTTAGATGATGCTTAGTGTCCACAATGGGTGTTGCTATGTTACTAAGTCAAAAGAAAAAGGTTGGCAAGGGATGGATTTAGAAATGGCCTCGCCCTCAAACCATTCTATTAAATAGGGAAAACGACTAATGTAAACATAAGCCATCTATCTGTATGTATGGAGCAGAACAGTGAGAGGGTGGATTATAAAATGTATCACATGTGATATGTTTTATGAATTGTTTCAGAAGAAAAGCAACAATCAACCACAAAAATATCTACTAAGTCAAAGCATACATATGTCATATTGTTTTACTTCACTCAGAGGCAGACCAATGGCAGAAAAAAACCAACATTCTTATAAACAGCTAATTCAACAGCGAACATCACACAAACCATCTGTGAACAAGAGAGGTTATGGAGTGAAGTCACATAAAGCTTATTATCAGCTAACCCATCAAGTAACTTATTTAGCCTAAATTGCCAACCCAACACACACACTTAATAATAAGAGCTTTAAACCACCAATGCGCCGATAATACCCTTTGTTATTTGTTTACAAGGAGCCTGACAAACTAACGTTAGAGAGGTTTATTCGCGTAACGTCGTGGAAATTGGAAATGGGAAACTCCCTCCCTCCCCCCCCAGCAGTGGGGTCTCGGCCACTTCCTCAAAGCAATATTGCGCGCCCACCGGAGGTGATTTGAGAGAAGCGAGCAGGTTTTAAACGTTAACTGCAAACGTCCACTAACGGCTTCCCTCCCCCATCCAAAATACAGTATCATCTCACGGGAACGCGCATTTTATCAAACGGGAGTCTTTTTGGCCGACGCGACGCGTAAGAAGACACTCCCTTTAAAACAAGCACGGTGCCCTTTAAACAAACTAACGCTACGCCAGGAACGTTAGACAACTTAATTCTGCCGTTGGGCTTTAAAAAAGAATAAAAACAGCGAGGAACCACGTAAAGTACGGAACCATTGTCACAAAACGCAACATTTAAGTAACCGCTCGGCCCGGCTAGCGCGAGAAGGAAACAGTTGAGGACAAAAAGTCGCACGGAGATGCCCCGAGAAGAGTCGGCTTACCGAAGGGTTATTTACATCGACAACAGGCACGCAGATATGCAATTCAATCATTAAAATCGTATGCTGTGTAACTGGCTTCATCCTTACCTACACAGTGAACGAGTTTGTGTCGCCAAGAATCAAGTTCCTGCCGAAAGCCGCGCCTGTCGATTGTGCATTGCTGGCTTTTACACTGACTCGCCATTTTCTATCGTTCTTGTGTGGCGGGCACGAGCTCGGCAGGAGGAAGCGCTCTGCTATGTGAGCGCGCACCTCTGTGTCGAGGAGGAAATCACTCCAGAGGGAAATGTAGGCTTCACTCGCAGCGCGACCAAACCAAATAGTGTTAAGCAAATCAGAAATTAATTAAACGGACACGCGGTTTAATTCATTTTATGAAATGATAATAATGATTTATACATCCAACTGGCTAATGCAACCAACAATATGGTAATTGCACTTAATGATAAATATGAAGGTATATTTTCCCTTTAATGGTTGTCAGCGTTGAATAGACTACCCAAGACTAGAATACTGACCAGGCGAAGTGGGCAACTGTTTATGGCCCCCAAAACGTTCGAGGGCCCAGATTTACTACATGGAAATATTGTGTGGTTATTTTTAAAAAAGGCAGATACTGCATTTTAACCAATGTTTTTGTCATGGTTAATCGCTGGTGAACAGTTGCGACTGAACTTTCTTGACAATACTTGGGTTGCTATGATTAGCTGACTGGTGATCAACCACTTAATAATTACATTATAGATTGCCATGATTTGTTGTGCAGGTATTCAGTTACCCAAGGATGTATGCAGCTTTGGTGTTTATCCGACTTTTCCTAGTGCCTCCCAAGCAAGTTAATCTGACTTGACTTTACCTTTAAACCAGGTCAGATTTGTTTGAACATATATGCTTTGAAATATTTTGATCAACACTTTCTGTGAAATTGCCTTGTTGGAGGAGGCAATGCCTAATCCTAGATTTAGATGTTGCCTTAGTTCGATTTTCCGAAACAGTACAAATCTAACAGCTTTTCAAACATTGCTATGCTTTACTGGTAAGAAGGGTTTAAGAAATGACTTAAAGCTAAGTTACCTAAATACCTGACTTGTTATTGTTGTAATTGGTATTTTACAGTGATGTTAGTCTAGTAATCGTAGTAGTCGTAACAGCCTAGTGTTGGTAATAATAATAACATCTTAATATACAGTCCAGTCACTTTGTATGTTATAGCCAACACATCTGAACAAAATACAAACTAATATACAAATAAACTCTAATTGTGTGCTCTAATAAGCTGCACACAATTGTCCAACAGCCTTTTATGAATATATCTGACACAGTCTCTGAAGAGTGGCAAGTTACGGCCAATCGGAGAAAGTTGTTAATAAGAGCCAACAACAGTCCAGCAATGAAACAGTGCGGCGGTGAGGCTGCAGTGACGCTGTCGTCATGCTGCCTTCAAGAGCTGGTGGAATCATTGCAATCCTGGGCTGAGCAGCGCGTGAACGCAATGCACCATCAAAAAGCCCAAACACGACTTGAAGAAAGATGAGGCTCCCTATCATAGTTTTTTGGTTGAATCGTTATGGATAAGGGAGCATAAAATGTACATTAAAGTAGGACTGTACTTATTTATGTATTTATGTATGCATTTAATTATTCAGGAAGACATTTTCCTTTTTCGTGTAGTCAACGTGACACAGTAATTTTTAAGCAAAAAAAACGGCTACTTAACACTTTCATTACAGATTTGGATTATTCTGTGACTAAAGACGCAAAATAAACTCGAGGCCTATGTTAATGCATTTCTACACTCTTGGGTTTAGAAGCTTACGAGGATCCCCTGAATGCGGCATACGTTTCCCAGCCGGTGTTTTCATATTTCTACGCCCCTCCGCGCCTGTAGGTTGGTTTCCATGCTTCAGAGACAACAAACGTAGCATACAGGTAAATTATAGCATTAATAGGCGTTGTCGCTTTTCGCTTATAGTTTCCTTGCAATAGATTATAATCGATTCACATATGGGCTTGTCATTACATATCTGTAGCCAATTAGCAACATGCATGTATAGGTTACACTGATTATAACGCATTGGCAGCCGAAATGTCATCCTTACAATAACGTTAGTGTTCCAATATTGGTGTGAGCCGATCATTTATCTGAAGGCGATCAAGAGGTTGAAATCACACCTGTCTTCCATTGTGTTCAACACGGTCATTTGTTTTAAACAAATGATTTCAATGAGCGCTTTTGTTGGTGTCTGCGGTCGCGCTTGTGTCACGTTCAAGAGCCCATTTCTTTACAGGATGCGCGTCGCCCCCTGTTTTGCACCAGCACCAACACCAACACACACTGCATGGCTCTGAGCAGTGTCCTCAGGCTGGACACAGAGAGAATGTGATATAAGTTGTCTTCAACTTCTGGTCGGAGCCAAAGTTAAAGTTACTACAATAAAATGCACTTATAATTCTCAACAATTTCCCCAAGTATTTAATATTCCAAAGACAGAAGACAACCTGCCTCAGATATTCATTTGTGTCCTGTAAAATAACCCTCAAACTAATTTATTCATAGTGTTTGGTGCCGTGAGGAAACTGAATACTGGGCAGTCACATGGCGTTGTATGGTACTGTGCTTAGTGCAGGATTTTTCTGTCTTTTCCCATTTTACTGCCACATTACTGTATTTCCTGTCCTAAATACACAATTGCTGTCTCTCCCTGCCTCGTGGACTGAGGGACTGATAATCCCATTAGGGACAATGTTCGTTTCGCTTGCTTCGCTCCACAGTGAGGTCAGATGTCTCTTGCCAATGAGTGTGTTTGTGTGTTAAACACAGAGGGGACATGACTCTGACCAGAGGATCTTTCACCTATGCCAGTGGGGAGGAGTACCACGGCGAGTGGAAAGAAGGCAAGACATTCCTACTTATACGTATAAAACAAGCACAAGTCATTTACACCTTCTGTACCTCATAATATATTTAAGTATTGCTGGTTTATCTTCGCGGCGTGCTACTTTTCTAAAAGATCTCATCTTTTCCATGCATGTTTATGTTTTTCTCACACACGGTATTTCTTAAATGTGGTCTTGTGCTCACATGCAGTAAGTATATTGTGATCAAATTAACAAAGCTATTGCTGAGCAGAGTGCTTTTGATTATGCAGGGAATATGTATTGTGACAGAAAGGGGTCGCAACATACCACCAGACCAACAACCGAGATGTTTAAAAATGAAATTGTATTATTCATTTTATATATTATTTATATATAATATGTTAATACACATGTAAAACTGTTTCGTAAACAAACCAGCGTAATGCTTTTGCCCAAACGCACAATCTACATAGTTAAAGATAAATGACTCATCATGTTTATCAAACTTTCCGGGGATATTGTGATAATAACCTTATTGGGATTTCTTTGGAAACATATTTATATTTTGACTTTAGCTAGGGTAACTACATTTAAATGTTACATCTTTCTCAAATGTTTCACCTGTGGCAAAGATCACGAGGATGCTTCTTCCCTCTCTCTCTCACACACACACACACACACACACACACACACGTTGTGTGATGTTGGTGACATGCAAGCTCAAGCTGTTCAATCAAATCCCAATTAGCTAGCATGGGTAACCCATGACGAACGGAGGCAGATTTACCAGCTCTGGCTTTGTCAAATCTTCTGGATTAGACTTTGGACCTGTTTGGGAAATCTTAGAGCCCTCGGTCAGCTGTTGCTGAGAAACTCCTTTAAAAGACTGTGCACAAGACTCTCAGGGTTTATTGTTCTATCTTTGCATTGGGTTTTGGAAAAATTTAGCGCTGCTTTAATTTAACGCAAACACAGTTTATTTTAACTGGTATGTACCTTCACCCTTCAAGGGCCACTCGGCCCTCTTTTCCTCTTTGGACAACGCGGTCGTAAACGAGATGTCCAAGTGGCCCAGATACCTGTAGGTGTGTGCCGTCTTACATGGTTCCAAGCTTCAGTAGTGGATCAATGCAGGCACATTCCTTGACTGCTTTCACAGTCTGCAATTCTAAAGTGGAAATCCCTGCTAAAAAATCTGACGGATTAGAGTGCCGTAATTCCCACCACACAGGAGGCAGATGGGACTCCTAATTCAGTAGTAAACCTTTAGCTGACAGACAGGGGGAGGGGGGGGGGATACCTAAATCCCAGCATGCACTGACTTGTGACATATGTAGTTGCGCTCCGATACCAAGTGAATTTAAAACCCTGAGCTGCATTGCAAGTTCAAATGTCAATCTCAGTTGGTCATCTCTTACAGTATAGTACAAGATTAATCCAAAAGAGGCTAAGTGGTTAGATGAGGAGTGATGACACTCATGAGGATAACATTTGAATCCACAAGATTGTTTTCCTTGAGAGGATCATCTGTTTGACTTTAATGGGCGACTTTCCAGGTCGGAGGCATGGTGTCGGCCAGCTCAAGTTCCAGGATGGAACCCGCTACTCCGGCCAGTTTGAGAACGGACTCTTCCATGGCTCCGGTGTGCTGCTCTTCACGGATGGATCCAGGTGAGTCAGCCAAAAAAAGGAGGCAAGTCGAGACGTCCCTCGGTAGGTACAAACGACACCCGCCCGTCCTTCAACCGTTTCAGGTACGAAGGAGAATTTTTACACGGAAAGTTTCAAGGCGCAGGAGTCTTCGGTCGATACGATGGCATGAAGTTTGAGGGAGAATTCAAAGATGGACGCGTCGAGGGATATGGTAAGTCTGGTTCACCTCTGGAGCATTGGAATCAGGATGTCTGGAGTCGCTCTGTGGTTGGTCATGGTTGCCCTGTGTATGTGCCGTCAGGGTTGCTGACTTTCTCGGATGGAGCTCACGGCGTCCCGCGAAACGAAGGCTTGTTTCAAAACCACAAGCTGCAAAAGAGAGAAAAGTGTCCAGGAGTGGTGCAGCGAGCGCAGGCTTCAGCCTCCAACGCTCGCAGTCTGGCACTTTGATTGCAATGGACCCTGGAGGAGACACAGTCAGAGTTCCAGCACTTTCCAGAAGGGCCTCAAGGATGTGTACTTGTATACTTCCCTCCAACTCTTTTTTTTTTCATCCTCGCTTAAACTTCACAGTGGTCTTGATGCACATGCAGTTTGAACAATCAATTGGCTTTCTGTTTGACTGACTTGAAATGCACATCCCGATGAAGCACACCTTTAACTTCATGTAAAGTCATGTAAACACCAAATGGTGCTGGGTTTCCGTGATAAAATGATTGTACTCATAAATAGTATCTTTTCGTATAATTTTCTTTAGAATAGTTAGCCTTCATAAATCAAACAAGGAAAGATGGAAGACCTCTCAGCTTTTTCTTTCTACTTTATTGAGATTAGTGTAGTAGTGTATTAGTGTATGTGTATGAGTATGTGTTGAAGACTTGTGCCACTAAATTAATCAATTTATCTTACAAAAAAACTGGTGGTACATCAAGGTCCCATGTGATCTTTTGACCTCTTGAACTGCAAAAGTGGACCTAAACAATGTACATTTTAAACCTATTCAAAATAATTTGCTTTACAAATGGTGTAGGAGTAAGGAGATGCGTTCAAGCCATACAGTTGTGAATGTAAACACATTCTTAAAATCTCACCTCTATTATTATTGCTGCTGCAGATTGTATCTTTGCATGTTTTATGTCACTGGTGTTTCTCCTTTCAGGAGATCGTTTTTCACATTTGCCTTAAAGACATTTTGGTACAACAGTGCAGCTCCAAGGTGTCAATCTAAAAATGGGAGGATTTGTAGTTTCCTCTCTTTCCCTCCACATCATTTGCTCTATGGTGTATATTCTCCTAAGGAATTGAAGGACTGCAGAAACTGCCTGAAGGATACGCTGCAAAGATGAGCCTCAGCTCTGAACGCTCACTAGTCCAGTAACTTCTCAATGTTGTAAAAAGAAAATCTGATTTAAATGCATTAAACTAGGGACATTTATCTTAACTGAGGCAGCTGAATGATCATCATTTATAAAGAAGATGAATATTTAAGAAGATGTAATTACTTGTTTTATTCCGTGAGATGTACACATATTCAATGTCATTGAGAGTGTTTGTTCTGTAGAACTTGTTGTTACTGAGCTTTTGAAGACAGTGTGGTTGAGTGTTTTTAGAAATGTACTCCCCATTATCGCCGATAACAGCTATTCTGTGATTACAGTGGAATTCTTGAACAGTCTATAGGCCTTTGCAAACCGTTGTATACGTGGCTTGTCTAAGGTTACTTACATAGGAAATCAACCAAAGACTATCAAATGATAATACAGGTAAGGAAGCCTGAAACAACGTGTATAATTTCTTATAGTGGAACAATAAAAACGAATCAATGAGGACAAATCCACCTGGGGTTTAGTGCGCAAGAAAAACAAAAAGACCCAAGATTAAACAGGGAATTGACATGATGTTCTTTTGTTGATGTTGCTTAAATCTCAAACCTGCAATACTGCAGCTCCTGGTTTTCAATGTTATTTTCTATGAGAACAGAAAACAAAATCAATACTCAATATCATGAACCTGTATTGCTGCCTGTTCTGTGCTGGCAGTAAGATGAAAGTAGCATTGGACACATAAAAGCAGACCAGTGCATGCCACCCTCTATGAGCACAAATCACACTTTACTGTTTGCTGTTGGTGTAAAATCCTGTTTTTCAGATCATGTAATAGTATTTTTATTTTTTTTCTGCTATTTTGGAGAAGGCACCTCTTTGCCTACACACGCCGGCCTGAGTGGAATTGAATTCACAAAAATTCCACATCTATTTCCAACTGGAAACAAATGGTGCTTTAAAAGTGTGCCTGTACTGACTTTCACCTGCCTGAAAAATATCATTGCCATGGTTACCTTTTCTCCATCAACAATATGATGTTGCTTTGATTGCTGTTAAAAACTACAACACGGTATCACCTCATTCTCTTGGAATACGTCTGAATACTTATCGCAAAGGCTGTAATGTCCAAAATAAAGCCTTGGGTCGGGAAAAGAAACGTTCCATTGTGTTTGAGCAAAGAAACATAAAAAACCTCATTCATTTTTTGGTAATTATGCAGCCGTATCTGATGTACTAACCCAAAGGCAGGTATGTGAGCTATAGGAAAGAAGTTTAACCATTTCATGGATAAACAGGTTCCTCTGGTTTTTGTCTGCTCTGTAGCACAAAGCAGAAGCCCCCCCCCCCCCCCCCCCCCACACACATCTCATCCCACACCGCTCCGGCCCTCAGCAACAGTGCAGCACAACAGCATTTAGCGTTAAGTTTACTGGAAATAAGAGCAACATAACTAGTCCAACACACGTAATCTTTTCAATTCCAAGAACTTTATTATATTGACTCTGTACTGCCATGAGGGCTTGGGTCAGGTTGACAAAATAAATGATGCCTCTGTAGACAACCTTGTATGACACGCTATGTGTCTCCCTGACAGTTACACGGCCTCGCTTGAAACAGGAAATATTTTGTGTGTGAAGCCGATGTATCTGATGAGTTGTCTACAATGAACACATTGTTTTTTTTATTTTTTAACAGAAGAATTGACTCTTTTCAAAACAACATTCAACATTCACATTGTGAAAAAAAATAAAGCAGTAGCTGTTGAACAAATTATGCTCACAAAATGAATGGCTGCATGTGTAATGAGTGAACATTTGAGCCACTGATGATAGATGGAAAATATGTGCACTGAGGCCCCCTTGAATCCCTGACTTAAAGCGGGGGCATGCCAGCCATCTTTGCCATCGTCAGCTGAGGTCTCAGACACAGTACTACTGTGCGCTCCGGCATTATCTGTCCCCTCAATAAAACAAGGACCTCTTGATGTGTATTCAAATGCAGCTTCTGCACAGCACCATCTATTGATATCATCCAACTTACAAAGGCTGCACAAATGAGTTATGAATCATCCACCAGAGCACAGCTTAGATCATAAAGCTGTAGAATAGAAAGTCAAAAGCTAAAGCTTGGCAAAACCTTTTTAAAGAAGTTTGGGGTTTTGTTTCCTTTTTTTCAGCAATGAGCTGAGCTGAAATCCAAATCCAAGAGTTCAGTCAAATTTCAGTGGTTTAAACTCCATGCCCTGGAATAGCAGCACATTTAATGCGTATACTCACATACGATGTAGACAAACACACAGTGGAATTACCGAATGTGTTTTGAACCTGAGACGGGTACTTGGTTATGTCATAAAGAAAATACTGTTTGAGGAGATGTACGTTTTCTGCATGATCTACTCCTCTCTGGGGATGTTTTCAGGTCCCAGCTCCCTCGGGTTGTCCATTCTCTGCAGGGTGTCCATGACGTTGAACTGCCATTGTTTTACCTGCTGCACTGCGGTCACTCCTTCCTGTAACACAGGGCTTACTGTTAGTGGGAGAGGTGCATGACTTGTTTCAGCGTTGGACTGGAAACACGGTGAACCAGAGAGCCTGGCTCCATCCAAAGGTAACAAAACTCATACATACTTATACTCCCAAAATATCAGTATAAAAACTTAAATGTGCCAAAAATAACCCCCTAACCCTATGTCTCTGAATAGTAAAAGTTGCCATCAACTAGAAGACTCCAGGAACTCTAAATGGCAAAATCCAACGTCTGGCATACATACCGTGTTAAATAGCAGAGGTGGGATCAAGTCACTGTTAGGCAAGTCACAAGCAAGTCTCAAGTCATTGCCCTCGAGTCCCGAGTCAAGTCGAGTCAAAGACGAAGCAAGTCCCAAGTCGAGTCACAAGTCAAAGCCAACAAGTCTCAAGTCGAGTCACAAGTCGTACAATTTTAGTTTTGAGTCATTTCGAGTCCTTTTATTATAGTGGGGACGGGGAACCCTGGGTGATGGTGCGCTGCCTCAAAGACCTAGACTACGAAGGGAAGGGTAATGGTGGATCGACTGTGACTGTGTTATAGTACTGTAACGCTCACCCCAATGCTGCAGCGTAAATAAGGAGGCGATGACTTGCAACTCCGGTGCATTTATTTATATAAAACTACTCAACTTCGGTCACTTGGCCGTCACCACGCCGAACGAACACTTCCGCATACACGGCCCCCCAAAACTCGGGTTGTCTCGCGTAACTACAGCTGGTAACAGCATAACGTGAACACATGCAACATCTGCATAACTGATTAACTAATAACTTTAACTCAGCTCATTACACTACTTTAAAACGGACGTTGACATAATGTTGGCGAGGATTTCCATCGGAGTCTGAATCCGGGTTCAAAAATCCCGATTTTTGTAACCATGAACGAGCTGTCTCGTTGATACGGTCAAATGGACTGCAGTGATTGGATATCGTGCAGGCAGCGCTCTCTGCATACAGGTGGCGCACATTTTTTTGACAGATGCAGATAAACAGAGCGGCGCGGTGGTGTGAAAATGTTTTCCCCCAGTTTTCATGGGAAGTAGCAAGTCTTCTCGAGTCAAAAGGCTCGAGTCCAAGTCAAGTCACGAGTCATCGGTATTCAAGTCCAAGTCGAGTTGCAAGTCTTTGTACGTTTTATCGAGTCGAGTCTCAAGTCATCAAATTCATGACTCGAGTCTGACTCGAGTCCAAGTCACATGACTCGAGTCCACACCTCTGTTAAATAGTAAATTTAGATTTTACACTCAGTTTTCATTGTTTGAATTAAAAAACAACGGATGTTGAAATGTAGCTCTTTTCAGTCTTTAAGCTTTAAGCTAACGTAACTGGCAAAAGGCTCTGCCTTTGTATTCAACAGACAGATATGTGCGACCACCTATTCTTTGAACCTAATCGTCACGTTGAACCAGACATCAACAGGAATAAAAACTCACTCGATTTTTTATATTCCTATCTGCGCCCGCCGCTAAGAGCAGCTTCGCTATCTTGTATCGGTTGCAGCATCGTGCAGGGCTGTGTCTCCTTCCTAAGGCAGAGAAGATGCACTCATGTCAGCAGATGAATTATAGAGATGAGGAAACACAGAAGGCACGCCGCGTTGAGCTGAACCCTCTACCCTGTCCCTGGAGTTGATTTTGGCACCACAGGACAGCAGGTACTCAACAATGGCGGTGTGGCCTGTTCTCGTGGCCACGTGCAGAGGAGTGCTGTACAGCTGCAGTGAGGACATTGACACGGTCACCGCCGGACACGCACTGGAACAACTGTGTCACAGTAAAATACCTACTGTTTGTTAACTGATCCACGTATTTTGAGTCCCGGGGACAAATGAAGGCACATTCGAAATACTTAACCACCTTATCTCTAGCATTCAGGTCAGCCCCGAGGCTCTTCAGGGTTTTAACAATATCCGGGCTCCCCCCTCTGCAGGCCCAGTGTATGGCCCTGGAGCCCAGCTGAAACACAGCGGAATGGTTCCGTTCTATTAATAGTGCAGCACAGGCTGGAGCTTTAGTGACTGAAGATAATCTCAACCAATCTCACCATCACCATTGCAAAACTAGCCATGTGCTTACTTGATCTTTAAAGTTGACATCGGCTCCTTTTTCTACAAGGGTCTGTATAACTTGAGTGTGTCCTTCCAGAGAGGCACGGTGGAGTGCTGTCCTCTTCAGCTGGAAAGTTAAAGTACATTATAAATAGAAATGTAAATGTATCTGGTCTGGTTCCACAGAGAGCATACCTCATCATGGACATTGGGGTTCCCACCATCAGCCAGGTATTTGTCTACTACATTCAGCCTGCCTTGACTGGCTGCACTCATGAATTCTGCAGTGTCCGTGGGCCCTTTCTGTCCCACACCACACACACACACACACACACACACACACACACACACACACACACACACACACACAAAGCAGGGACAGGAGAAAAAACTTTTTCATTCATATATCTCTGATCTGCACAGGAACATTCAGGTTTTTGAAAATTGCATCTCACCACAGGGCTTTCCATAGACACCCTGGGCGAATATGTTTGCTTAATCGTATTCTTCCTTTTGCACAGCTCTGGGATATTCTCTCCTCCACTCAAGTCCAAAATATCACAGTGTAGGTCTGTCGAGGTAATCCTCTCTCTCTCGCCTGCCTAGAAAATGACAAAAACAGAGATAAACACAACACAATGAGAGGACCTAGATGAGAGAGGTACCATTGGCCTGTGAAGTAAATGTGCCAAGTAGGCTAAGGGGTGTCGAGAGCTGGTAAATGTCAAAATAAATTTACTGCATAGTGCCAGTCAGGTTCGACAATAACAAAACTAACCTTCCCCCAAATTGATCACTAGTGCTGTTGTTTATGTTTTTCCGAGGTTTATGTGTCAACCACTACTCAATACGATAACGCCATTTGTTGTTTTTTTAATGTGTTTGAAATAAACGGAATCAAAAATGGTCTGAATCTGTGGCAATAGAAGTAGTTCTGTAGTGCTGTGTGGGGAATATATTTAAAAAGTCCCTTTGGATTTAGAGGATTGTTTGAGCCGTTTCCATTCATTAGAATTCAAGTAAAAAAAGGGTTTAGTGAAACTCTGGTACATTAAATGTAATGTCACATCACGGCCGACGCATGGGCTTAAGATTGGAAAGACAATTATTTTGCCGCAAGCAATTTCATGAAGGGGTGCTTGACGTGAGTTTTTCAACGCGTCAACAAATGGTTGTTGAAATAGGCTGACAGATATTTTATCCTTATGTTCAGGGCTTAACTTCAACGCTGACATGTTTTAAAGGATATAACAGCGCTTTTTTCACATGTCCTCACATGAAATATGTGTTTTCCCAAATCGGGGGTTTTTGAATTGCGATCTCTATAAAGAAAAAGAATCTCCTAGGGGTGGGATTAGACTAACTCCCACTCTTAAAAATGAAAATGATATGTTAGAAATGTTAGTATTTCTCTCACCTACCTGAGCTTTCTTCTCTATTTCTGTTTCATGGTCCATCACACCTGTTGTTAAAAAACAATAAAAAAGAGTTAATTGTGTAATTTTGAATAGCTTTTGAACTTTAACTAGTATCCAGGAGTAACATCAGACTGAGTGCCCACGCCTTTATAGTGAAGTGCTGGACGCCCAGTGGCAAATACCAGGTTCATGGTGGGACATCGTGTCACCCCATCACCCATCAAACAGGTGTGTGTGTGTGTGTGTGTGTGTGTGCTTTGGTGTGTGTATAAATGTATGTTTGTGTGCCAGCCTTACATTCTCCCTCTCTCTTTGTCTCTCCCTCTGTTCCTCTATGTCATGGTCACCCACACACACACACGCACACGCACACACACACACACACACACACACACACACACACACACACACACACACACACACACACACGCACACAGGCTCACATACGAGTACATCCAACATTTCAGGCATGTCATGCCCAAAGTCATGAGCCGAGGGGACATTCATTCCACAAGCTTCTGGTTTTCACTCACTCCTGTTGCTGCGATGCCGTGCACCTCTGTTCACAGCCCTGATTAACACGCCGCTTTGGGAGATCATGTTAGTTATAAAGGTTTCATTACTGCCATGTGACAAATATTTTAAATATCTGTTTGAAAAAGCAAAACTAACAATCAATCACTGGCCAGCATAGGTTTTGGTATTTTTTCCCAACATTTTAAAAGTTGAACAGACTCAACCTACACAAGCAAAACAAAAAAAAGTGTCAGATCTTTATATATATATATATACAGTATAACAATTCTTTTTTCAGTGCATCAAACCATGAAGGTGTAATCCAGTGTTTACTTTTCCTCACAACGAATTGTTTTTTCCGGACACTCCCCCTTTTTATGCCAACATCATGTGCAGGTTTCTATTGGATGGGACGACGGGTCTCACACGTGCTTATTTACAGGCATTCCTGCCAGAGTCTGACCGAGTGACCAGTTAATGGTTAACGTCTCGTTGGGGGAGACAGAGTTCAGTGGAGTAGGAAGCAGCAGCTGCCATTTTAGCTGCGCAGGACTCGGCTTTCCCTTTAAGCATGGAGCACAGGCGAGCTGGAAGTTAACCACCAGCTTACGTCTCCACCTGGCCGGCGGTGACTTTTACAGTTCATATTACTCATTTGATACTCCTCTTCATGTTTAACCGCGTAGACACAATGTAGCTTTTGTTTACATTTGATGGTGAAATAGGTTTTAATTAAGAATGAGAATTTCTTTACCACGGGACAAAGCAATTACAGTTAATGGCATTTTTTTGTTGTTAGTAAAAGGACTCAGGTAACAATCACTAGTCAGCTCGATGACGTGCGTGTTTCTGCAGGTGCCATGGTGACGCTGAATCACCTGAGTGTAGAGGACCCAGGCGACGGCTCTCCACTCTTGGCCGAGGCCGCGGAGGCTGAAAGTCCAACTCCTCTCTTTCACTGGCCGCAAGCGATCGCAAAGACTGACTCCAGGGGGGTTTTCCTTGGCAGGTAAATCTCTGCAGACGCCGTATTTACTGCACCTGTGAATGAATGCAATATTGCTGTGGTCTTTTTCCCCTCTGTGGTGTAAAGGAGAGAAAACCTTGCCTTCAGTCTGGTGCTGCTCATTGGATGCTACTCGGCTATTCTGATTCCTGCGTATCTCCCGTTGGATGAAGTGGAAGATCTACGTGACGACAACCAACACCCCAAAGATCCGGTACAGAGTCACATCCTAGCGCTCATTTTTTGAGATTTCTAAATCTGCTAAAAACTCCGAACCTAAGCTCTCTCCGTCTTTGCGCCGCTCTTTTAGGTCTTACTAAATCGGTCCGCGTCCCTGCTCTCAGGCCCCTGTCAGCCTCGCTGGTGCATGAACCACCTCCAGCTCCTGTCCCTTTCCTCAGGCCTCCTAGATATCCCCGTGTTTGTGCAGCAGGAGCAGTCTGCGCCGTGGGATCTGTCCCCTCCTCTGGGGCTCCAGGGCAGTGAGAAGCATCTGGCCCTTGCTCTGGCATCTTTGCCCCAGCCAGGGCTGCCCGCATCACTGGGGAGTGAAGGCCACTGCAGGCGCTGTGTGGTGGTGGGAAATGGAGGGGTTCTATATGGGAGCCATCTTGGATCCCATATTGATCAGTATGACATTATTATCAGGTGCGTGCGCCACTGTAAGACGGAGAGGTGGAACTATTGGAGCAAAGTAGTCAGTAAGTAGTAGTTTTTAATTCTGTTACCAGGCTGAATAACGCTCCAGTGTCCGGATATGAGAAAGACGCCGGTTCTCGCACCACGATCCGCCTGATTTACCCCGAAGCAGCACCTCACTCCGCAAATGAGTACAAAAATACCTCCATGGTGGCTCTGGTTGTCTTTAAGAGTCTGGACCTGGACTGGCTCACTTCTGTCATTACCAAGCAGCCTCTGGTAAGCCTGTACATCAAAGGAACCATTGCACACACAGAAATTGTAGATTACATAAGCAACGAGTTTCACAGCAACTCATCCAGCAAAACCAGTGAATCATCGCACTCACTGCCTCACATGCTCTATATCTTCCGTGTTGTGCTTTAATAGAGCTTCTGGTCCAAAATATGGTTCTGGAGGGAAGTGGTGGATGATATTCCACTGAGACCCGAGAACTTCCGGATCTTCAACCCAGAGATTATTCACAAGACGGGACAAATACTTCGGAAATATGGTCACAAACAGGAAAACGTGAGTTCTGCGGGGGTTCCTCATCCTTTATATATTACTGCATTCAAAAAAATCTAGAACAATGGCCCTTCTGAGTTGCCTAACTGGTCCTGAATAATATATAGAGTGACATATCATACTGCCTAAAAAAAGGAGATCGGAGACACTCTTTCCCTTTGAGTAGACGGTACCAACCCTGGGGGCCAGTGCTTTGGTGATGGCTTTGCAGCTGTGTGACCAGGTGAGCCTGGCAGGTTTTGGATACAACATGCAGCACCCGGGGGCCAGGCTTCACTACTATGAGAGCATTCGCATGGAAGCAATAAAGGCTCAGGTAAATACAGATTTCTAAACAGTGATGTGTATTTTCAGGCCGTCCCAAGGCAAGGCTCCCTTGCGTTTCGTGTTTCCAACTTTGACTCATTTCTATTATAATCATCCAGGTGGTGCATGACGTAAATGCTGAAAAGCTCTTTTTGAGGGAGCTGGTGGCTGCAGGAGCCGTGGAAGACCTCACAGGAGCTCTGTGAGTCAGTGCACAGACTGATGATGAACTGAACTCAACGTGCACTCCTTCCTCTCACTGTGAGCCTGTGTGGAGTCTTCCATAAACGCTCCCGGGCAGAAGAAGCCTACAAAGTATGAATTAACCTTTAAAAAAAGTCTTCAGGGTTCAGACGAGTGAGCAAATTAAAAAAAGGTTAGACAAGACAAGTTTATGATTGGTGAGATGTAACCTAGCATATCTAGTAATTAAATGCATTTATTGAATCACTATCTGTTAGACAGTCATTTTTATATGGATGAATAATTGTGACATCACCAATGGGAAGACAATCAGCCAAGGACTACTGATTTGTAAAATGTATGCGATGGTTCAAATAATTGAAATCGCACTGTTTACGATGACTCAATAAAGAAATTACTGTGAGAATACTGATATTTATTATCTCTTAATCTAAATTATTGGAGACGTACAGCAATAACTATTGTATGGTTCATTCATACATATTAAGACACTAGCAGTAGTAAAGAAAACAATGGACAATGTGATCAGCTGCAGTTTAAAAAAACAAGTGTACACAAAACAAAAGCAAGTATTGCTAATAAATAATGAACAGCTCATCAGAGAAGGCTAAAAAATCTATCACACAAATCATGAAATTCTAAAGATACTTGAGACAAGACACATAACAGTGCATGTTTGGGATCGTCAGCGTTCAACATAAACGTGTTCGAATGAACAACGTTATGTGAACTTAGGTGAGATTAATTAACCGTATATACGCCGTAAAAAGGTGCAAACATTCACAAGTTGGACGCAATACATGCACACTTTGTAATGTTTGTGTTTTTACAAGAAACACAAACAGAGTCCCTTGGCTGGCGTGACTACGTTAAAGGCTGTGGGTGTTCCTACAGCAGGGGATTGCGCGACGGCTCCCACAGTTTGCTCGCCAGCTGTCTGCAGTGCTGCAGGATGATCTCAGCGGGGATGACCCCCAGGTGGACTGTCAGCAGCTCGTAACACTTCACCACCTCACCCTGGTGACTCTTGCTGTAGTAGCGCAGCAGCTTCCTGCAGAACACATTGCTTCCGATGGTCAGCAGCACTCTCGTTTGGATTGGTCGCGTCTATTCTTCGGTATTCACCGTTTACCTGTAGTAGTCCCAGGCAAGCATCCCAATGGGGGCAGAGTCGTCAGAAAGGACGGGGAGGTCGCCTGCCTCCAACTTAAAGCCCTGAGCAATCAGATTTACAACAGTCTTTTTTTTACATTTACAGTGGTCTGTGGTGCACACAAAAACATGATTTACCAGTAACTTACAGTTTCATTTTCAAACCAGAGGAAGTAGCAGAAGTAGAAATCTCCATCGCGGAAGGTTACTGTGGAGTAACCCTTCTGGAGGTAACGCCGTGTTGTGTTCACCAGGGTCCACACCTTCAGGGTGGATTAGTAGGAGAAATTAATTCAACATACTTTTGCGTAACTATTAACGCAGAGAGCATTGTAACGGAATATAATGGTACATATATATATATATATATATATATATATATATATATATACCATTATATTCTGTTACAATATATATATTTCCACTCAATGCAATCAGCAAATAAACAGCACATTAGTATTTAGATGTGTATTTTCTGTATGCTTGACCTTGCGTTTGATGAACTGAGCCAGCGGCCCCTTCCCCAGCTCGGACGTGTTGCGTTCCGTCAAGTTGAGCGATGGAGCGATCATCTGGCCGCTGGATCGGTCCACGCAGATGAAATGGATGAGGCCTGGGAAATCCTCCAGGTAAGTGAGAGCAACTGGGTCAAGTCCAATAAACTCACGACATCTGCCAGTTGTATTTTAAAAACACATTTCTATCCATTTGCATGTCGTAAAAAATGCTAGGTGATATAAATCTACACATAACAAGTCACATTATTTTGCTGACAGGATATGACACCATGGTGATATTTCTCTTGCTTTTCACCAGCAGGAAGTCCTTCCAGTCCATCAGTTTCTCTCTAAGAGGTATAGAAAATGAAATAAAATTTTGGACTTAGATTTGAAAAAACGTCAGGAAATGACAACAATTGTAGTGCAAAAAGATGTCCCGCTGACTGATACACACTGCACCATGGTCTGGGCCCGTTCCTGCAGCCCGGGGGAGAGACGTTGAGAAACGTTACTTGGTCCGGACTGGAGGAGAAAACACTGTCTGTACACTCCACACAGCTGAGTCTTCATCTTCTTACAAGAGGGAATGAGACTGACACAAACACATGAACGTAAATGTTCCAATGATCCAACTGCTTTGCTATGACATGTTTCAGCCACCAGAGGGCGGCAGAAGACTTACAGTCTGCTGAACCCAGGTCCTCCTCTGGTGAAGGCCAAGTTCTTGAACTCTGTCCAGTCCTTTTGTAACTGCCCAGACTGGATGAGACAAGGAACAAAAGCAGGCTCATAAAATATCTACAAAGGAGGGTTGACAGGCTGACAGGAATATTTGGTTATTTGAGGAAGTTATGGCATGTATTAGTGAAATGTCTTTGCTGAACACGTTTTATATGGTGAACAACATGTTGGAACATATAAAAACACACACACCTGTATCTCACTAGGCCCCAGAGCTTTGATGAATTTATCAAGTTTGCTGCGGACTTCATGGATGGTTCGCTGTCCTCTAGTGGCAGCAGATCCTTCTTGGCCTTCACTCAAACGTTTCTCCAGTTTGGTAAAGGCCTCCAAAAACGTGTACACTGACATGGCCACCGCACTGGTGGGAATCTGACCGGTATCAAACGAGATGTTCATGTGGTAATAAAAAAACTAGATGTGCATTTATACTGTGTAAACTGCATCAAACTGTAGTTAAACAGGGCCTGATAAATGTGTTCAAAGGGGACCCCCTGCTGGCCAACCAGAGGAAATTGCATTACATTGAAGAAGTACATACATGGAAGGGTGTTGTTCACCAACCTTTGTTAGCAACACAAGTGTGATGCCAGGCCACAGAGGCAGACAGTACATGGAGTGAGGCATCATGGGATACAACCCATCTTTGAGTGAGACCTCTAGGAAGACTCGGCGGGGGGTCGACGGGTCGGGCGGAGGAACTTCTAGAGTTTGTAAGCTGTCCTCTGCCATCTGCACACATTAGAATTTGAACAAGTCGACGGGTCTCAATTTTTGTCCATTTTGCAATGAGTCAGGGTTAAGCTTTAGGAATAATCATTCTCACCTGCACGTCTGGGTCCACAAACTCAAACACAGGTGTACTCCCTCTCCCCGGCTTATCTCCTGACACACACACATCAAGAGAACACACAACATGCCGCTGTTATGATGTAAATGAGAGAAATGACTAAATATGAAAACACAGACCCTTCTACACAACCCACCTAAACTACTCGAGTCCCTGTCAGGCGGCGAGGGCTCTGGCGTGTAAAAATGTTCAGGACCAGAGCCAGATGTGCTCTCGACATCCTTCAAAGACAAACACACAACATACAGCATAGGAGCAGA
The DNA here is from genome assembly GCF_949316345.1 of Pungitius pungitius. NCBI lineage: Eukaryota > Metazoa > Chordata > Actinopteri > Perciformes > Gasterosteidae > Pungitius > Pungitius pungitius. The sequence continues at coordinate 8,852,291 of NC_084912.1, read as the reverse complement.
CAATAAACAACCACAAACAAGGTGACCCAACATTTTGTGTTGTTACTGTGTGAGCCGCTGTCTGTCATTTTCTACCTCAGGATTTGGATCGTCCGAGTCTGTGTTGCTAGGATACATATTCTGTGCGATGATGATGAGGACCAGGAGGTCCGAGGTGGAGAGGGTGCTTGCGTTGCGGCTGGAGGAAGTGGACGGCAACGTTTTTAAGTGACTATAAATGAAGCCTCTTTGGTGACTTGGAAGTTAAAAAATAAGAAAGGTACCCATGAATGCGATGGGTTAACGGAGACATCGGTACCTGGAGTAGAATGCGAGCAGCTTGGTATGAACCAGGATGAAGGCGTGCATCACCTCCTCCCCTGCTCGCTCTCCACTGCTGTTGAGCTGCTGAACTAAGCGGCGCTCCAGGAACTCGATGCACTGCTCACACAGCGTGGGGTGGATCAGCCTCTCCACGGCCTGACAGGGAAGGGGAAGTCGCTGTTAACCTTTGCTTGCATCACAGCCTGTGAGTGTGATTTTTATTGGCCATTTAGAAACTGGCTTTTTAAAAATAGTGTAGACCACAAAGGCTATTAATCTCTAATAAGAAGGAGAATAGCTGGTGGCTGAAGTGTTTTTTTTACAGGTTTGATTCTTTCAGTTAATCTAATTTTACTAAAGAAAAGTATGTCATGAAAGTGGATCCCTGTGAAAAAGAGGGGTTTCAGATTTGATGTAATAGGATCTACATTTTGGGGATAACAACCTAAAGGTCAAGTCATAATTGGTCCACTGTAAGGCTGAGTAGACTTAGACAGGATGAAAGAGTGTATCGCAGACCTAAAACCGACATAGCTTAACACACAAAAAGACAAAAGCAATATAGGTAACACAATTGTATTAACACACATTTAAAATAAACTATGCCCACTTTTAACCCACGTTAACACTCCCACATCCTAAATACAATGCATACAAGATAGTGAGGGCTGTTGATCAAAGAGCGCAGTATATGGCCCAAACCTGAAATTTCACACCCCCTGAAAATACTGTGGCTGAATAAACTATCCCCTCCACCCCAAACAAACCATAAAATAATTTTAAAAAAGGCAACACTTCCATGGCTGCATAAAGTGGCAAATTGTTGCAGACCTCCACTAAGAAGCTCTGGTCGTTGTCTCGCAGGTGGCTGTAGGTCTCGAGCAGGCTCTGGAGACGCTTCCACAGCCTCGCCCTCTGCTCTGTATCCTGAGGACGCAGTCTGGTGACACACACAGTTCATGGATCAACCAGGTGGAAAACCAGGTTGAAAGCAGGCCATTACCAGGTGGGAACGCACAAAATGTCTCACTCTTTCCTGAGGAGGTTACTGCTGAGGGTGACCATGCCGAAGAGGACATCGGTCATCTTTTTCACCACATAGATCTTCCTCCTCAGGTCGGCCTCTCCTTCCTCGCCGTCGCCATTCACAGCAATGTAGAGACACTCGTCGAACTGGGGAGGACACAAAATGACCCAAATATATTGCCGGTGTATTTAAGTAAACATAATAAGACATTTTATTTTAATAGTGCTTTGAAATTCACTCAAAAAGGCAGTTTTGGGGAGTTATAGACAGCGATGGCTTCGTTTAGAGCTGCACTTTGAGCCGTGGCGCGAGCGCTGTAATCATGTCAGACACGCAACAGGGCGTACAAATCAAATGAATTGGCAAGAATGGAAGCGTGTAACTCATGGACATTCCCCTAGGCTGTAGTTTTAACCAATCAAGTCATTTTCTGGTGATTCAGTGAACGCTGAAAGCCTCTGCATGTTGTCCGTTATGTGGAAAGTTGAGCTCAAAGAGATCTGGTTCATGTTGGCCGACATCGTAGGCTCATTTAGAAACATAAAATGTAAAAAAAAATAATAATAAAAATAAAAAAGTGCCTTAAAACCGGATTTAAAAAAAATACATTTGTGCACATAAGATGATTGTATGAAGCTGTCCTCCAGGGAATAGACATTTGGATGAGAAAGACCTCAAAGGCTGCTGGAACTGAATGGACCAGAAGAAAAGAGCCCATGTGCTGCAGGAGGACAAAGCCTGGCTTGATTCCTCAACAAGACTCACATGACATACGTGTCGCCTCACCGTACGAGCGGCCTACATTCATGCATTCGGGCCGCAGTGCCGATGGGAGAGCACAAGATTAAAATAAATCTGCTTCATGCATGAAGTCACTCGAAAACAAGTCGCAAATTATTGTCATCATTTGTATTTTTTCACGGTTACGTGGAGGATAATTATTAGTCCGAAGATGAATGCGGTGAAAACAAAAGGTATTGTCGAGGTTGAGGTTGGGCGCTACCTGGTGTAGGACGTAGACGTGGTGGTTTTCCGTGGTGAAGGAGGTGTAGCTGTCACACAGCCGGTCCACCATGGTGATGCAGGAGATAATAATTGGAGCAAACAGAGTGCTGATGCTGTCCTCGAAGGCTGGAAGCTGGCAATCCCAACAACAAAAGGGAAAGTAGAAAACAAGGGTTATTTAAGCGGTTAAAAGGCGTACCCTGTGTCTGTTTATTTTCTTCCTCTTTACCCCCTGGCCGTCCTCTTGAGACGCCCCATACTGCTTCTGGACATTTTGCTGAAATTCGTGGTCGGCCCAGTGGAAGAGGACCTCGGCACTCTCACTGGCAATCAGTAAGCACTTCATCTGGACCGACAGACTGTCCTGCTTGTCTGTGCTGTCCTATTCACTCCAGCCTCTCTGTGTGCATTATGCTATAAAGAAAGAAAAAAAAAAAGGTCAAAAGTGTACAATGTAAAAACTCTGGGAGTCTGGGATATTATTTTCACACAGACCTAAGAATAGGATCTTTTCCCCACACTCCACTGCTTGTTGATGTAAAATAAACAGTATCTGAAGGCTGGTATTTTATCAATGACAACCTCTGGTGGGAGTTTAGAGTTGAGACAAGTAGGGTCAGAGGCCAAAAGGTCAAGTGTACGGGATTACAGGGGGTCAGAGCACATATGAGAGTTCCTGCATACGTTTCACTGATTAGCGGTTTGTAAAAGATAGAATCTAATTCCGCTAAATAAAAGATTGTTATTAATGAATTGTAAGCGCTGTGGCGTACTGAGTCATCTTTGGACATCTAGTGATTTCAGCCTCAATTTTTATTATATGTTGGTGACTAACTAATTGTTTTCTGAAATCAGCTTCCTCCAAATATTTTCTCAAACTCTCATAAGTAAGGCTTAAGTCATTGGACAACATTTGGACTCCTATTTCTGTCACAACATTGCAAAAATGTTTAATTAAATATTTCTGGTATTGTCTTAATGTGGCCCATGTGGTTGCAACACTTCCTTAATGTGCGCCTTTACAAATGCGTGTGCTTGTCAGTATGCGTATTGTGAAATTCTATTGAAATAAATATCAGTACCGATACAGTTCTTTGAATGCAACTAAGTGCATTTAATCAAGTGCTGAACTGCTTCAGTATTTTTCACTTCACGTATCTGACAGGTGTAGTTATATTGAAATGTAAGATCTGTGCATATAAGGAGCGTATCATGTATTTTTCAACAACTCAAATGTATGTACAGCTGTATACTGTATATAGACAATGAGTTTAGGCAATAGACAAAAACGTTACTGAAGTCGTTTTTATGCAAAAGCATTTCACAGTTCAATCACCTCAAATGCATGGATCTCCTGCTTATCCATTGAAATGTTTTTTTTTTTAAAACAAGTATTGTGAAGGTGCCACTTTGGACTCTTAACAACTCCCTGGACCACCGAGTGTAAATTCTGGTCACAGGTTTGTTTGTTTTTTAGCCGATCCCAAACAATTGAGTACCTTACTACTTGAAGCTGTTCCGATGCCCGGAAATGCCACCCCGTGTTTTACCTGAAGCCCTCGGTTACTTCCCCTTATCAAACTTTTAACTTCCGTGATGCACAACGGCTGTCCACGCACCACGCAGTAAATACACCGTAACACTTGGTGTCAACACTCACTGCGTGGTCTCTGCATCGGACGGGCCCGGCCTCTCGGTGCGGACTCCTCAGTTCTCCGGAGCTTCGGCGCTCTTCAGCTGGCGGACGCATTCATCGCCGCTGCTGCCTGGTCGGAGACCCGAACCTGGTTTCCGCCCACAATCCTACGTCACCGAGTCACGTGACCCCAGCAGCAGGAAGCGAGCTCGAGCTCGAGCTCTCCCCCCCCGGTATGCCAGCGAGGCGGGAGCGAGGGCAGCGAGTCCCGTGCTGCTGACGTGAAGTGGGGCGCGTGACTGAGAGCCCCGCGCGGTGGACACGGTTTGGTATTCGCGGAATGCAGTTTATGCGAAGAGATTGAGATTTGACGCCGGATTAGCCATTTTGTGCAAATCTCTAAGAAAAGTAAGATTTCTACAACAATCCACTAGCAAAATGTGCGTGAACGTGAAACACAGCACAATATGAAACACCATTAACTACTGATTTGTTTTACTTTTTAACAATCAAAGGAACAGATTCTGTATATTGCATCAATGCATACATATAAAAAAATCTAAACAAAACAGAAAATAAAATAATTATATAAATAAAGTTACAAATTGATTGCTTATGGCTTTCCAACAACATACATGGACCTGAATACATAAGTCCAATCAATCAGATGCTTAGTTATATCAGGTGTGTAAAATAATTCGATCTTAAAACTGAGAGGACAAGTAGATGCAAAGTAATACAAAAAAACATTATCACACAACTATGAGTAAAAAAAATAGTTTTATAAGAGAGATAAGAAATTCTCAAAACACTATAAACTCAATGCTGAATCTCCCATAAATAGTACAGTTGTGCCATCAAGGGAGCAACTTATCAGACATACATTACATATGCTGCACATACACAAACCAAACATTCAGCTGTTTCTCACAGAATGTTTTGATGGCTATAACAAATCTGTATTGTATCTCAATATTCAGCACAGATTGTATGTTTGGCTTCTGAGCGCAGCAAAGAACCTCATAGTAACATAAATATTTATGTTTTATTAACCTTGCTTGGGTCAAAATGGTCCAAAATGCCAAGAGAGTTCTACGTTGCGGGCCAGTCTAATCTAGTCCATCAGTTTTCTTGGGATAGAGCGTTCATGGAAGTCTTATTTAAGCCGACTCCTGTATATACAGAGTAAACATCATGAAATCCTCAGTGTATGCTAACAGGGGAAGGGGGCCCTTGCATGTCTCAGAATGGATCACCGAGTGTAAACAGTGTTAGGCAGGCCTGGGTAACAGTTACCTCCACTAAAGAGGCACTGTCACGCAGAAGTGGCCAGACACGGCCCAGTCCGACTAAATCACAACACAATTAGATTTTGCCGGTGAAGGTGACGCCGTGCGGTTATTATCACTCTGACAATCCTCTCCGTACGGTACACCGCCTGCTCTCTCTCGCTCTGGGTTTTGCAGGTTTTGCATCTGCCCACCTACGGCCTTCGTGATATGATGAACCCTCGATTAAATAGACCAGGTGTCAACGAGTCTGGTTTGAATCTCATGCGTCAACAATGTTGGCCTGTTTGAAATGAACCACATGCGGTCGAGCATTCGACCGTTCCTGACGTTTATTTCGGAGAACAAAACATTTTTGCTAAATACATGAAAGCTAAAAAGCCATTTTCCACGAACGGGAACTCAACAAAACAAAACACAGAGTCCATGCTTTGGATCACGGCTCTTGAAGGGCCACCGGTGTTCAGCACAGTTCAAGCCTTTGTTTTGCTTTCCATATGAATCGGGGCAGTGCAGCTCTGGCACACCATGCTCACCTGGGAGAAACCGATCAAACGCTTTAGTCAAAGTGCACACAAGACCCTTCATCTCGCTTCAGAATGACCCAGCCAAGCGGATCCCAGTTGTCAGCCGACACTGAGCCAGGTTGTCTGGGCCAAAAAGCCGAGGTCTGAAGGTTTCGCCCCATCTCGGCTTCATGGTTCCCATCAGCCGTTGTCTCATGCAGTGACAAGACAGAAATCTTCCAACTACAAAGACTCTCCCCAGCTGCTTCCACATCTGGGGCCTCCGACTGTACTGTCGGTGCATGTGTGCAAGAGTGTAAGGAGAGGCTTCTTGAATGTGGCAGATTTAATATCGAGATTGTTTCCGTAGGAATATATATACGTAGGCATATTCTGCTGCTCTTGGGCATTTATCACATCATGGCCGCTCATCTCTTTGTTTCTTTATCTTGAGACCTTGTGCTTCTGCACATCCCTGTTAAACCCTTAGAGCCGTCGAAGAGCTACTGCTCAGTGTCAATCGACATGATGAGCGTAGCTGCCTTGTGCATGCAACTAGCGAGTTCACTGACTTTACAGAGTATGAGTGAATTTCTTGCTTTAGTTCAAATTGACGAATTTGACACTGTGACTGAAACGCAGTAAAAAATAAATACAACTTTGTAGGGATTTTGATGTGTTTATTATTATGTTAACTTTTAGAAAAATAAAAAAACAATATATAGGAACACTTTACATAGTAAAATAATGCTCTGCAAAAGAAATATGAACATCTCTACATCAACTATCAACAAATATTCTTTAATGTTGGGTACGGAACCTGCTGCCTCTCATCTTATCTTATGATAATATCCCCATTGTCATTGTTCTGATTCAATCAATACAGACAAGATAATGACATCTTTAATCACTCTACGGTTTTAGTCTTTATTAAAGGAAGCCAATCTTTGTGTAAGATGTTAAAATACTATGGAATGTAACTTCAATAAATGTGAAAGGTTTTTTCCTTTTTTTGCAAAACACAGAGTTTAATAATAGAAATATAAAGACAAAGCAAAGTATAAATTAGATGTGTACTGTGTGTAAGTAAACAAATCACTTATTTCCAACACTCTCTTTATGTACAATACATTATCTAATACCATATGACAGTAAATCTGTACAAAATTATGTAAAATATATAAAGTATATTTGGTACAAAACACCCTAGCAGCATAAGAGGATTATAAAACGTGAGATCACACTGAACATAAAAATACAGCCCAAAAACTGGTATTTTTTCATTTTTGAAAGCAGGATGTAGGCAGCCTGCGAGGCCAGGTGTTGTGGATGGATTCACACTGTTCTTCAGCTACGCACCACTGCAACGCAACACTATAAACCTGCAGCAGAAATGCAATGATACACACATCACAGCAAACAAGCCTTTAAAAGAAACTTTTGAAGGCTTTGTCCCTTTAAGCCACTCCATATGGAAAGAGAAGTTATATATATATATATACTTTCAGAAGCAACAGACTGGAAAGAAAACATCAGTAGCTTTATCAATAAAACACATGGATACACACACACTAAGCCGTTAGCTTGTCCAGGCATTACCCACACACACCCTTCGTAAGCTATAATGAGTTTTCTCTCAGTCGGTCAGTGGAGATAAAAAGGAAATTAAACTTTTGTCAGACGGAGATTTTGCAATCCAAGAGCTTAATCACGTTAAAGAATGTGGATATTAATGGTATTGCATAACTCCATACAAAGCCACAAAACAATCAGTCCATTCAAGTCTTGTAGCGTATGAGGAGTTTCTGGGAAAAACATTTTAAAAGTGTTCAGTGCAGCCCTTTTAATGGGTTTTGGTCAAGTCTCCTTTTCAGAGCAACAAGGACCCAAATGACAAAAGTCAAGGTTTAAATATTATCATTGAAATAAGAGGTTGCTGTTAAACTAAGACCACACTCTACACAAGTGTCATCGAGCAAGATATGAAATCCCGATCAAAGTGGTATTCTGACCTTTGTTTTCCCAGAGAGGTGGAAAAAGAAAATGAAGAGCCAAACGGTTTTTACGCTTTGGGTCAGAAGGTCAGTGCTATCTTCGGCAGGCGTACGCGTTAATGTTTTTGATGACATAAAAGCCTATGGTCATGGGAGGCATGGCTATCGTCCGTCCAGCCCTCAATGTCTTCGGCTTGAACTCTGGGAACGTCTCGTTGTCCACCATCAGCAGCTTCTCTCCGTTCAGCTGGACGTATCTGAAAAAACAAGGAAAGCAAAAAATACACTCTGTGTTATGTGAGATCGCCTTCCTTCAACTGGTAAAATAAAGATGTGTCCAGCAATGAAGACAGCTCAATGCAGTCTCTTTAGGGCTTTTGATTCTGTCAAATGGACACTTGAAGGCGCTGTTGATACAAAATTGCAAAAGAGAGGAATCTGCAGTTTTGGGTCGGATGCACTGAAAGAGGACATTTTTAAGAATTCGAGCAAAAGAAATATTCTACTGCGGCAACAATCCGACTACTACTCTTTGTTCAATGAGCTAAAGATGTTTACACTGATAATAATAATTGTGGACATTTTTTATTTAAATATAGTCTAGTTTATAATGCTCTTTAAAATTGCCATTGCGTGAGAGACAAACAGGTTACAATAATACTGTGTGTTCAACAACAAAAGTTCATGTGTTAAACTGTATATTATGTTATCGCAAGTAGTTTATATAAGAAAAATGTGACATAGATTATGTAATAGTTTTTAATAGTAGCTATAACATATCACAGCTGTAAGTTAAGTTAAACAAATGGATGATGGTTCAAATACAGGGGCAATTTACACAGAGGTTGTACATCTTGCAAAGAGGCAGCTTGAATCTGGCTAAAGCTATATGTAGCTATCGATATACATATATAATATCGTTTCACTTTTAAAAAAGCGAAACAATATTTGAATATATTTATATTACTACACACAAAAAATATCTAGGCTTTAAAGCAGATGGCCTCGCTATTTTTCTGTGAACCTCGACTTAAATAAAATTTCAAATTAAACAGTGCTCAATATGAAATTTATAAATCATAGTTGCTCAAAGCTTTTCTTGAAAACGCATGACCCTGAATACTTGGCCAACTTCATATTCCCACTTGTATAGACATCTGGTGTTGCTAAATTCTTCATCAAAGTCTCCTTGCGCTGCCTGTGGTAAAGGAAAGCACTTGAGGCCTGAAAAAGGCCCTTCGTTAGCTTTATTTTCTATTAATTCCCTTGAAATCCTGTTCTGACACCTAAACATCCTCCCTCATTATGTTGTTATTGGAGGATCATGCCTGGGCCGCCATTAGGGCTGTACACACACACACACCACCACCACCACCACAGTCATTAGACTGTTATTCCAGGATTTGAGGCTCAAGTCTGAGTCAGAATAACACGGCAGAGGCTTAGAGGTGAGAGCAAGAGACTGAAAGCATGAAGTTTTCATTCATAAGGGGTGTTTTAAAGCAATATGATGGGTGTTATATGTTATTAATCTAGATAATGAGATTAAATAGCATTCATATGAATGGAATAGAAGTCTATTGATAAAACATTTGTTGCAGTAGGTAGATACAAACATATTCAAACTAAGGGGTTAACACATTGGATCTCTGTGAAGGAGTTTAAAAGTTGGCAACCAGATGCTTCCAAAACTCCCACCCACAAAAACAACTGCATCATATATTGAATTTATCGTTTCTGTCTCATACTTGAGTCTGTAAATGCATCTGTATATGTTTGAGGAAAGCGGTTCAATTAATAATGACAGTTTGAATTATTAGAAAAGCCCCAGTTTTTGTCATTACAATTGGAACAGGATTTATTCTTTATTTGCCTTTTATGTTTACCTTTTTGATGTTGATCTACAATATATACACAGGGAGAAGGTATTGCAAGTAAGCTATCATTTGTTAGTATGTTTAACGCTCCTTCCCGACTCATTGTGAAATAAAAAACATCAGTGCAAAAACCTGTTTTTTTTTTTAAATCAAGTTTCCTCAGCGTTGTAATTGCCCGTGTTTAACCCCCTAAAAATAGGTTACAGAGACGGTTATTTTGGTAACCTGGTTCTCTCTTCAGTGAATTTGTCTTGTCAGCGTGGAAGAATGAAAGGGGATAACCTGCAACCACATTATTATCATTGGACAGAACACTATTATTGAAGGCCTGTGTGCATATGACATGAAGCGAGATACTTACTTGGCTCTGAGTCCATCGGGCCCGTAGGGTTGCAGCAGGTACTGATGGACCGTATTGTTCCGTAACGTTCCCGCCAACTTGATTTTCTTTCGCGACCGATGCAGGTTGATGATGTAGATTGTTATGGACCCCCTCACGTAGTTATGACTAGGATTGTGGAGATAAAAATGAAAATAACACACATTTCCCTTAACGTTGACAAAAGACAATCTGAAAGAATTCTTCTGCACATCTGTTGCTGGAGACTATTTATAAATAACATTGCCACGTTGGATAAAATTCTCTAAAATCATATATGACTACAAAGAAAAGAAAGCCTTTGATATTTCTTTTTATCACATATTGTAAGACGATCAAACCGAAACTCCTTGATCTAATCTTGATAAAAAGGCTCGCAGAAAATATGAAAACATAAAGCATGCTGAAGAATGGAATTCCATCTAGCAGCGAGTTGTCATCTATATTTATTATGAACCACGATAAACCACTTTTCTTTTTTCAAAGCCTTTATAATCCCGTTAAAGGCTATCTGCTGCTGAAATCTGCTTCTCCTGTACAGTGTCTAATATTAAAGGCTGTCGCTATGCAGCACTTCTTGAGTTACACAGACGACAGTGATCGGGTCTCTCTCCACTCGGGACACAACTTGATAGCGATACCGGCCAAGAGGTAAATAACTAAAACGAGACATACAAGACAAGCGTCTTGAAATCTAATAAGAGCCCGGACACGAGGACAAAGACAACACAGATGTAGTGAGTACCACATGTCGGGCCAAGGTGTTTGGGGGTCAGGGCCGGCAGACATCCCGATTACCACCTCCAAAATCTCATATCGATGAAGCAATCTTGGTTTGGGGTTCGATGTTTATCTTAATTCTTTTAGGTTCAGGGCGAGACTTTTTTTTTTTTTTTTTTCATCCGCCCTGCAGGAAAGCCATTGTATCAACCCGGAGAATCAAAGACGTGTACTGTTGGAGGGAACGTGGCGTGTGTGTCTCTGTGCTAAACTATTGCAGCCCTGTTTCTGAGAAACGATGGGGAGATGGAAGGAGAGATAATGATCTCTCGGGCCTTTTAAATGATGAGACTCTTAGCAAACCAAACCGAGAGCATAAACATGTGTTGATGCTGTTTGATGTTTGAGCGTCGCGGGAAAGTGAAGAAAAAAAAACCCAGGCAAACCACTAAAAGGGCTAAAAGGGCAGGAGAAGACAAATATCTAATCAGTAGAGACTTTTCAAACCACTGAGCACATTTACACAGTTTAGTCAAACCCCCCTGAGACTACAATGGTTTGTCCACTTCAGCGATGACTGTGTAAAAACACAAAGTGGCCGTCTGATCAGATGAGTGCGCGACGAGTCTGTATTTTAACTATTTCCATGCATGTCATCAGGTCCCATGCATGTGTTGGTTATTCAACTTCTGCCCAGTTATCAACCATCTACCTGTGCAGCACTCCGCTACTTCTTCTAAGAGACGCTCCATCTGTAAACGAGCCCTGTGCGGGATAAGGCCGTAAATCTAGCCTGGTGCTGACAGCGACTGGCCTGGGTTAAATGATAACCTTGAACAGGTCATGGTGGCGCTCTTCATCTCCTCCCGGGCACAGACCGCCTTATTGTCCCTCCCCCTCAAATACCCCCCTCCAGCCAATCCGAGACGGGATAAAGGCCTCGAACACCTGTCAGCGTCTCTTTGACGGAAGAGAGACGGAACCCACACACCTGATAAGTGATACCCGTTAAGTTTTATAGACTCGGAGCTGTGAAAGAGCGGGTGTCTGTGGTCTGCTTATTTATGGGAAGCCAAATGGGCCGGCTGTGGGCTTTGTTCATCCCCACCAGACGGTGAGCCTCAGGTGTTTGCAGGACGCAGGGACTTGCAAAATGTTCAAATCAGTCTAAATCTTCAAAGACGTTCGAACGCTTACATCATGATGATGATGATGATGATGTACAATATTGTTGTGTTGAAGTGCAGGTTACAAAGTGATCCAGGGTTGGTGAACTGTAGCACATACTTGTAGTAGCTGGTGCAGTGGGCGTAGATGCGTAGCTTGTCTCGTATGACCCGTCCTGGCTGCGGCTTCCTCTGCAGTCCAGCCACCCGCACGGCCAGAACCCTCGGACCCACCAGGCGCTTGAAGACCAGAGAGAACCAGTAATCCTGCAGGGGCAACACCATTGCATTCAGACACACACACACACACAAGCATTTGGTTACAACTTTTATTAGAGTATTGGTTCATTTTATTGACAGGATTTACGTGAAAACGGTTAGGTGTGGAAAGGAAGTTTTAAAGATCTGATCTAGCTGAAGGCAGGGAGACAACTTTAAGGCAATGCCAACTCTACTTCATTTAAATGCAAAGGTACATCTGAAATATGTTCTCTTTAAAAAGACCATTCAGCACAGCAAAGGTGGATTGGATTCCCATGGAAGGTAATATTGCTAAAATCTCACATTTGTTTCTCCAGCCATGAAATGTCTCCTGGTGATTGTAGATTAAGTTTTGCAAACTGTGAAAATTAAGAATGTGTCAACAAATGAGCTGTAAACCGAGTGAAAAAGGATGTATATTACAAAAATAAGTTTAAATATGTCAGCGCTTTGTCACTTAAACAGTTAGGTGGAGCTGATGTAACATGTCACATTGTATCGAACTGCTGAGCGATTTATAATTGACAGGTCTCAAATGTGACATTTTTACAAAATATTATGCTCCGTCATGAATTGCTGTTTTATGTTGAGTGGTCCACCATACTGTGTCTCACACTCTACAGACTCAACACCTCTCCAAGAGACCCAGAACAACATGTGTTCCTCAGGAAGTTCCCATGCAATCCTGCATATGGCAACATTTAAGGGCTTCTTTTTTCCATGCAGGCTTTAACTTAATTTGCCGCCAAGGCATCGAAGAAGCAGAGCACAGTATGGAACTGTATAGTTGGCCACAGGCAGAGGGATGGATGGGTGAATGTACAGCCAGAACTAGGATTATTACATAGTGTATATAACAATGAGGGGGAAAAAATGCATTTATTTGTGCAAGATGTCCGGAGTGATGCTAAACTCTTGGTTTGTGTTAAAATGTCAAAAACTCAAATACAAGCACCCATCAATACATTTCTAAGACACAATATCATCTAAGAGGGAATTTCAACATTTCTGTGTTTTAACTGAACTAGAGCCACAACAAAGTTAACATGCTCTTTTTAATTGTAATTCCCATAAACATTGAAGTATATATCCAGGATTAAAAGGTAAAATGGGTACAAGTACCCCCACAAAATGCAAAATCACGAGTGTCAGCGTTCACGTGGCGAGAAGAGACCGAGGGAAGGTCCCCCCCGCTTTGAATCTGAGATGAATGTGAGGGCAAGACAACAGTGTTAAAGAAGAGATTCAGTGGGAGGGGGTTTGAACTGGATTCCATCAATGGGGGAGTCATTACATAGGAGAAGGGGCCAGGTCGTACATTTCCCAGTTCCCAGATTTCCCTCAGCAGGTAAGCTGGTGTTGTCTTTAGACATACAGACATGTTAAGAGCAGTGCAATTCTAGCAGGAAAACTGCATTTGCAGAAAAATAACAGAGAAGAAGAGGGATGAAAAATGAAGCAATTAGCGTTCCAATATCCCACAAAGTGCATGCCAGCTTGAGTAAACGAATGGGGGACGTAATGAAAATTGATTGTCAGATTGTTTAGAAGGGATTAGTTCACATTAGTTCTTAAAATATTTGTATTTTGGGATTGCCAATACTCATTCTGGAAGCTATTTCTGACCAAAGAAAGAATGAAAGAATCTTTAACAATAACAAAAGTTTCATTTTATCATCGTTCTCCTTTATTTTCTAAACAATGATTGAATGTGCATGGCCTAAACGTAGCCCTGCTCTGCCTCAGATATTTTGCAAACTCAAATGAACTTAGCACAGAACTTTATAACTCTTTATAACATTTACTCCCAGCGCAATACCAATGGTCATCCCACTTTCAGCTTTCAGAACGATGAAGCAACATCACCACTCCGAAAGTTGTCTTCCTTCACGTCTGGTTGTTAAAATGATTTTGATGATGAGTTCATCAGATCGCTAATTCACAGTTTTTGACTTGCTGTATCTCTGTATTCAGACCCTAACCCTGGAGGAATTTGGGATCGGGAAGTTCCATTTCACACAGTGCGGCGGCCTGTTTTACCAACATGCCTGTGTATCAGCCTCTCAGGTTGCAGATCTCTCACCGGGGGGACGGTCCCGCACAGAGAGGCACACAGTTGCGATGGGGGTTGAGGTGGGGAGCAGTGACACTGTCCTGAGCTACTGACAAAGGGCTAAGGTTACATGGCATTTTTCGCCCCCGCGTCCAAGCACTCATCGCCACTAAACGGCTTTCATCTCAACTAATAGCTCCCACGGGAAAAGGAGCAGGACGTGCCATCGGAGGCACCGGGTCCGACGACAGCAGCGCAACAGAACCGCCTCGGGTCGGACCCCTGCTATTGAGGAAGGAGGGTGAGGCCCGAGACAATGGGAAGCAATCGTCCAATCTGATTGTTGCTAAATGGGAATTGAGGGTACTCACCGGTAAAGGGTTAAAGTTCTGGTCCACAAGGTGCGTGTAGCCGTAGTCAAAGAATGAGTGACGCAAGACAACGTCGATCCCCTGCACGGCAGACAGTCCCAGCGCGTTCACCCAGCTGCAGCGATGACGTGAACACAAACACGCAGGAAAGAAATATTAGGAATCCAACAGCAGAGCGTTTGACAGCTAATAACACACAACGCATCAGTGGGGGGGCAAATATGTTTTATATTAAATTATGCAGCTGGTTCGGTTCTTTATCGTCAAAGATATCTTTACCCACGGAAACCAAACCACAAGGGGTTTCTTAAGCAGCAACAACTTACAGAAAGCCGGCGGCGTATGTGTCAGAGAGATTACTGAAGCCTCCTGCCCACGCCGGGCCCAGTCCACCCAGCCACACCTTCTTACCGGGAGTGTGTGTGTTCACCACCTGCGTGCAGAGGCATCAGCATGTATCAACAGGAACAAGGCTGAAATCCAGTTTGTGAAATCTCCAATTGGAGTTCATTTTTTGTCCTTCTGAATCAATGCATGCATCTTTATGCAAATGTATTTCAAGGGTCATCGCCTAAGGATCCTGTCTTTTTTTTGAGTGAAACAGATAAATTGTCACAATTCAGAGGTACTTTTCTGACACTGACAATCATTTTAGTGCATCCACAAACACGTACCGCGTTCATTGCATTCCATTGAATACGTTTAAAAGCCTCATTTGAACTGTCACATACATTGAAATGTGATCCCTGCACAGGTCTAAGCAGGAGAAGCAGCGGCCGCTGTGGAGCGGCAGGAGAGTGCCGTTCATTGTCTGACTCAAGGACATTTTGACATGTGGATCGGAGGAGCTGGTTGCGTATTTTCCCCTGAGGCACTTTGGCGCTGTTCATGTCTTAAAATTCAGCGAGTCTGCCATAGCAACTAGTGTTGATAAGATTACCTCATGGCTTTGCTTTAAAAGCTCACTCTTGTGGTACGCACATGTGGCCTTATAATCACAAAAACTAGCTGTGGGTCCATGCATGACTTGGCCAGATCCAATAATATGCAAATGTAATTATTCAAATTGGAAGTTTGTTTGCCATCTTCTGTCACAATGGTCTGAACGACTTGATGTCCGACCTCTGAAATATACACTAGATTTAACACAGTTATAATGCGGATTCAAACACTAATTTACATGGTGTATATGAACTACGTTACATTTTAGAACTTTAAGGGAAACTTATAGGTACCTCGGTGACTTTAGTGATCTGCTCTGTCAGCGTGTCCAACAGACGCGTTTTTAGGAAGTCCTCCACTTTGTTCACTCTGCCATCCATGTAATAACTGTAATAGAAATGCAAGGAGAATGCATTCTCACAGATAAATATACAGTTAGTATGTGTGATTAAAGCTTCATTTTATATAACGTTATTGCATTCTTCTCTATATTGGACATGAAACAAATTTAATTAAAGTCAAGTCAAGCAGCTATTGGCCATACAACTACATTACATTACCAGGCAGGTTGGATGCACAATATATCTACATTAAAGCAACTTAATATATGCACGAATGGTTTCCCTGGAAACATTGCTGCTGTTCATTATGAACTGCATGTTTAAAATCCAAACCACTTCCATTGGTCTCATAGATACACGCTCATAAGTACTCACTACAACACCAAAAACGGACAAGGGCCGAAATGTCCAAATCTACCAAAGCGTAGTGACAATCCAATCCAATGCAGGCCTCGCTTAAAGAAGGAACAATGCAGACATCCATCCGTGTGTGTGTGTGTGTGTGTGTGTGTGAAAGCGCTACGAGAGAATGATTCATTGAGCCAAAGTCCTGAGGAACTTCACGCTGCGGGCCGACAGAAAGCCGCTCCAAGAGCCGCTGCAAGAGGCAAGAAGAGCAACTGGATACCCTAGTTCAAGTTTCAGAGACCATAAAACACACTTCCATCTTATTTTGTGCTGGAGGATGAAGCAAAAACACATTTGTTGCGTGAGTCTTAAAATCGAAATGTGTGTTGAAACAAATAACATGCGACCAATCGAGTTACTCAACCTACAATATTCACAATTATTATAAACATAAGAAAACATAAGAAAGCTATTAATATTGATAAGAACATATCACATCCTGGTTTTGTTACAGTGAAGAAACAGAGTCCAAAATCCCCCAAATTCCTGTGTAGAATTTCAAAACAAGTTCAACGAGTGTTTCAGGCTTCATTGGCCAGCTTATCTTTGTGGTCAGGTCAATCCACGTTTCACAGGCTGTAAAATAAGAGAAACATAAACAACGCTTCTCAAACATTTCTCAACATTGTATTTGTTTTAAGCTTCTGTCAGTAGTCTAGCGGATCCGTTTTGTTAACCATTTACATGTTATTTGAAAGCAACATGATTTCATATCACCTGGATTTGCAAAAAGACATCATCATCTTACTGCTAGAATTCATTTTGTGGAAATTGTATAACCCAGTGATGTTATTGGCAATAACACCAACTTCAATAGTCCATCAAAATTCGTTTAAATACAAGTTAAATTACATATTTTTTCCACAAATAAAACGTAATCTTTCAATCCACTTGAATTTATTAGAATTAATTTCACATCACCATTATTAAATAGAATAACAGAAACCGATTAGAAAATCTGCTCTGCATTGCTTAGCAGATTCTCCTTTGATTCTCCTAAAGCCACAAATGTTATTAATAAAATACTAGAAAAAGCTGAAAATGTTCATTCAAATTCAGATTTTTTTTTCTAAAACCAGTGAACACAAAATATGATAAGCAACCCACAGTTGAGGTCATCAAGTTGCTTCTACAGTTCGAGTAAACAGCCCATTTCTGAATGACAAGTTTAATAAATGTAGTGGGAGACAATGCCAGGCAAGAATGGTGGATGGTCTGTATTATGAAAAATAAGGCCAAAAATAAGATAACTATAGAATCCTAACAGCCTCAGTATCCAAATGTTCCCAAACAAAGGCCGGGCCTCTATTGATCACGCTTTGAGAAGCCCGATTTTTCAACAAATAACGGCTGAGAAGAGAGCTAAATTTTATTCATGTGAGGTAAAACCTCGTTGAAAATGTCATCACCACGATGGAGCGCCCCGAACCCCTGGCCTCAAACTGTAAACAATGCATGGATTAAATCATAGCTTCACACAAATTATTTGGTTATCCTGTCATCTTTCCAGAAAGCTCACAATAATTCTTCAGTTCAGATCACAGGGAAGGAAATTCCAGTTCACACATGCAAAGAGAATAAAAAGGAGAAGAAGTTTTATAGCTATATCTTCACAGATCGTTACTACTGGGAATTGTGGGTACGTTTTAGCAATAATATTGGCTTTCTTTACTTAATTATTCAATATAATTTTATAAACGTTTAGTGAGGTAATAAATAATTAGAAAAGTCAGATAATTCTCTCCCCCACTTTGATACAAAAATACTTATTTTTGCAACTGGAGGAGTCACAAAAGGGAAATATAATTATAATAGTGACTATAGTGTAGTATAAATCTGTAGTAGAGAGTAATTATTCAAATAAAGCATGAGTGTACTCTGGAACAGTTTACTTGTAATAACATCAAGTGTCAAGGAGGGGCCAGCTGGTGTTACCAGAGATTAGGGGTGAGCGGAGGGGGGAAGAGGAAGAGGATGATGTGTGCCTTGACTTGTACCAGCAGGCTATCACCAGATGAATCATTACATAACAGCTAAAGGATATAAATATATATGTATACATATGAATATATGTGTATATATATGTGTATATACATGTTATCCCTCAGGAATGCCGTTAGAGTCTCTCACAAATCATTGACATCAGTCTTTGCTCCCGTCAGCTGTAAACAACCCAAACACGCTGCTCTGTGGCGTGCAGCACCCAGAGGTGGGCAGTATTTCTACCACATGCATTTTAAACACGTATTTCAAGTACTTTTGAGTATATTCTATTCAGAAATGAGTCTGTGTGGCCAATAAATGTAAAAAAAAATGTCATGACAATCATTCTGATATAATGCGTAAGACTGGACGAAGGAGGTGGCCACAAAGTAAATGGACCAGTACCACTTGAGGTAAAATATTAAGGTGAATTGGCCTTTTAACGAAGAGACAAAATATAACTAGTTTGTTGTTACAAAGTGTCCTGAAAACGTCTTTTGCAGAGAGTCACAGAAAGGCGATGGTGGTGCGATGGTGGCGCATGGAGTAGTGTGATGCGCTGGAAGCTGCAAGGTTGGCAGTTTGAATCCCGGCTGCCCCATGTGCCATGTCCAAGTGTCCCTGAGCAGGACACCAAACCCCCAATTGCTCCTCGGGCAAAACGTGACGCATGGGTTATAATGCAACGTAAGTCGCTTTGGATTAAATGACATGTCATGTAATAACTACAGATCATGCTAGATAAGCAGCAACTGAGATGGTCTGGATTTACACAAACCACTTCACTACAGAACCAACAGCTTTCACCACAAACTCCATCAGAAAGAACGTCTGACTGTTACAGACGGACTCGCTCTCCAACCGGTTTGCGGCGGCGGCGGCGTTTTTCCATCCTTAAACGCTTCATTCGAAAAACAACCCAATCCAGCCGCGGTGGAGCAAAAGCTGCGTCGCAGACGTGTTAATGAGCGGCCTCCACTTTGCTTCTTTTTGTAGAGGTCATAGTTGCTGTCAGGCAGGGGCTGGTTACACTGGAATCTGGATCTGGAGTGCAATGCAGGCTAATTGTCGGAGGGAATGGGCCGCGGCATATGGTTTGATTTTAACAGTGTGGGTGGTGTTTTTCTAAAGCCTTACTTGACAGCCCTGCCTCCTTCCGTTTCTTCTCATTTCTCTCCTGATTAGGCCCGACCTTCACCTCAATGACAACTCACTCAAACACACGACGTCTGTGCCAGCCTACGGTGGTGTGGTATGTTGTGCAGGTTCAACACACGCGTGTAAAAAGATACTGATAAAACACGGGGGAAAGATCAAACCATTGACATGTCCGCGTTCCTACAGGATGTGCAATAGACAAATGACAGGTGTTAATAATTCAATGAAAACATTCTCAGGCTCTTTTCCCCGTTGTTCCCTTTACGGGATTAACACACGGTTTTAGAGGAGTGGAAATTGATTCGGGGGGTTTTCTGAGGACGGAATATCAAAAAAGAAAGAAAAGGGTAAAATACCTACTGTTGCCACGTAACTGCATCTACAGCAGAGCCAGCATTCTTCATGAACCTGAAAGACAGAGATCTATATTTAGTGTGGCACCTTTTCTTCAAATATTTTACTCATCAATTTAACTGCAACTTCTAAAGTACACAAAGTGCAATGCAGGCTTATTTCATCCTAAATTATTTGGGAAGTGAATTTATCACAAAAAATGTATTTGTCTAAAGTAGTTTTATGTTAAAGCGGGAAGGTTATGTGGATGTGGTTATGTGTTTTTGTGGGAGCAAACTAAGTTTGTGACAATAATTTGCATATTACAGGACAGGAAATCCTTGTGTTGACTCTATTAAGGGAAGTTAATTCACTTCACACTCAAGAGAGTTTAACTACAAGAGAAAAAATAAGTCCAAGTTTGAAACAGAAACGCGCATATGTTTCCTGCAGCTGTTTCTGCAGGCTCTACAGTTCGCTTTAAGTCCGCTGAAAACACATTCCTGTACACAAACACAAACCCAACATATACACAATCGCTCCTGCTGGATGCATTTCTCTTCCCGACTTTCTGCATTTCTCTGTGTTTTTTTTTTTCTCTACCTGACCCAAATCTCTCCATATTTGGGAGTAACATCCCCAACTGTATGTCTCTAAACTTTCACTGCTCCGGCTTGTTTAGTCTGTGCTGCCCTGATATTTGGATTGTTGAGCAGCTCAGTGTCTAATTAATCTTCTTTCCTGAGAGCGGCCGAGTAGTCGGGCTGTCAAACACGAGAGCCCGCCCCCCTCGTAACGGTGTCAAACACACAAGAATCACCCTGTCGTTAAACGTGTCACCCGTGACCCGCGGATACTCCAGCTCTCTCCTCTTCGTCCTCTCCCTCCTGCTCCTCCTCTCACCACTCATCGTCTACATCTTCCCCGTCCTCTGAGCCCTCTGCTGATAAATCAGTCTGAACCGCGCAGTGCACACACACACACACAGGCGCACACACCTTTTATTTCTGAGTGAATTTGAACCGTCAGTACTCACTGAGGTAAACAGGAGTTCTCAATGGTTCCAGTGATGTAAGTAGCTCAAGTACAGAGAGGATGGAGACCCGTATCGAATTATTCGTTATCCTCCGTCTTCCAACTACCTGTCAAAATGTGTGTGGTTGCAGAGAGGAGCTGCAGGCAGGCTGAGACATACTGAGACATTAAACGGTTCCTCCTGTCTGCCTGTGTGTGTGTGTGTGTGTGTGTGTGTGTGTGTGTGTGTGTGTGTATCTGCACACACTTGCATTGCTACACATCATTTCAGTACACATTAGTTTAACTTTATAGACTATATTTTGGTTCAAAGGAATGCCGTTCCCTGTTTATTTAACAGTGCCCATTAAAGCCAGAGCTACATATTCCTCCTTCGCTCCGTCACTCTTAATTGTCTTGTTAACTGTATAAAATATATTTATATCCTAAATCCTAAAACAGCTTACTTTCAGCCACCCAGAACACAAAGTTTATCGTTGATGGGGGCCAACTGGAAAAATCATGAAATGCATAGCATCATTTTATCTGTGGAGACTATATCAGCACTATTTTCATGTATATCAAACTTATATTACGATGATTTACACACTTTATAGTAAAATTAATTAAACCTTAAATGAAGAGGCTAATGCCCCCTATATACTCTTTAAAACACTCTGATACATGGATGCACACTATAATGTAATTGTAAGCAGACATGGGATTTTGTCAATGTTTACTAAAGTGTAGTCTTACCTGTCAACATTCACGGCATTGCCTCCGAGGACATGTTTACAACTGCATTTTACTATGTTGTAACTAATTATCTGTTTATACACCATCCTCCACGTATGGGGGCCCTCGGGAGGAGTTTCTTACGACTGCTTCAAATGCTGCTCATAAATTCAAACATTGGGAGTTAAAGTTAAAAGTCTCCACTCGTTAACCTATAATTCTAAATTCAAGTTTTATGTTCTTGCTTTTATTGAGGCATTTTGTATTTGTATCTATTTGGTGCATCTCTGATGCCCATTTAATTTAAGGGTGGTGGCTAGAGTTAATATGATCAGCACCCATGTTAACCCTTTAATGTCCTCACTACAAAAAAAGTAATGGATGGATAATGTCTTCTCATTTGTATCTTCTTTGGGGCAAAACTAACAATTACATAGCTCAACCAAGTATATTGGGTTAAGTTAGATCAATACATTTTTTATTGAGATATAGTGACTCAAAATGTGAGCTACAAAACGGTACAACAGAAGGTTTAAGCATTCAAATTTGTAAACTCTTACGATTTAATATGGATGTGTGCACAGTGTTTTGTTTTTTTAATCTTCTGTCTTTTCTATGAAACATAGCCTCTAAATGAAAGTTTTGTCTGACAGACTTGAATATGCATTGAAAGCATAAACAAGAAAGACCCTCCCTGCCACTTCCATACCATGTGAAAGTAATATTATATTCATTGTATGCAAGTACAGCAGGTAAGTTTAGTGCGTTTTCGAGCTGTGTAAATATTGACCTGAATGGAATCACAAGCTGCCCAGATAATAAACAGTTAACCTAAAAAAAAGGGATCCAGACGTACTTTTTTTTCGGGTAAATTATATGCAACGTGTTCTGTTAAAATCCTACAATGCGACAGGCTGTACTTGGGAGAGGGGTGCTAGATAAAACACGACCGAAGCTGGTGGAACTCCTGGCTAAAAACCAGCAGGTGGGACGTTGCGCCGTCACGTTATCAATCAGATGACACTTTATTTAGGTCGACGCGCTCCAACCGAAGCTGAGCCGCTGAAACCTGCAGAGTGGAAATCCATAAACACTGAACACCACTGCAACGTGTGTGTACGTGTGTGTACGTGTGTGTACGTGTGTGTGTGTGTGCGTTGCTGCAGGATACTTTCCACTACCACATCCCGTCTGCGTTTGACTCGCTCACCCGTCCAGCAGCAGGACGGCGTTCTTGCGGGGTCGTCCCGCATTGGGGCCGTACAGGTGGGCTCGGTGGTAGTAGCGTACGGACTGCAGCAGGGTCCGCAGCTTCACGTAGTCCTGGGCCAACTGGGTGCTGTTGACCGCTCGGCCCACCATGCTGCGGTAGGCATTGGGCTCTGGAGAGAGAGAGAGAGAGAGAGAGAGGAGATGAGGCGCGCTGAAAGAGAGGGATGGAGTTCATACAAGCAACAGTCGGGAAGGTGGAAAGGAATACGCTGTTGCCGTAGTAGTAGTAGAAAAGGACAATTGGGGAATTTGCAGTAATACAGACGAATGGACTCAGTGTCAGATTGATGGTCCGGGCACACAGGGTGGCCTCACTGAATCAGCAGGACAACGGCTGTGAGGGAGATGGCTTTAGCTCTACTGATGAACATTGCGATTATCTGCAGCAAGTTGTGTTTGAGCGTGTGTGTGTGTGTGTGTGTGTGTGTGTGTGTGTGTGTTTCGGTCTTTTAACACAAACTCATTCTGTGTCTTTACTATTTGGGTCAAGATTCCAAACTAATGTTTTACTGCAGTTTAAGTCCCCATTAAACATGCACATGGTTGAATCAATGGATTTTTCATTGGTACATTTAGGCTATAAAAGTATTTATATTAGGAGCTTTTGTTGCGGATGAAATAAAGATATGAAGTTATGTGCAGCAATGAGACACACAGGGCGCTGTGTGCACTGCAACTCCCCACAAACCCAAATGGTTAGGCTGACATGAGGACAAGCAGCCCATCTCATCCCAGAGTGAACCCTAACTTTAACCCTCAAACTGCTGGACTCTCACTTCCAGTTCATACCCATTTAATGTCTCCAATAAAAGCAGTGCTGGCCAGGAAATGTTAAATGAAAAAAAAACAGCTTTTTAACAGCACAACTGAAAGAAAATTCCAGATCTGAAATTAAAAAAATCCCTCATTGTTTCCCCTAAGTTTAAAACTTTAGTGGGGGGGGGAGTAGTGTCGCACAGAACTGCCTAACACGTAAACAAAACCATTTTTTTCCGAGGGAGAATACCCCCTCAGATACAACGGTAGGGGAAACGCTGTAACTGGTTAACCAGCAGGCGACGCGTGGTGTTCAGCGGTACTGACCGTTGCCAAGCTCCCAGGAGATGTTATACTTCTTGCCGGCGCCGTACTTGAGGAGGCTCAGCGTTGAGGAGGTGTTCCAGGAGTTGTCTGGGTTTCGGTGCAGCGCGTTGAGGCCCAGGATCAGGTGCAGACCGGCACAGTTGGCAAAATTGTACAGTTTGTCTAAAGACCTGGCTGGGAGAAACCCACAAAGCAGTTGTAACTTTGATTCTTTTTACACAAGTACCATAACATCTATATTTCAGCAATCTCTGCGTTTTTGTTGTTTCCTAAACTAACCAAAATAAAACGGTTTAATAATCATGCCTGGTTCAAACCGAGGAAGTGTGTTAAAGCACTATTCAAGTTTTTAAAACAATTGGAAAAATACATTGGAAAAAACATTGGCTTTGTCTATTTTCAGAAAAAACGTTGGCTTCCCCTAAATTCTGCAACCTCAGTAAAATAAAAGTAAAAAAAGTAAAGTAAGAAGAAAACCATTCTCAGAGGTATTGTGAATGGGAATTTAGCATGTTCTGTATTTTGAATAAATTTTGCAATCTTCTGTCATGTGCCAGGTTTTGAACATTGTGTCATTCACATGCCAGCCGAGTCTCGTCTTCCACAGCGTCCAGTGTGAATGCAGAAAGACGGTTTTCCCATCAGGAACTCCTGCTGTTCCTCCGCAGCTGACTACTCACTCAACTTTACGTCTGCTGTCTCCATCAAAACGCATCTTTCTCACAGGCCAGTAAAGGGCCTCATCGCGGATGCCGGCATATAGTGAGAGCGCCAAAGGTGTGTGTTTGTAATTCAATGTGTGGCAGCTCTCAGATACCTTTTGTATTGACATTGAATACGTTTGGAGTCACTCCATCGATGTTACTGTCACCCCGACAGCTGACCGTTTCTTCCTAGGTTCAACAGGAACCAGATGAAGACTGTGTGCCCGCCTGGTTCCGGCTAACATCTGCCCTTAAACTGTGGGTTTGGCACCAGCTGATTAGCCCGTGCAACGCTGGAGACCAAAAGGTTATGTGAAAGGTGTGATGTTTTTATCATTGCTGTATAATACTTTATAGATGAATGCGAGAGATGAAATCGTCTTTCTTCAAGTCCACACTCAGAATAAATAGGACCAATTCTTATCTCTGCTTCAGCGCAAATATGTTATTTTATCAGAATTTACTACAAGTCTATATTTCCAGTAGACCAGTGGTCATGTATAACCCACAGAGCAAATGAAGAGAGCAGAGAATGCTTGTTGCAGCTGGCATTAATTCACTTGCCAGTAACTGCAGGACAAGGCCTCAAAAAACAAACAAGGCAAGCGGTAACAAGGGTTTTTTTATGCACGCAGCGCTCTTCGGGAGTGTGCTAAGTAAACTGTCCTCCATCTCATTAATGACCACCAATAACTGCTATTATCATAACTCCTTCCCTCTCAGAGGGGCGTCCGTTTGCAGGAGCAGTCGAGGGCAGCAGGACACAGAAAGTAACGCCAGATGTGGCTGTCTGAATGAGTGATTCCAGGTCTTTCCTCACCTGGGATCTGAGCAGAAGGCAACCAGCCTCGCTCCAAGACACAGCTAGCAGCCCTGCACACACACACACACACACACACATCACACAGGCATCATGACATGCCCAAAGTTGCTAAAAATATTTCTTTCACTGCCGTCAGGTCGAACAGCTGCTTGCACCAATGGATTCTGTTTATGTGTCAGTTTGTTTCCCGGAGAATTGTTGTATTGATTCTTCTTAACGAGCAGCAGACAAACCCAAAGCAGCCTTTCTTCTGCCTCTGTTAAAGATACGTTGACGGATGAGGTCGAAGGTAGTGCTTGTAATGTGTGCTAAGTGGCGTAAAAGTTACATGACTGTATTAACTAGTATCAATTTAAATTGGTGGTTATGCATCACTTTATGTAGTGGATTGAGCTGAAATGATTAGACACTCAACAAAGAAACTAATAATTATATGATTATGATTATATTGTCATTTTTGAAGAAGAATTTGCTCCTTCTCTTCGTCATATCATAATCGTATTGAATATCTTTGGGACATCTGATCCTATAAAACAAGACAATTAATACTTAAGGCTCCCCCTTGTTTTCAGAGGAGCAGGTGAATGCACTAACTAACCAAGCCACAGCGAGCCATGGGTTTGTCTTGTAGAAAAACATGACAAACAATAGAACCCTCTCCTGGGGGAACAATTTATCATTTTACTAGTTGATTGGGTCAGTTTGCCAGTTGCTGTTTCGGTTGCACACACTAACAACAGCTGGCAGCCTGCGGAGGAGGAGTAGTATTACTGGCCGGCGTATTGCCTGACATGAGCATGGCATCTTCTTTCAAAGGGAAAGGGATGCCGGACTCACCCTGCTTGTGTTTGAGGAACCTGCAGCTCACCCCAAACATCAAAGAGGTCCAGCGCAGACACTAGAAAGCCCTGTGGCTAAAAGCTGTGATCTCAGTCGGGAATTAAAGTAATGGCGTCACTAAAACGCAGTGAATCTGCGTGTTTATGCATATTTTCAAATGTGTTTGTGTGTGTGCATCAGTGTGAGTGAACTGTTATTATTACATCTGTGGCGTGATGGGAAATTGAGAATGTAGAGTATTGTAAAAGCACTTTCTGTTTTTGGAAAATAATTCTTCCAAATAGGAATAATACGAATGATCTACTGCTTGACAAACAGACACATTGACCATTACTCAAATCAACAAGCCAAAGCTTTTACTTCTCCTAGAGGTATCATGCCAGTAACAAATGGTGCTCATTCCCTCGACATTGAATACTCTCTCTTAGTCAACATCATTATTCAGTTTGCTGTTTATTTAGAATGACAGCTTTTAAAGTTATAATATTGTACTAAATGACTCTCACAATTCTCAATTACACACAACACAATGAAAGCCTTTGAAAGACTTTATTGTACCAACTCTGCTACAACATATTTTTGATCTCACAAACAATCCAGTTAGAAACAAGCAGAACAAACCCAGAAAACAGTGGGTTTTCCTACGTGGGCGTGTGCGTGTTTGTGTGCGCATACGTCCATGTGTCGGCGTGCCTTTGAGGGTAGCGGAAACAGTAGGGGTCTGGATATTGTCAGGCTGTCTATCTGATAGGAAAGCCAGTTGTGTGGAGCCGGGAGGCCGGCAGCATCCGTCGGGGCTATGCCTCATTTCAGCAGCTCGGCAAAACGCCTCAAACACCGAGGTACATATCGGTCAGTGTGTGCAGTGGGCCTGCGTGCACGGACACAACGCGTCTGCTCGCTTTGGCCGAGTATTTTCATACGAGTGTCTCCTGGTGGCAGCTTTAAATTGAGATACGTTTTAGTCTAAAGGTAAAAGAATCTCTTTAATCATGTCCAATGTTCTTATTAAATAAGGAACTGCATGCCGCTGTCACTTATTATGAGAAAGACCTGCTTTAGGGACCTCGGAGAACATTTAAGTTTGAAAAACAGCCCCACTCATGCTAGTTATGAAAAGCAGGTTGAGGAGCGGTAGGCATACAGACACTTGATACAGACAGTGAACCAAAAATAAAGACCTTAAGGCATGCGTAATGCTGTGTGCCGAATTGATTGCCAACTGCATCAGGCTAACATGTTATACATTCACATTACACAATGTTGCAACAAAGGGGGGAAGGATGGCTTAAAGTTTGAAAAGACCAAATTTGTGTTTTCGCCCTCAATGTAAAGAGACTGTCGTCACGGTGTGGGTCCATGTTTTGTTTTATTTTGAAGTTTCCTGCCTCTCACTTCACTTCCTGCCCTGGTGTACTTCCCCCTGTGAGTTTGATTGTCTGCCGCGTCCCTGATTGTTTCCTCCTGTGTTCTATCACCTGCACCGTCCCAGTGGATTCAAACCTGGCGCTTCCCTGGTGTCGTTGTCGGATTGTTAGTCTTTGTTGGTGAGTATTGCTGCGTTTACCCTCCCTACTCTAAATAAAGTTCTTTGATTTTGGAAGTGTGCGCCTGAGTCCTCCCGCTCTCCTGTCCCTGGGCTTACCATGACAAATGTGTTCTCTTTGATATACTTTGACACGCAATGAGGCTTATTTGTAAAGAGTTAAAGAGAAATGTAATTTATTCTCCACTCATTAAATACATTTTACACTATTTACTGTAAATGCTTCAGTACTTTAATTCCGTCATTTGTCAGACAGTATAGCCTACGGTTCATAATTCATGAGATGGAATAAATCAGACTCAATATGTCAATTCAAACCTGCTCTTGACCAGGTTTGGATGCAGGAACAAGTAATATTAGTAATTCAATGTGCATCCAGTTTGCTTTGTGAAAGGGAAAAAGAAAGCACAACTATTATTACACCTCCTTCATTTCAACTCAAGTTGGTCTGTGAAATACTTTTATTATTCTGGACTCTCAATTTAAAAATAATCATGTAGTTATTCCTCATAAGTATATTCTTGAAAAATGAAATAGGAAGCGTAGCAAGTACTATGTTTTCTGTCTCTGGTTTCATTCAACACACAAATATAAAGACTTGCTGCCAGACACACAGCAAATATCAATTTGGATGTTTAGCCCCATCAAAGTCAGTCTGGAACATACAAGCAAACTCAAACACGCTTTCACACACACATGCACACAAACGAACACACAACTCGAGCCGGGCTCTGGCTTGCTTTAAAAGCCAAATCCAAACCGAATCCTCGAGAGGCATGTGCAGACAGGGGAGAAGGCTGTTTGAAGAAATGAATTCTGAGTCATTTTTCCTGTTTATGGATCAAATATCTCTTAAGATGCACATGTTGCACTCAACTTTGCATAGCTCTTAGCTCTTATGGCAAATGTTTACACTGCTCATGATCTAAAAACATTAGAATGCACTCAGAGGCAAAAAGAAGAGAGACGCATGAAATGAAACCATAACACTTTAGTTACACAATGCACAGCATGGCTGCTTGTCATTTTCACTGTCAGCTTGGCACACACACTGAGGCTAATTTGGCATTGTGACCTCAGCAGAGAAGGCACACTGTAAACAGACATCATCAGTCTTTCCATCAAATTATTCTCAACATGCTGGCAATTGGCGATGACAGAATTTAAGGTTTCACCATATGGTTTGAGGAGTAATTACACATTTATTCTTAACACACTCCGTGCGCACACAATGCAGCAGACAACAGCATCACTAGTCATGAAAGATTTGGAAGTAAACTGCTAAAATATCCAGAAAAAAGTGCAGCGCATTCATCATCAGCTCGTCCGTCATGGCTTAAATTTCTTTTCTCCATCAGTGACACTAAGTAGTCGACTCTCTGCCTGCTGTTTCTCGTTGGCTCAGTTCCTCCCACTAACTAGATCTTCTGCGGCTGCAGGAAAAGATACTGTGACTGTAGCAGGCTGACATTTTAAATTTCTTAAAAAGATCGTCAAAAGTTGAAGCGATGCAGTTGGATGATTCATCCATATCGGTCGAAGCCGGACCGGTATATACAGTTACGGTCGCTGTATCGAAAGCTATTACATGCGGCGGTTTGCTACGTTCACTTGATGTATCCGCAGCTCATCCTGACGTTAACTCGACACTGCATGTTAGGGGCAGGGGGAGAAATGTGGTTTCAATATATTGTGAGTCCGTGCTACTCTAGCAGCGTGTTGTACAAACGCCTCCATGTTTACACTCAAGCACACACACACACACACACACACACACACACACACACGGCTTCACATGGACTCTTCTTTCATACAGAATGGCTACACTCCAGCAAAACAATTCAGGTCAAGCCACTTTTGTATTTTGGAAGAATGCAAGATATGTGGTGGGCACCTGTTTTCAATTCTGCTGGAAGGGGACCGATGCATGTTTGTGTGTGCGCGTTTGTGCGCGCGCATGGGCATGCGCGTGGAAACAAGAGTGTGAGAGAGGGATTACATCAATCTGTGCATTTGCTGTGACTAGACTTGCGTGTGGCCTTCTGTGTCCCAAGCGTAAAGAGATGCAGAGAAAGAGCCGAGGATGATCACTCTCTTTTGCTCAGTGTGTGTGTGTGTGTGTGTGTGCGTGTGCGCGCACGTGTGTGTGTGAAGATGACAGTAATAAATGTAACTCAAACCACTTGTTAGGGGAACAGGGTGTGAGGGAAATGCATATGAGGTGTGAGTGGTTTTCACATGTGTTTGGCCGTGGTCGCTGTCTGTCACTCCCTAATGAGAAAAGTACGCTTTTTAGAAAATAATGACCTCACCGTGTTTGCCTCGTAAAGAAACAAGGTGTGTGGAAGCCTTTGTTTCCCAGGAGAGACACAGTCGCTTGTCTCTTATCTCAGTAGATAAAATGAGCCCTCCCCATCCTCTCGTCAAAAACCGACCACTAGGGTGTCTAGCCTTCTGTACATTTGAGTTATTTTGAAAATGTATTTATAATGTAAACACAGCCAAGAAGGACAATACTTTATTAGCAGTGGTGTTGAATAAAATGGACTACAAAAGGACTACCAAAGGCTTTTGGTCCCTTTTGTTAATATCGCTGTTCAGATGTTCTTTCAGATTGTTTTGAGATTTAAAGTCAACTTCAGTTGCTTTGAGGGGCAGGTGGATGACGTCTCAGCTCGGTAGCTGCTAGAAGCTATCTGCTAGCTAGCAGCTAACAAGATGGCGACGGATGGAACCCCCGCCACTGACAAACTTCTAGGGGAAGTCACTGAAACTGGGTCCATATTTTTTACAGTCTACAGCGCAAACACAGCAGTTCCTTTCAGCTCCACACAGCTTAATAGCACCTTTTAGCATGCTGTTTTGGTTTTACCCAGAGATGGGGACTCGAGTTGGAGACTCGGACTCGAGTGCGACTCGAGTCGCACACACGGTGACTCCCGACTCGACTTCAGACTCGTCCTCGAAAGACTTCAGACTCGACTCGGACTCGAGCTTTGGGACTCGTGAACAATGTTTAATTTTAGGAAAAATCGGATGAGCTCGCTATATCGCTCCCTCCGTTACCTGCCTACGTAACGCGTACATTGACACATATTGCTGGCTGCGCACGCGCGGCCACACACGAGAAAGATGTCGAATGCCGCTGCTGGGTGGCGCTGACGGGAAGGCGGTGGTGCCGCTGGTGCCGCTGGCGGTCCGACCGACGGTTCGCTGACGTCGGGACGTATGCGTTCCAGCGGCGGACCGTTTACTCTGCGATCTCCTTTAACTGTCTCTGTTCTGCTCACTGAAGCAAAACAACACGTTGACAAAAAATATCAGAGCCAAGAGCAGCGTGTGTAGTCACCTACTGCTGCTAACACATGCCGTCAGACCAGGATTATTTATTTATATCCGTTCATGAACTTTTCTCCTCGTTACCCTGGTAACCGCTGTCATTAGACGGTTGCGTCGATTCTTACTGTTAAAATCTACGTACTTCCGGTTTAGCGGCTACGCTTCGTATTTTCATTTTATGGGAAAAACCACAAAAAAAAACATTAAGTAAAGAGTAAAGGAGGAGTAAAAAGTTGTTGGTATGTTTTTTTTACGGTAAAAGGGACGTTGATAAGAGATGGGGACTCGAGTTGGAGACTCGGACTTGAGTGCGACTCGAGTCGAACACACGGTGACTTCAGACTCAACTTCAGACTCGTCCTCGAAAGACTTCAGACTCGACTCGGACTCGAGCTTTGGGACTCGTGAGCATCTCTGGTTTTACCGTCCACGACTCTTTTTTTTTGCGAAACCCATCAGCGTCAATGTGTTGAAGCTTTATATCATCTCTGAATGGTTAAACCTCATAAAAAGAAAATACTTTCAAGCTCTTGATAAGAACATTCAGATCCTATAAAAGAAAAAGCACACTAAGATCAGCAGATGGGGTTTGAAAAATATTGCTCCTGCAATTATTGACTACATAAAATAAGAGTAGTGCGTCCAACAATAATGTTCCTTTCTTTAAAGGTAGAGCCTTTAAAGATAACAAATAAAAGCCAAACCTGACATTTTTACTACCAGAGATTAGCGGCGGGGTCACCTCCAAAGAGGGCGGCTGTAAAGCTTCCAACTCTTATCCGGTCAGCCATCTAGTCACACACCTCTGCTGATGCTGTAATTGAGCTCTAAATGCTCTGTAATTGCAGAGAAACAAGACTCCTACGGGCAGACCGAGTGAAACAGGAGTGAGAGTAGCCCAGGGCTTCACTGGCCCTGAACTATCAAAGAGTTTGGACTTCGAACGATATCTGTTGCCCTTCCCTCAAAACACCTGCTTGGACTGTAAACACAGAGCACGTTGCTGATTACTCATCCGCAAAAAGGAGGACCATTTTGGGTTGTGAACAAAGGCGTCCCTTAACACCTTGAACTTCATTATGCTTAAAAATCTTCCGACCAGTGAAACAAAACATTTGTTTTATGGGGGTATTTAGGACATCTGCTCCATTCCCAGCTCAAGAATGGTATCTTTGATCCCAGGCCGCTTGATGGATGAGGGTTATGAAGACCAGATCCCCAGAAGGGCAGCAAAGCAAACACACAGCATCCCAGACTCCCTTTCACTGCTAGAATAATCACCCTAATCACAGCAATCATCTTCCCCTCTCAAACTATATGCACACGCATTAGTTATGTGTTTGTTAAAGTGGAGGTTCTGTCTTCTGCTCTGCGAGCACAGCCAGATTAAACAGCCACACCATCAGGATGTGGCATTACAACAGTTTCGTATATTTTTTTTATATATATATACACTCACCGGCCACTTTATTAGGTACACCTGTCCAACTGCTCGTTAACACTTAATTTCTAAGCAGCCAATCACATGGCGGCAACTCAGTGCATTTAGGCATGTAGACATTGTCAAGACAATCTCCTGCAGTTCAAACCGAGCATCAGTATGGGGAAGAAAGGTGATTTGAGTGACATTGAACGTGGCATGATTGTTGGTGCCAGAAGGGCTGGTCTGAGTATTTCAGAAACTGCTAATCTACTGGGATTTTCACGCCCAACCATCTCTAGGGTTCACAGAGAATGGTCCGAAAAAGAAAAAACATCCAGTGAGCGGCAGTTCTGTGGGCGGAAATGCCTTGTTGATGCCAGAGGAGAATGGCCAGACTGGTTCGAGCTGATAGAAGGGCAACAGTGACTCAAATAACCACCCGTTACAACCAAGGTGGGCATAAGAGCATCTCTGAACGCACAGTACGTCGAACTTTGAGGCAGATGGGCTACAGCAGCAGAAGACCACACCGGGTGCCACTCCTTTCAGCTAAGAACAGGAAACTGAGGCTACAATTTGCACAAGCTCATCGAAATTGGACAATAGAAGATTGGAAAAACGTTGCCTGGTCTGATGAGTCTCGATTTCTGCTGCGACATTCGGATGGTAGGGTCAGAATTTGGCGTCTACAACATGAAAGCATGGATCCATCCTGCCTTGTATCAACGGTTCAGGCTGGTGGTGGTGGTGTCATGGTGTGGGGAATATTTTCTTGGCACTCTTTGGGCCCCTTGGTACCAATTGAGCATCGTTGCAACGCCACAGCCTACCTGAGTATTGTTGCTGACCATGTCCATCCCTTTATGACCACAATGTACCCAACTTCTGATGGCTACTTTCAGCAGGATAAAGCGCCATGTCATAAAGCTGGAATCATCTCAGACTGGTTTCTTGAACATGACAATGAGTTCGCTGTACTCAAATGGCCTCCACAATCACCAGATCTCAATCCAATAGAGCATCTTTGGGATGTGGTGGAACGGGAGATTCGCATCATGGATGTGCAGCCGACAAATCTGCAGCAACTGTGTGATGCCATCATGTCAATATGGACCAAACTCCCTGAGGAATGCTTCCAGCACCTTGTTGAATCTATGCCACAAAGAATTGAGGCAGTTCTGAAGGCAAAAGGGGGTCCAACCCGTTACTAGCATGGGGTACCTAATAAAGTGGCCGGTGAGTGTATATATATATATATATATACACACACACACACACATCGATGCTATGAAAAGTTACAAAACAGTTTAAGAATGTTACGTGGTTTATCTACCACACTGACTATAAAAATATATTTCCTCCCCAGTATTTTAGATAAAATGACTGATAATTAACCTAATTATATATTATCACATTGTAAAATTTTACACAATAATTTACATAATATTGGTACAAATGTGACCAAATGTTTGCCAATGATTTCCAGTCATAAAAGTGACTCTCTCCACATTTCCACTCATGCCTCATGCCTCATGACTCATAATTTAGCACAGTTTTACACGGATTAAAGAACACATTTCGATGCTATTAATTATTAAACTTTGTTTCAAGTGAAGCCATTGCTACTAATGATAGTGGAAGATGTGTGCAGCTCATTTAAAAAGAAATAAAATGCTCTCACATGAATCCTTGCCAAACGGCTGGCCAGTGTAGGACGAACACTTCAGGGGGGCACCTGCTTCAGCCACCCGGACAGACACTTCACCCATAACTCTTAACCCTTAAGTCCCGTTAAGAGTTTCTGCAGCAATTTCTCCAAAGGACAAAGCTGGGAATTGTCCAAGCACTGTGATGGATACTCCTGCCAGATGTTCATTGAGAAAGAGAGCGGAACCTTTTTCTCATCCATTCACATTAACAAATATCTCCCAAAGTCTCAAAGCTGTCTCCCCTTCAGCTCCTGATTCCTGATTCCTGCGGAGTTCCTTGATCCTTTCCGTTGGGCACATTTCTTTCTCACCATTTGTGCTCTCCATCTCCATCTCTGTTGAGATGCGTGTGGTGTGGAAAAGGATTTTCTGATTTGCTGCTTTAATCGTTGCGGTGCCTTCCAACGGGTGCCAAAACATATGCTAAAAGTCTGAAAGACACTTTTTTCAGTTCTATAAATATAAACCAATTCATTTACACCCACAGTGAAAAACGTTAAAAAAATATACACTGATCTGCCAAATCATCAGTGAAGGATTTTAAACGTACTTTTTTAAACATACAGCACTTATTTCTTTCATTGGTTTCTTTTGCACAACAGATTTTTACCCATTCGAACCTTCATCCTGCAACAACTCCAAATTGTAGCCTGGAAAAGTATAATTGAACCAATTTGGAGCTGCCATGTTAAATCTCTGTCATTGATTAGTTATTTCTTATTACAGGTGATATGATGGGAAATACATTTAATAATAACAAAGGCTCTGTTTAAATGTTTATCTTGATTGTTGCTGAAAAGGAAGCACAATAATTAGCTACGGGAGTGAGCAAAAGTATTGCAAGTGATGTATGAGCCAGAAAAAGATGCATGTTTAAAGGGTTTTGAATGAGTGTAGAGTTCACATCTGGAAAGAGTAAGATGTTTAGGTTACATCTGGAGGATTTTAAAAATGTTTCATATTGGTAGAATATGAACCTCAGCAGAGATTTTAGAAGATGAAAAGACAACGTGTCCTGTCAAGTCTTTGACTGTGTTAAAGTTGACTCTTTAACACACAGGAGTCAGACATGTAGTCGTTTACGTGTACAGAATATCAGAATCTCCTGAATTAAAGAGGTTGTTGCTGATTTTTAGATTATTAACGCTCTCAGTGAAACGTAGTGTTCCGACTCTTTTAAAATGCTTTATTAAAATGTTCAATAATTTGAGCGAATGAATGGCATTTTACAATGTCGGTGTGCTTTGCAGCAAAGGAAGAGGAGGAAAATAGTGACGGTTCATCATTTCGTTCGTCCAACATTACCAAAAAGACTCTTGCAGCATCACCACAGTGCTGAGATGCTACGGCGGGTGCGACTGTGAGATCGTGCAGGACTTGTCCTCTGCTTGGTCCTGGTCTCTTCTAGTCCTGTAGTGATGGACTGTGAAGGCAGTGGGGTTCACCGAGGAGAAAGTGACGTATGGCCGGGTTATAAGCGCCGCGAGTGGGGCACGTAGCTGTATCAGAGGTTTGCTATTCTACCAGGGGAAGGACCAGACCAGGCCAGGCCAGGCCCGGGCAAGCCAAACATCTGCTCCTGGTTAGAGGTGTTGACTCCTGCCATTTAAAGCAAAGGTTCCTCTTGCCTGGGCCACTGCGAGCGCTCCTGCATTTTCCCTTGGGGAATGCAGGTCGGAGGAAAATACCACAGAAAATTCAATTCCACCTCTCCATTTTGTGCTTTGCTTCTCTGACCGACGCAAATTTCATTACACACTTATGAACTCAGAAAATTCCTTCAATTACTGCTTTAGAGAAAAGGGCCTGGAGGGCAACCCGCTCTGAGAGGTGCCTCAGAGCATGAGACCCAGTCATGGGTCTAATCCAGTTATTTTGTTCTTCTTTATATCTTTATGGCACATTAAGAGCTACTTGTTTACATTTAAGACATAAATGTAATATGTTAAGTGATGTTAATAGGTTTTAATGTGTGCTGATTCCCAGGGAGATACACTGGTTATTTGAGTGGGTCACAATGAAATGTGTGCTTTTTTCAAATTGCCTAGTTGGACTTGTGTTTGATGTTATACATTATATAAACATTTCATCCAATCCGGACATCTAAATGTCTCATCCATTTTCTAATTTTATTAATATATACCTATATTTATATATTTTTTTCAGAATCTAAAAGGAACCTTTGAAAGCGTGATTAAATCAATAAAAACTCATATGAGCTACTGCAGAAATTAAATTGTTCAACATTCTCGTTCTTTCTCAGAATAACTTTTAAATGTTTCTTTCACCATCCCACGCACAGATAGTTACAATATGGGTTCCGCTGGAATATTTGGTCAACACAATTGTCGCCAGCTACTTGTTCAATTTGTCAATGCAGAGTTTGTGGGCTTGATTGTTGAAGAGAAAGTCAAAAAGCTGTGACCTCTTGTGAATGATCTTGACTACTAAGATTTAGTATTGATAATATGGCTTTATAAGTGTAAAAGACAGTGTGCGTGCCCTGGTCGCCTTAACGGCGTTCTAATTAACACCAACGCTTGTTTTAAATGTGTTGTACTGCTAAAAGTGATGAAAGGCCATGAAGTTGTTTAGATATTTTCTCTTGTAACTATACATCACCCGACATCTAATAAAATTTCCAAATATAAACCAGAGGCAGCCATTACTGGATACTTAAGCCAATTAAAGAAGAGAAACAAAGAGAAACCGGAAAATGAGAAAGAAAATAATTTGGTCATCCATCGAACATTGAGCCTCCATCAGCCCACTAATGGGCCAATAAACTCTCCAGAGGTGACTGATCTTCAGATGGAGCCAAACCGCTATCTGTATGGTGGGGCTCGGTGAAAGTAGGTTACCATCCTAACGGCCTAAACCGGCTTCCATAGGTTTCCCACTTCAGGGTACAACATGTCTTTATCTGAAATAATAATATGAATAAACAAACAGGTGTTAAAAAAAAAGAGTCATTGTTTTGGAAGGTCGCTCTGCACCTGTAGGGTCAAAGTTTGCTGAATGAAAAACATGAGACCTGGACTTTGTCTGGATTTGATGTTGCAGGCAAGAAATAAAATTAATGCGTTGCCCACTTGCTGATAAAGTTTACAGGTAGTTCAACTATTTATTTCCTTTTAATCATAAGTTTACTTGTGTGGCTTTTCTCACTTCTTAGCTTTGTTATTTCTTTGCATGATTTTGCATCATTGCACATATTTCATGATAGTGTTTTCTGAAAATAAATGTATACATTTGTTTATTTGCCAGGTGGCTATTTTGTCATTCTGAATAATACATAGTGATTGCAGTATTTTTGAGGGTAGCAGAACAGCACAATGCACTGTTAAGATGAAGAGGTGCTTCATGAGATGTCGCTTCATCACAAGTGTCCTTCTCACAGCGAGGACTGTTTCAGTATCAGTGGAGGAAAATTCTTTTGTCAGCTTTGTGATAAACATAAAAATTAACTTTGTTATTATGGAGGCGCCAAATGTCGGAATTTAAGATACCCGTAAATATGATTTAAGGACATTTCAAGACCCTGCGGTGACACAGCAGAAGCAAGAGGACAAAACATGTCTTTTCATTTAGCAAGGCGTTATTTTATGAATCTGTTTTTACGACCTCATACTTTCGTCTCAACATTTTTCAGAACTCTTCAGACACCGGAATAATGAGGAAGTGACTTCTTCACAAACCCCTCGGAGGCGCATTCATGTTCTTGTTTCATGTGAGGGTCAGAGGTCAGTCACAGCCAGGAGCAATGCCTCTGTGCAGGTAGGGCTTCCCCAACACTTTAACAAGGATGGACATGTTTTTTCAGTTATTACTGGGGTTTTTGTGGTTGATTTTACTTAAAACACAACATTAAAGTTGTTTGATAAAGTTTTTTAGAGAAATCATATGGTAGATCTATTTATATATAAATTAAGCAAACACAGTATTTGTATATAGTTGGTAACATTTAAAATAAATATAACTATGAAAAGTGCAAGTGCAGTTTTGTTTCCCATCTGTCAGCGTGAGAAGTCATTAGAAATTAACACAAGGCATGAGAAAGTTCTTTGGGAAACATGCTTCTTATTTAAATTGTTTTCTTAAGAGGGCTCTTAAGATGTTATTTGTGCTCTGAGGCTTTTGGGGAGTCTAACAGGCGTGAAGCTACTGAAACCTGAACGTTTGAAGCTTTTCTCAACCTTAAAGGCAGCTCTACACCCCAGGTGTTAACTGGGTCGAGGGGTCTTAACTGCCTGAGCCGGCTGGGATGGTAAAAAGATTGGTTCAGAAGAAAACAGTCTTTGTTGAACTCATATGAGGAAAATGTTTATTACTCATCTTTGTTCTTTCTTTGCTCCCTTAAACGCTCCCCCCCCCCTCTCCTCCAACACCTCTCCCTCCTCCTCCCCTGTCCGTCGCTCTTATTTAATTTTTAACTCCTTCCATCCCCCCCCCCCCTCTTCCCTCTCCTCTCTCTTAATCTAACTTTTCTTGCTCTGACTCTTGTTTTCCCATTTTGAGGCCTGAGAGCCGAATCTCCGACTCAGCAGGATGCCGCGGAGTGATAGATGGCCCCTGACAAGGTCCGACACAATCCAACAAGCCATATGCTCCAGGGGGG
Organism: Pungitius pungitius; assembly: GCF_949316345.1. Classification (NCBI taxonomy): domain Eukaryota; kingdom Metazoa; phylum Chordata; class Actinopteri; order Perciformes; family Gasterosteidae; genus Pungitius; species Pungitius pungitius. The sequence continues at coordinate 8,813,433 of NC_084912.1, read as the reverse complement.
AAAAAAAAGGGAAAATTAAAGAGGATTCACAAGTGGCCAAAAGAGAAACATGCCAAATTCTTATGCAAACAACAATGTCTGGAGTTTACGGTAATACACACGGGCGCTTTGAGGAGTGAGCAACACTGGCTGGTATTTCCTCTGTCGAGTAGGCAAGACACCACCGATTTGAGCAAAACAAATAGTTCAAACTGTGGTTGAAAACTTAAGAGAAGTTAACATGTTGTACACTAAATAGAGGAGATACACGAAGAACGAGGAAGGGTAAAAATGACCCATTTGAAAAATGGATATATTTCACACAACATCAAAAGGTTAAAAAGGAAAGCAAGAAAAAGAATCCTGAGTGAACAGAGAAGAGAATGTTATATCTTAAAAAATATGTAAACTCAAATCATTGTACTGTCCTATTCATAATATCTGATCCTTACTGATAGTATCGGATTGGATTCACTCACTAAGTCCGAAGGAGAACCTTTCATTGAACACACACAGACAGAAACGTTGCATTCATTTGTGTGACGCTAATGACCGTATTAATTGCTAATGTAGTTGAAAGTGGAAACATAATAGTATCATTCTTCAGCACCAGCTCAATTTGCCTCCCTATATAAAGGTTACAACTTCCTTTGAGCTTACCAGCCCCAATTTCCAGTACACACTTACATATACACAGACACACACACACACACACAGATGCAGTATAGGACAATCTCATTAAAAAAAACGGACAAAAGCCTGAGAGTCAAATTAAGGAAATAAAATGTGTCTCGCTGGTAATGAAGGAGGCATGTTCCCCCTCAGGATAACAACCTCATCTGGACCCAGAGAGAGCTGACACACACACACACACACATACACACACAGGAATACACACAGACACGCTCAAGACCTGCCAGCATTCCTGCTACATGTCCATCCCATTGGTACACACTGGCTCGGAGCAGTCAAGAACACTGTGCCATGACTTGAAATTTGACACAAAACGTATGTTTTCTGGAGTTCTGAGGGAAAATGTGGAGGCTGGATGTCATGCCAAACAATCATAGGAGGGAGAGGACTGCTTTCAAACATTTCCCATGCATCAGGCTATTAAAATGACATTCGTATGCAGGTTGCTGGCACTTGTCTCGGAGCATATTGCAAACACATGGAATTGCATGTTATGTCCATCCATGCTTTAAACACTCTAGGTATTCTATTGATCAACGAAAAACAGACACTTCTGACTCCGTACGGGCCATGTGGAAAAGAGGGAAGGAAAAAAAGCAGGCAATAAGGCAATCAAGAATTCGTGATGCTGAGCTTACTTCACTGCTGATAATTGAAAACTGACGGGTAAGAAGGTGAAAGAAATAGCACAAGAAAAATTCTATCAAACACACACAAGACATAAGGTGATGTAATTTATTGTATTCATATTCTGACAGAGCTCATTTGTCTGATACTCCTTGTGTAAAGCCTCCATTTGTGAAAAAGTAGTGTTCTTTATTCTGGATCAAAACTCTATGTAAAGAATGGCACTAAATGGAGATACACAAAAAACAACAAACGGGAGTTCAAACACAACCCAAAAGATGCACAGTGTGACCAAAAAGACTAAACAACCATGATAAAAAGATGTAGCAAACTAACTAAAAACCATGAGACACTAAAACAGCAGAGTTGGTTTTGAGATAAAGAACACAAATGTCTTCTTACACAGCCGAAATCCGTGGATGAGACACACGTCCATCAACTAAAACAGTGCAGGAAATTTGCTCAATTGTGCAAATGATGAAGTTATTAGTCATTATTCAAGTGAATGCACTAACTGTGCCTTGGTTTGGTTCAGGAGCTGCCAGCTGGCTGAGGCGGCCATCACCACATGCCAAGGTTTATATCAGTAGTTCCTGCTTGATGCCAGGCAAATGTTTTGCTATTCTCTCAGCCTTCTGAGGTCTAGTCTGAAGACTTAATCCATTTGTTTCTATCATTTAAATGATTTGCCAATAAGCATTACATTGAACCAAACACTGAGTACAAAACCAATTTCCAATGGGCAGCTATAGCTCACTTCAGCTCGGTGCTTTCATGGAATCCTGCATGTCTTAGTTCAGTTTACTATGTGAACACAGACCATTGGAAGAACTTCTCCTCTTACTGTGTATCTCATGTTCCCTTTCTCAGCCTGACAATTAATATTAAAAGAGGTAATAATGTTGGCACAACAACTCAGCAGGTTCACGTATCCACTTATTTAAAAAAACTTCAGAAAAGCAAACAGTCAGGCAAACATAATGTTAGAAACATACACTCAGCCTTGTTTTACTTCTTTATTTTCCAAGAGCAACAGCAACGGCTCAGATCCAATACGACCATCACGGATGTCAACAAATCAAAGCGGGATATAATCTTTCTCCTGCTGCGACGGCTAACTGGCCGTAATGCGGCATTAGTGTGAAACTTGGCGGGAGAAACTCATAAATCTGCATTTTTGCAGCGAGCTGGACAGATGGACCCGGCACTGAGGCAGCTGCAACGCGGCCAGCGCAGTTCACACCTTGTGTGTGAGAGTGCGCGCATACTCACTGGGGCATCTTCAATCAAAGGAGGCGAGGCAGATACCGGTCGAACTGTTCTGCTTCTTCCTTATAAATGAGCTTTGAACATGAGAATTTAAGGAAAGTGTGGACAAGGCACCGCAAGAGTTGCACAGCAGATCCAATCGGAAGGACGCCCCTTTTTCACTGTTACAAGAGAGTATGTTTGGTTTCTTCAAACGAGTGCAAACTGAAAGTTATAACTAGAGGGCCCTCTGACTATCGACAGCTGCGCCAGTTTGTTTTAATGAAAACTCTTTCAATCCATTCACAGATGTTCAGAAAAATCCTCCTTTCTGTTGTTTGTCTTCCCCACTTTTTAACATCCCCTCGTGTCCTGTTTAGTGACTCTTTGTGTTGGTCAGGTTTGCATTTCCCTCCAGTCCCTTCGGTTACTCAGACAACGCGATTGCAAAATTATATAAATGTGTGGTCTTTAGTTATTTATAGTGCGCATGCTAACGCGGCATTAACGGGGTAGTTTGTTGGAGAAGGAAGTGGAGCCCAAATGTGTTTTTAAACATCCTGCAAAGCAGCTATTTAGGATGCTGCAAACAATCACTGCATTCTAAACTATTTTACTCTTGGTGTCCCCATCCTACTTGATATTATCGGGCACATGTCTGGCAGGATTAGAGAACAGTTCAGATTTAAACAAACTTCACATTTCCTCCATTTTCTGTCACACGACATCTCAACACTGGACAATTCTGCATAACATTCCGTGAAAATGTCCACTGGCGACATATTTTTAAACCCTGCTTTCTAGTACATTCGCGCATGGCAACCTAGGAACGGTTAAGTTACTGAAAGAATATGGACATTGGAAATAGACACTGTTTCGGGAATGGTTAAAGGTAGGAAATCAAAAGAAATTGTTCAAGTTGAAGATAGTTTTGATGGTTAAATGTTAAATGTTTGAAACTGAATTCCTGGTCTGTGACTGGGTGTCGACTCCCACCATCCGAGTCCTGCGCCTCCCGTGAGGCCAGAACACGCATCTTCGGAGATGAGCATGTTTCGGGGGAAAAGTTCAATTCAGAAAGGCACCAAAACTGCTGGAAAATAAGGTGAGTGCGGACTTCTCCCCACTCCGGCGTATGCAGCTGTTCAGGAGTGCAGAGCCACTTGACAAATAATGGCCGTGCTCCGCTGCACTTGCGCGTTTGTTGTGAACGCAAAGCAGGGTTACATTAGTGTTGAGTCACACCTCCATTTTGTCGTTCTCATGTTTCCTTTCCATGGAGCCCTGCAACTCCCAGTGAGACGGTTCTGACCGTGCCCGCTGCAGCTCTGTGTGCGTTCAAAGGGAGCGGCTCAGGCATTAGTGACCGATGTACTTTCAGCAGTCTAACAACTGATTAGAAAACACCTGTGATGCTAAATGCTCTGCATCTCTGAGATCAGAAAGGAAAGAGAGAGAGAACGGGATACTTATGACGCCAACTTTTGGCTCATTGAGACGAGGTTCATTAATGCGATGTCTCTAAACAGAACATTTCAGTAAAAGTACGACTACAAGTATGACCCCCGTGGATAAAGCGGTGTGGTGGAAGCTTTGTTTCCGTTCTGCCTATTAAAACCGCTTTTAAAGCAGCCACAGCAGCGGTGCTTTGTGCTCCAGTTGCTACCAGCGGATCCAGTGATTGGAAATACTGCCTTACTCTCACATAGAGAAAACTAAAGAACATTCAAAACAACTGGCTTTTTCAACGTCACTGTGTTTTTCTTTCCACGAACCTCCACGGGTCCCAAAATATCCGATGCTCATCCACTGATGCTCAGGTGTTATCCGAGGTTTCGAGTGAATTGCAATTCACTTGGCCACGACATATTCACGTTCATCTCATGTCGACATCCCCTCCAGCTGTGCAGGATGGTTCTGATCTGCTGTGAGTCAACGGAAGCGTTCAAAGAGAAATCCTTGCTACTTCTAGCCGAAATAGCTAAATACGTTTCCTAGTCCCTGTTCCACGAGCATCTGCAGACCTTATAACTGAAAACATCCCATGTTTGACTCTTGCTCCTCCAGTTTCTATGTTTTGGGGGGATTTTCTTTTTACCCGTGTTCTCAAATATTGATCGCCGTCTTAGACTACAACAATAACACGGTATAGGAATTCCTAAATTGAGTAAGGCCTTTGAGGTCAGAAGTTGAACGGATTGACTGGCTCTCATTCTCTGAAGTGTCAAATAAACATGGTACTTTCACATGAAGTCACAATATACACAGCTAAACCAACAGTAAACACGGGGGGGGGGGAAATGAGGGAGAGGTGTCAAGTTGTGGAGAGGAGAGAAGAGATGAGGCAGAGGAAGAGTAAAGAGTCGAAGAAGTGATGCCTGGAGGAGGGAAAGGCTCCTCTGCAGAGATGTGAAATAAGCCTGACCATGACCTTGTCTGAACTTGGGATACTTTCTAGACTGCATTCCCGAGCTGAACGTGTGTGTGCAAATGTGTGTGTGTTGGCTCAGAGTGGCTCCATTATTGATAGCTCTAACAAGGCTGGGTCAAAGGTCAGACAGTGGTGAGTGGAAAAGGATGGAGCAAGACTGTTAAAGGTCCTCCACACAACTACTGCCATCACACACACACACACACACACACACACACACATGCGCGCCCACACCCACACACAATGAATCTTCACTGATTGTTACCAGACCGTATTTGAAAAACATAAAGCGTGCATCTCTCCGTCACCGGGATGCATGGATTCTAGTTTACACAACATGCTCAGAGTCTAACTGAAGGTAATAATGAGCCTCTTAGGCAAACATGTTCACACTTTCAGGACCTCTGCGGCTGATCATCAGTGCACATTCTGAGTTATTTAAACAGAGTCAGAAATAATGAGTATTTCACTTCAAAATACATCAGCTTTGGGTAAATAGTATCCCTCTGCATGGCTTCAACAGCTACTCTAAGCCTTATATCTACTACAGAAACAGCAACATACTCCATAAAGAGAACCCATCACATTAGGAGTTCATATTTGCTACATATTTCAAAAGAAAAGATACTCAATATGTTCATTAATAAATTGTTAAAATAATTTAGAAATGTCTAGTGTGTGGGAAATAACATTCAGTGTTGATCATTATCACCACAGGTTCTATTAGGTCAACATGTGATATGTTATCCTAATTCCAACTGTGAAATCAGTTTAGATATTAACATTTTAATTTGTGGAATTCCACAAGAGTCTCAGCTTGAAGGAGCTACATCAAAATAATGTCTATGCTCATTTCTACTTGACTATCACCAAGAAGACCAAGTGGTGAGCAAGTGGGAACATCCTTTTTGCGACAGGAAGCAGCGGGGTTTATGGGAAATGAGGTCCTAATTTTGAGAGACGTTACACATATGACGTGTGCGAGAAAGAGGCTAGTTGTCTCAAAGACGGTTTTATTAGTTTACAATTCATGCATGACCAATAATTAGTATAGGAATACGTTTTCTAAGACTTTAATATTCAAAGTCACATGACCTAATTTTCTGTAGTTGCAACACAACAAGATTAATAACTAAACTGGCCCCATACCGCCAAAACCTGTGTTTTTGATACTTTGATAAATGTAACATGGCCGTGTTTTGACTGTTGGACTTGAGCGTGATGGAATTAAACAGCTAATAAATGTTCCACATCTATTACTCGCTACAGCAACACACAGTGAGGTCACACCAGTGAAGCGAGACCCTCCGAAATCATAGAGAACACATCGCCGAGGTCACCGGTTGTGTGTATAAAATAAATGAACATATTGGTGACACATCCAACGGAGTTCACTTGATGTAGATTTGGATTCTTTGATCAACTCATTCATCAACGTCTTTACAAAACCAATGGCCAAATATTTTAAAATCTATCTGGATCTGCTGGGACAGCGTTCCACATCTACATTTTCTACCCATCTAAAGTCGTTTGCTCCTGCGTAGCACATAGTAATGTCCATCTAAAGTCGTTTGCTCCTGCGTAGCACATAGTAATGTAATCTCTTTGATTGGATTCAACTCCCTAACCCACAATTATTTTTCCGGGAGCTCTTTGGCTTTCAAAACTCTCTTTCTGGGTGGCTCTCTAATAAACCCCTCCGCACCCACTATCTTTTCAAGATGTTAAAGAGGATAAAACCTCTGTGTGTTTCTGTAAGAAGAGGCAACAGTGCAGTGAAGACTTTTTTGGTGTGTTGTTCCAACAAAGCTGTTCCTTTTACAATTTCTCAGGGATTAGAGCTAAACTGTTTTTCTTTAAATGCAACCTACCGACGTTTACTTCTCAGCTCTTTAAATCCATGCAAACACTTAGCTGATGATTTCTGACAGTGACTTGGCCTTTGTTATGGACTGACTCATTGACAACGAGTCCCTCGCGTAATCTCTTCTCTCGCAGTTTCTCATTTAGTCAATCACAGACACAGATAAGAAGGGCAGCCCACCCAAAGTCAGGACTCCACAATTCCTTCTGCGGTCGGTTTGAGTTAACTGTAACCAGTGAAAATGCCTGTGCTCTGTTTACTAGCCTCTGCTGCTGCACTCCTCCATCCATCCCCACATTCCTCCTCTACAAATTGCATTTGTCATTTAGAAAGCTGATGGTTTACATTGGCATGCTTTGAACCTTGTGTGTGTGTGTGTGTAAAAACGGGCCTGTGTGCACTTACGCATCTGCATGAACGTGCATGACCTGCTAAGTACAGGCTGTGCTAGGTGGACATGGACAAAAAGGCTTTTCAGGACATAAGCAGTGAACCAAAAAAGACCGGCTTAGTGTGTGTAATGTCCTACCTGTTATCGTGATGTTGCTGTAGATGTTGGACATCTGCTCTTTCAGCAGGACGAGCTGCGTGGTGGCCGCTTTCTCCCTCTGCAGCTCCAGCATTATGTCGGGGTGGTTGGCCAGTTTGCAGCCCTTCTGCTCGTCCAATGCAATGTCACTGCGCACTATGTCTGCATAGAGTCGGCATAGATGGAAGAAATGAAGCCCAATCGGATATACTTTTGTCTTCAGGAATTTCAACAAACAATGTCAAAAAAACACTGGTTAGGATTATTTTTTTCTTTCTTTTTTTATTTGCAAGTACTTTTTGTTGGTACTTTTAAAAGGGAAACATTTTAATGGCAAAGACACAGTGTTGAAAAATACAAAAATTCATGTTATATGAAGCTATGTTACAAAACAACATCTATGGAGGCTACAACACATTGAGTTGGAACTAATGATGTCTACTTCACGGACCTTCAGATAAACCCCGAAGTCTTAGTTTCAGGTTTTGTTGAAACCGAAAGAGGTGTTAATTAAATGTTGTGGTGATGTCGGAGGTTGTGTTTTGAGGCTCTTTTAAAGGGGAATGCGAATTGTGAGCAGATAGGTGTTACTAATATTTTTTCAGCCCAATTAATTGTAAATATGAGAAGCACCTCTCGCGGAGAATGGGATGAATTTAGTGCCAGTGTTAGGTAAGCCCCCCCCCCCCTTACAAAGTGACTACTTGGAACTTTGAAAAGGGAACTTTAGGCTTTTAAAATTAGAAAACCGATGTAACATTTGGAGGAAACGGTTTTGCACTCAAATGTACTCGGTGCGTCCGACTGTTCATTTAAAGATGGAAAAAACAACACGAGCAGACGAGGAACAGAAGAATATAACTCGTCAACCAGAGAGAGAAACGTCGTGTCTAATTACCGTCCTCGTAGTTCTTCAGGTAGTAGTCGGGCCCCGGCCCTCTGAATTTGGCGAGGTTCTTCTGGTTGTTGAACTGCAGGAAGTCGGTTCGCTTTCCGCCGAAGCGCAAAAAGGCCGGAGACAGGCCGCGCGCGAGGGTCACGAGGCGCTTGGAGCTGCGGACACAGAGGAGCGAATGAACACGATGAACACGTCGCGGCGTCCTATTTACACGCAGTATTAACCAATTCCACCCGATTTAGCCATATTTAGTAGTATATAGTATATATAGTATAGAGTATTTTTATTTCCACAAAATATGTCCTGACAGAAATACAAATGTTGTGCTGTTCAAGCACTGCGGGACAAGCACACAACGTCAGCCATGCTGTTCTAGACATTAGCAGGCCCAAGAAGGAAAGGAAGAATTACAACAGCAAGTGCACACACACACACACACACACACATACAAATGGTTTCATGCACCACTATTTTGGATTCGACAAACTCTTCGAATGAACACCTGTGAAATACTGAATTTCCAATAATCTGTAACGAACTCGCCTAAATCCAAGCTTGTTTTTCTTATTTTTGTGCTTAATGCAAGTGAAATGTATCTCGAATTCTCTTTGATAACAAATAGGCTAGTATTTCATTGCTTTTATTATATATCGACAAACTGAACTCCATGACAAAAATGGGAAAGTTCACATCGAGTGCATATGACGTTATATGTTAAGAAAAACGTACATGAGGATCTTTTACTTTTATTGACAGCCTACGTGGCAGTCGGCTTAAAATAACACGACTTAAAATAACACAAGATTCCTAAAGTGAAAGCGACAGGCCTACAGACTGCAGTCCAGAGCGCGTGTTATCTCCGGCCAAACAACTCAGATTCACGTTTATGAGGGTGGAATGTATATAGTACCTTTATTATATTAATCATTAATGATGAACAGAAGAGCGCGTGAGAGAGAATGGTGCTCATGTCTGATGTCGTGGGACTGAAAAAAAAAAAAAACTTTGTTGTGTTTTTTTTGTAAAATGAAGGCGTGCTCTGCTCACGTTTTGAAGGTAAATGCTTTCCAAATTTTTAAAGTGAACTCGACGAACTGATGCAGTGTTTTGCTCTGTCGATCACTTTCTAGATCATGTATATCTCTGACAATGGTTCCGTTTCATTCATAAACTGAAATAAAGTATTAGAATAGTCACATTGTTATAAATAAAATGATGAAAATTCTCGATTCAAACGTCGCCCAACATTTGGATTGTTCATAGTAAATACAAACAGTGACTCTTAAAGGTAATTTTACAAGAATAATAAAACAACACAGGTGGACTTTTGGTCGTCTAAGAGAAAATAATTCAAATGTTATTGTTCTACACGTGTAAGGGACACACAATTTTGTCTAATTTAAATACACAATTCATACTGTCTGTAAACACGAGGCGCCCTATAACAGCAGACAAAAGACACCCTTTGAACCCTTCCCTCACTCTCAGCATCTCCTTATTAAATTATATAATAGTTTGGGACCATGCTAGTCGAGGAAAACCATTCAGTAACGTGGAACATTGGACCACAGTTCCCTGAGTGAGGAGGACACACGCAGGCTCACTCCATGTCAATTCAGACAACGTGGCTGCGTGCGTAATGATTAAAAGATGAAAATGAAAACTTTCTGGTACCTCAGAAAGTCCAGCCAGCCGTCTTTGATGATCGAAGGGTCTAGCTGCACAGAAAGGAAGTTGTCGTTGAGGACTCGGATCGGACTGCGGGTGTTGACATCCAGGAGAACCAGCGTCCTCTCCATAAAGCCCGACCGCTTCCGTCCGGGTACAGATATCTGATATGTAGAGGAGGAGGAAGAGGAGTAGGAGGAAGAGAGCACCGACTGCACCACCAAAGCGACTAAAGATGCCAGCCACAGGAAGGACCTTGGGAATACACACGGTGAGGATTTGGGCATCTTCTTGGTTTGGAGGACAGGAGGATGAGTGTGCGTAATAAGGCTTAACGGGGAAAAAAGGAGAAGAAGAACAACGTTGCTTCAGCCAAGTTCGATGGTGGCTCTTTACCTCGGCCTCATCGATCTGGATCTGTCTTCCTGTCTAGTTGTTTCACCCCCTCTGCCCCCCGCCCCTCTTAGCTTTTTGGGAGCTGCTCACAAGAGCGCACGCCCCGAGCCAGCCTTCCCAGTACGGAGAGCCAGAAGCTGGGAGGAGAGGAGGCTGCACCGCCCCTCAAAGGTTCTCTGAGGTATCGGTACAACACACTGAGAAGATGTGGATCGTCTTCTAAATACTGGTGATAAAGGAGTTTTTTTCTGATTAATTAACGTCAATACACAAATATGTATGTCATCATCATCATTTTTAAATCGTGGGTAAAATATTATTCAGTTCGAGAAAAGCATGATTGAGATTAAAATGCACTCGAATAAAAAAGAAATGAACATTACTCACCTAAATTGATAATTGATAATCAATTAAGATGAGTAATGTTTATTTCAATTTGATATATACATTTTGCTTTTTTTTGCAAAAAATTGATAATTGGCCGTAGCCCTTATGGGGCACTGTTATTTCAAAAACTGCATTGCAATTCACAAAGTGCAGACACACTGCATGTTCCAACAGAAAACCAACTACGCAATTAGAGAGAAAATAATACATTCTTCAAAATCAGAAAAAATACATTCTTGTCAACAATATATCTCATGTTCCTGCTGCTCTGCTTTAAACGACCGACTGCCCAGGATACGTCACGGCCCTTTGTTTTGCGTGTCACCCTCGGTGCAACAAACACACATCTGGATCAGTCATATAAAGAGTTTATAGGTGGGCTCCATGTGTAGAAACTGGAATCGTAAATTTGTTTTCAATGCTTTTTGGAAAGGGGTCAAACTGGATGTTGCCATCTCCAAATCTCATTGGTATAAAAAAAATCAAGTCAAACTTCAGCCTCCAGCACATTCAGAAACAAGTTGACAAATGAATACGCAAAGGACAACAATAATAAACAGAATAAATAAAAAAGATCGTAATGGGAATAGTTAAAGAATATATAAGTGAAGATTAAGTCAAAAGTGTCAAGCTAAATCAATCGCTATTGAGGGTAAAGTACAACTTTAATGGTTTTGGTGAATATAAACCTTTTCTTGGATCAGAAACGGCCTCCACAAACACTCGCCCGGCCTGGTTTGTGCAGTTCCAGGAGATCCGGAGCATCGGAAAGGTTGACCTCAGTGCTCTGTGAGGAGTACAAGACAGATCTGTGGCGCCATCCCGTTTAAAACCGCTAAACAAAAAGCACTGAAGTATTGAAATCAACCCTGAAATAGAGAGGACGCGACGCGGAGGGTGCACTGGTGATTTGTACGTACCGTTTTTCCCCAGCGAGAAGACGAGAAGAGGTCAGGATGATGGGTTCAGATGTGTTTAGATAACTGCTGTCTCAAAGCAAACTGCGTGAGCGCCGAGTAAATCCCATAATACTTTCTCTCGGCCTACATCGACTCACGTGCCAAAAAAACCCGCACAATTATTCGACGTGTCTGAAGTTTTACGCACCAAAGTTCTCAATAAAGAATTAAACCCATTAAAAAAGTGTTTTTAAAGACGCATCATTTTTTTTAAAAGTGCTTTGTTAATTCTTCAACTAAACGTGAAACGGAAAATGTTTGGGTCACTGAGAGCCAGATGCACCACTGTGGCACAAAGATGAAAGCCGGCATGAATACCTGAGACTCATCCAGTGTCATGTATCATTTATTTATAAGCAGATCCACATAGCTGATTGTGGTCATTTTGTTTACACATCGTTTTACATGTGGGTTCAATTAACCACGTTTTTTTTTTTTTACAGATTGATCCATGCAACGAGTAAGTGAATAACAAATCTGGCGTGTTTTTTAAACTAACAACAAAAAAATGAACATAACCGCAACGATACCTCAAAATAAATGTATAAAAACAGCATAATTACACGTGTTTGTGTGAGCATGGTGTGTTTGTATTTTTGGAGCATTTTTAAAGGAAAACAGATACGATCAGTCGTTATAAATGTAATATAATTCACGCAGGAGGTTCAGTGCAACAGTTTTAAATTAAATCCTGCCCTTTGGAGAATTGTTATTATACAATAACTGGACCCATGTAGGTTTGCCTAACAAAACATAAGAGTTGAATACATTTCATATTATTATGGAATTTGATCGGACTTTCAGTGTAACAATCGCTGCTTTCGAGGATCGATAAAAGTATTATCTCATAAATAGCGATCAAATGCCAGGGTATAGAATGTAGAGTTTTTATATAATAAACCTTTTTTAGCCACAGAGGTTCTGTAGAGCAATGTTAGTTATTTTCTTAGATTTTTGTTGTGAAGATAAGTTTAATAAAATTAAATCAACAAAACGTTTTATGCAAAATAAAGTTTTATTTTATTATCATTTCCGACATAATCCGACAGAAGATTGTGAGATGAATTTGATTTTACTCTTCTATGTTGTTGTGTACCAAGTTCTCCAAATGTTGTGGATGTGTGATGGAAAGCAGTGAGCCCGTGTGGAGCGTTACCTGGTAGGACGTAATTCATCAACATGTGACCAATAACTGATCAATGAGCAAGAACTAATAATAAAAAATAATATATTTTTTAAGGATCCGTTATCCTACTTTGTGTTCTTGATGTGCCGTCACGTGCGTCCGTGCACAGTATAAAGTTATTTGTGATTACAAATGCTGCAGGATGCAAATGTATATTTCTAAAACTGTGCCGAGAGACTTGAACAAGTATTCAATTTGTTATGGAAGGTGCATTGTGAAAAAATAAAGATACCTTTTGGTAAATAAATAAATTCAAACACTGAATCCTACAGGCATTAGGTCGACGTATTTTCAGAAACAGGTGATAATATCGCCATCTAGTGGACTCTGCAAAAACACATTTTGCTGTGTGATACTTGCTGCGCCAAATAATATTGTCCTCCCCAAAAAAGCACGAATATTTAGTTGATAAAAACTCGGCCAAAAAATAATCTCAACAGATTTTTGGTCCCTTTACATTTTTACATTTATATGTAATTTTCCTCATTATACTGGTGACATTAGCATGTGCTTTGAATCAATTCTAGCCTATTGAGGGGTTTCTAAAAGCCAGCGGCAAGTGTTCTTTGATCCCTTGTGGGTCACATTAATCATTCATCGCTCGGCATTTCGTGCCTCTATTTTTAGAAAGTGTCAAAAAGCGAATAAGGCAGGACTACGTCACGATGTGTCATGCATATTCGAGGACTCTAGAGCTCCTGTATTTTCTCTCTCTCTCTCTCCCCCGCTCTGTCCTTCGTACCATCCTCTTTTGCGTGGCCATGGCCACCCAGCTGCTTGCATCCATCCCATCCGCAGACCACGTGACCCGTTTCTCCCGTGCCCTTCAGTAGTGCATTCAGCATGATGGCTGCGGATGCTGCGGATGCTCTCTGCTGCATCCTGCATCCGCACCAGCTTTCTCTCCTCCTTCTCACCGCCACCCTCTCCTCTCTGCCGGCCCCGACAGCGGCGCTGCTTGGCGTCCGACCGGAAGACACCCTGAAGGGAGAGCTGTCCGTGCAGGATGGGGTTCTGAGGGCGACGGAGGGGACCCGCTTCGTACTGAGGGTTTACTACTCCGCATTCCCTGCTACGGAGCATCGCAACAGCCTGAACGTCAGCGGCAGACCGGACGCCGCTCCCGCCGCTCCGTGGATCGCGTTTATAGAGGAACCAGGTGGGGAGAGCGGGGAGAAGCGACTCCAGTCCGCGGCGAATCCCTGCCAAGAGGAGAATGCCCGGAGTTCGGACATCGAGCTGCTGGGCTCATTCAAATCTTCATCAAGTCACAACTCAGTGTTGGTGGAACTGCTTGCGAAAGACCTGCGCAGAGGCGAGTCGATCAAATACTACTCCATGTGCGCGTTTGATGGAGTGAAATGGGAGCATTTCAGCACCAAAGACTTTTGGTTGGCGGTGGCGGAGAGACCTCCGGGGGCAGATGTTTGGCTCCAGGCAGGTGTCTCCGTCCTCTTGTTGGGGCTGTCTGCGCTCTGCAGCGGTCTGAACATAAGCATGCTGGCCCTGGACCCCGTGGAGCTGCGGGTCCTGCAAAACAGTGGCACGGACAAGGAGCAGAAATACGCGCGGAAGATAGAGTCGGTGCGTAAACACGGAAACTACATCCTGTGCACCGTGGTGCTTGGCAACGTGCTTACAAATACCTGCTTTGTGGTGTGGATGTGTCAGATTTTAGGGATGACTGCTCTGTCGACAGCCTCTTGCACTTTGGGTATATTCTTCATCGGCGAGATTTTACCTCACTCACTGGCGTCCAGGCACAGTCTCGCGATCGCCTCCAAGACGCTGTGCGCGACCCGCCTGCTGATGCTGGTTTTTTTCCCCATCGCCTACCCAGTGTCAAAAATCCTGGACCTCCTGCTGCACCAAGAGATCAGCAGCTTCTACACCAGGGAGAAGTTGGTCGCCATGCTTCGCGTCACAGATCCGTACCACGACCTGGTCAAAGAGGAGCTCAACATCATCCAGGGAGCGCTGGAGCTGAGGACTAAGACCGTGGAAGACGTGCTGACCCCGCTGTCGGACTGCTACATGATCTCCTCGGACGCCACGCTGGATTTCTGCACCATGTCGGACGTGATGCAGAGCGGTTTCACCCGGATTCCAGTCTTCGAGAACGACAGGTCCAACATCGTGGACATACTGTTCGTCAAAGACTTGGCCTTCGTGGATCCAGACGATTGCACGCCCCTGAAAACAATTACTCAGTTTTACAAGCATCCCATGCACTGCGTGTTCAATGACACCAAGCTGGACGTGATGCTGGAGGAATTTAAGAGAGGTAACCTCCGCTTTAAATCCTTTCAGAGCTCAGGGCTTCAGAAGTACTCTGCAACGGTTGTGTCTTTAGTTTTTGCATGTCCAGAACTTATAACTTACGAGCAAGATGTCAGTGCTGAGGGTGGGAGGCGCCACATAGATATCTTGGAACAATCTCAAAGCTGCCCCCTGCTTCCTCGGAGTTAAATGTTTTTGAGGTGACCTTGCACCGGAAAAAAGTTTTCTGTGCAGAAGTCATCATTCCACCGGCTCACAGGGGGCCTGCCAGTTAAGCTCTTTGATCCCGGGAGCAGTGGGGGCCACATGTGAAATCTGATACAGTGTCACACAGTGAGCATGGTTCAGCCCCCCCCCCAAAAAAAGTTAGAGGCTACCAAAGATCAGAATGGGGTCACCTTGAAAAGGTTGTGAAAGGTTGTTTTTCCCATGACAACAACGCTGAGCTTTGTATGCCCCCTTCACCCCTGCTTGCTTCCCTTATAGGTGCAGCGGTTATCAGATCTGCACTTTAATGTCATGGCAACGAGGAATCTAGAGAGAGAGAGAGAGAGAGAGAGAGAGAGAGAACAGTAGCTGGAATGTCAGAAGTAATGAATATAATCTCTATCCCTCTCTGACTCACACATCTTTGGTCTGATAAGCGTCTTTGCTGATAAGCGCCTTCATGGCACTCACAAACGTGCAGTGATGGATAGTGTGTGTTCCACTACTCTAAAAGGTGTGCGTCGCTTCACCCCAGGGACCCATTCAGTCTGGAAGATAACATTGAACTTGATTCCGAGCGGAGCTCAAACTGCTCCCCTTGACCGTCACGCGGTAAAATGGAGACATATGAGAGGCTGCTGGAGTGGCTGTTATGTAAGGATTTCACTGACATTGGCTTATGTTGGAGGGGGGGGGGATTAGGATGTAAACCTGTTTCATTGACAGAGAGCTCAATCGTGGTCGGTCAGGCAGCGGTGGTTCTGATTAGAATGTGAGAGGCGACACTGTGGAGACCTTGGCAGGGATATAAATAATAATGCCACTCACAGGTCACCAGGGGCCTGTTTCAGAAAGGAGGTTAAGTGAAAACTCTGAGTATGTTAACCCTGAAATGAGGGAAACTCTGAGTTTTCTGTTTCAGAATGGGAGGTATGTTAAACCTGAGAAAGCAGAGTAAGTCAAGCCTGTTTCAGAAAGAGAGGTAACTTATACTCAGAGTCAGTTACCATGGCAACTTACTCTGTGAACCTAACCTGGTCGGGAGCAGGTTTTCTTCGGGGAACCCAGAGTTTATTTCGTCTCCTCCCCTTTTTTAAAGAGGAAGTGGTATTTAATCACCTCATTCATTCTTTCGGTATTCATTCATTGCGCACATTTCAGTCACGCAGAGCGCATCAAATCAAGTGAATGAAATGGCATGTCCTTTTATGGACGATCCTGTGGATGAAGAGGCTGCATTAATCCGTAGGGAGTTGCATTTACGTCGGGAGAGGATTTTGAGACCCAGAGTGGATTTTTTGTCATATCCATATTCATTTTTATTTGAGCGGTACCGTTTTTCTTTACAGTCAATAAGATACATCCATAATCTCATCCATCCTTACATCAGAAACATCAGCCATCGCGGCCGTGCTCTAACATCCGAGCAGATGCTTTGCGTTGCATTACGTTTCTTTGCAAATGGTAGTTTTCTGTATAACATTGGGGATGCAGAACATATCAGTAAGGCTACTGTTTGCAGAGTTGTAAGGAAAGTGTGCCTCGCTCTTAAGCGCTTTCTCCGAATTTTTGTGCTGTTTCCTGGGCACAAAGCCGTGAAAGCCATCAAAGAGGAGTTTCACAGGATTGCAGGTCAGTGATGTATAAATCGGTTTAAATGAGGCTAACCTGATAAATGACGTTCAGTTAAGAGCATATTGCTGCGACCCCTGGAAGTAAACTAATAATAGAATTCCTTTTAGGATTTCCGAATGTGGTTGGATGCATTGATGGCACACATATTCCCATCATTGCACCTTCCGAAAATGAAGCGGACTATGTCAACAGGAGGTCCATCCACAGTATTAATGTGCAGGATTGCACCTACATGAAAATTAAAATTAGGTTGAATAACACACTGTTCTTCCAGTTTCACTTCTGATATTATAACAGTTGGGCAAGTCACTTATATTACTAACTACAACTGGCTTCTTCAACAGTGTAATTAGATTAATGTAATAATGACTATCTCTAGAAAGTATTGGTCTACTTATTACTAATTACTTTCTAAATCCCATATCAACTTCAACCACTTGAACAATACAAGGAGAGACAAGAAACTGCACTTTTAATGCTTTCAAATAAACATTATACAATTGCATGAACTATTCTTGAAAAAATATATCTTTTAAATTTGATGTTAAATCCACTATTGTTTTATACAGAATTGCTTTATAGTTTATGCAGCATTAAATGCAATTACATCAGATTTTACTTTAAATTACGGAATTAAATTAGTTTTTAGATTACATAGAAATTAATTACACACAACACTGTATAACAGTAATTCAAATGTAAACTTACGCATTGACTCGAGCAGCTATTTTCTCCCAAGCTAACTCTCTGTCCTTCGCCGCTGCAGCCGTGTTGCTTTTTTTTAAAAATATATGTTCGTACTCTCCATATGCTTGCATAAGCACATCCAGTTCTGCTGGTGAAAAATATGAAGACCTCTTTTTGTCTGGCGCTGTTGCCATGGTGACTCGTAATATCTGCGCTCCATTGATAATGGCTTTTTATAGTTGTGGTGCACGCGCTTAACTCAGAGTAGGTCAACTCAGAGTTGATTGAACTAACTCATTTCAGCTGTTCTGTAACCGAAAACTCAGAGTTTCCCATCTCAGGGTAAGTCAACTCAGAGTTCAAGTTTTAACTCAGAGTTGGTTGAACCTCCTTATTGAAACAGGCCCCAGGTCTACGGCTTTATTTTGTTCAGGATTATGAGGGATATCTTTGGCCTGACACTAGTGATCCATTGGCCCCAGTTTGACCCTGTTTTGTGTTATTTATACGGTTAGGTGGAAAGTTCCCCTTCAGCGTGTGTGTGTGTGTGTCTGCACCTAATTGTTGGCCTGTGGTGACTTTGAAGCTTTGTTCACTCTGCGGGTCGTCGCCATCCAAACCCGCAGAGCAACCATGAAAAATTCAGCTCTGACCTTTTCCTTCCCCTCTCACCTCCTGTTTGCATGGATTAAAGGCTCCCGCTGCCCAGGAAGCCTGACTGGGAGCTGTGGGGACGTCTCACTGGGAGGGGGGGGGGGGGGGGGGGGTCGGTGTCGGAGAAAAGGACGTAAATGTCACCAGTTATGAAATAAGAGGACAGCAAACACACTGTTCAGTGGAAAATGGAGTCCTATACATTGATAGAGACGGCAATGCATGTCAAATGTAAAATCAGTAAAAGTAAAATATTTTTCCATGAAATGTGCTGTATTCGAGAAAATGTATTGTACCAACCTACAAAAGATACAAAGATACAAAAAAAGCCAGACTTATAGTTAACAGCCAACCAATTTAGAAGGCATCCCTTTCTAGTTTTTATAAGCTAATGTGTGCATAAGCTGTGTAAAACAAGGAGAGGCAGAAAAAGTAATAGAAACAATACATCATTTCCTTGTATAGTATTGTATATTGCTGTAAGAGAGAGACAAATGTCAAAATACACAATAATGCATGTTGTTATGAAACGTGATACATTACAATCATAAACAAAACATTCACTGAAGGAGCATGGGGAATTGGTGGAGCAGAAACATTTTCAAAAAGGACATCCATGTTAGATCCGGTTTTGCCCCAGGCGTGTGTGTGTGTGTGTGTGTGTGTGTGAGAGAGAGAGAGTCTGGTAAGTGTGTGTCGGTCTGCAGGAGTCTTATGTAACATTTGAGTGATGTAATGCAGTGGTCAGGCAAATCACCGACTGAAGGCAGATACGACCGTGTGACTCACCTGAGCCCTTCGGAGAAGCTAACCTGACCGTAGAGTTTCATGTTTGGAGATGTCTGCCTGTCAGTCGGTCAGATTTTCTTGTCGCAGTGCATTAAAGTATTTGTGCCATTTCATCCCCGGGCAGCGATCTCCCAAATATGCCCGTCTCATTTTAAACAATTCAACTATGGTCGTAGAGACGATTTATTGGATGTAGGATGAAATGAGAAGAAATGTACATTTAATACATAACAGGTTTATTTTTAAATCATCTGTAGCCTTTTCGGTGAGATGAACATCAGCAAAAACTATTTGTCACAATAAACAGTGTGTGCGTTTTTGAATGTGTTCTGGTGGCTGCAGTGATGTTCCACCGTGGTGGCGTCTTTAACTTCTTGTCACATTTGCTTTTTTTTTTTTTCGGAGACCCTGCTGGCGACTTGTGTCATCGTACCTTGCAGCCACGTCACGTTAAGCCTAGCGCTTACTGAGGGGGGAGTGCTGGGTGTGTGCTCATGGACGTGTATCTGTGCGAGGTGGCAGCAGCACGGGCAGTTTAGTCAGCAGATGAAGGCATCCACGGGCCGATTGCATAATCTCAGTGTTTACGTAAGGCCCCGAGTCTTCATCACTGTCAAAGGGTCACAATAATCCCCCCTTGGCCACCCTCTCCCCGTCTGAGTCACACACACACACACCCACACGGGCCGAATATGACATTTGAATAATGTCACATTCAAGCTCTGATTTAGTTCTCTCGTGTTTTTGCGGCCTTTCGGCTTCTGTTGGTGAAATAATGCAGACTTGCATCTCTGCACGGATCCAGTTGGAGTCTGTTGACTCTCAACCCATCTGCATTGGAAGTTTTTAGCATTAACTCGCATTGTGAAAACATTTAAACTCACCCTTTTCTTCTTTTTTTTGGGGTTGATGAACGCAGGCAAGTCCCACCTGGCTGTGGTGCAGCGGGTGAACAGCGAAGGGGAGGGAGACCCCTTCTATGAAGTGATGGGCATCGTCACGCTGGAGGACGTCATAGAGGAGATCATCAAGTCGGAGATCGTGGATGAGACGGACCTGTATAGTAAGTGTGAGGTTTTAATCAGCGCATTAGGACCCTGGTGCATTCAATGTGAATCAATTTCATTATATTTCCAGTTTCCACAGTGAATCGATTTTTTTCTCAGTTTGTCACAGCAGCTGCCTGAGTTTGTTCAGCTGTGTGGTGTCAGAACATCACTGAGAAATGCAGTATATGGAAATATTCATGGCTCTTGCAAATAGCACTTTAGCGTTATAGCGTATAGAATAATGAAATATAAAATCTCTTCTCCGGTTTTCTCATTAAACCTTTGAACCCAAGCTCCCTTCTCTGTTCTCATTGTTGATGCATAATTAAATCATGTAAATGAATGTTCCAGTCTCACAGATAATCACCGTAATCCGCTCATCTTTAATTAGTTGGGAAGGCTCTCGACACAAAAGGGAGTCAAATGTCAAACTCCCTTCATTTCATATTTAATCTGTTCCATGCTTTCACTTGGATTTTACTGCAGGGCTTGCACACAAGTGGGGTAACCTCCACAAACAAATCCCATAAGCCATGGACATTCAATTTTGAAGTTTGCAGTCATTGGTGCACTTGCGTTGCTGTTAAAATTATCAAATGTGCATCCTTACCCTATACGTGTGTACTGTATATGCAGCACAGGGGGGTAAATCCCCCCAGATTTTGCACTTTAGGTATTTACAGCACCAGCTGTTCTTGCTGCAGATGCAATGTATTTAATGGGATGTATGCTCCTCTTGTCTGCAGAGGATAAATCAATTTATCAATCGGACATGGATTATCCCAAGCCTTCTGCTGCTGCAGAAACATTTACTAATAGATATGTAGAAACTAATGAGGTCAGTGACACCTCAAAGTAGCTTTTACTTATTGTAGTGGTAACAAGAATAAGCTGTAGAACCGACTACAAACTAAGAATTATTGAAAGTACTATGCAATGAAGTAATAAAGCATATATGAAATTAGCGCTGGCTTTCCTTGGACCTTTAGTCTGTCCATCCCGGGAGAGGGATCCCTCCTCTGACGTTCTCCCTAAGGTTTCTTCCCTTTTTTCCCCATTGAAGGGTTTTTTCATATTTTGGGGAGTTTTTCCTGTGCCGATGTGAGGGTTTTCGGGACAGAGGATGTTGCATGTGTACAGACTGTAAAGCCCTCTGAGGCAAATTTGTAATTTGCGATTTTGGGCTATACAAAATAAAATGAATTGAATTGAATTGAATTAAAATCTCTTTGCCCGTAGCTGATAATCGGAACAAAAGACGCGTGTCCAACCACGAGAGGAAAATGCAGGATTTTTCTATCTTCAAACTGGCAGAGAATGAGTTGAAGGTGAAGATCTCGCCCCAGTTGCTGCTGGCAACGCACCGCTTCTTGGCAACAGGTAACACTGCATGCCGCGTATTTGTGGTTGCACACAGTTGATTGCAGAATAAAATCAGGACAAGGACATCAGTGTGTGTGTGTGTGTGTGTGTGTGTGTGTGCGTGTGCGTGTGCGTGTGCATTTCTCCTGCAGAAGTGGAGCCTTTTAGGCTGTGCCACCTGTCGGAGAAGATCTTGCTGCGTCTCATCAAACATCCCACTATTGTGCAGGACCTCAAGTTCAACCCCAAGAACAAACACGCTCCTCAACACTACCTCTTCCAGAGACACAAACCCGTGGACTACTTTGTCCTCGTTCTGCAGGTAAATCCCTCTTCTGCTACTTTTAAAACCAGAAAATAACACTACTGACAGAAGAGGCAGATTCGTTATGAAGCAATATCCTCTTCTGTGCTTGTAATTGTTTTGCTGCATATATATTGTGTGGTGAGCACCATTAGATGAGTAATCAATTAAGTGTCACACCAGTAGCATCTAGCTAATGTTTGTAAATGGCTGTTTCGTGGTTTGCAGGGCCGGGTGGAGGTAGAGATAGGAAAAGAGGCTCTCCGCTTTGAAAATGGAGCGTTTTCCTATTATGGCATACCAGCACTCATCTCGCCCTTGCCTATTGGTAAGTTGGTGAACACATGTGAAAACAATGTAACTCAGTTTCTTCCTTAAAATGATGACTAAATGGATTCTTTGCCCATAATAATTGTAAATGAATGCAGTGATGTTTTTACTGCAAAAATCGCACATCAAAAGCAGCTGCAGCCGTGGGAAGTAATTAAAAGAAGAGATTTCAGAGAATTTCCCAGTGGAAGGACATGACCTGCACAGGATTATATGAAATCCATCTAAGACCACAGAGCAAGCAGAAAGCATATCTCTCTCTCTCTCTCTCTCTCTCTCCAGGGTAAGCTAAAGCAAGCTGAATCCCTCATTAAATCCATTCATTACAGAATTCTCTCTTAAGGAGTTGGAGAACTGTTACATCTCAATTTTCTTTTTGATTTCTGTTACTGTTCAGAGCGCAGAGTAAAGGCCAACTGCCTCAATTTTCTTTGAAACGAGCTTGAAAGTGCTGTCTTGCTCTCTTATCGCTTGAATTAAAACTTTTTCAAAAGAAAATTTCTTCAGGTATGGCACCAACAGAATATACTGTATATTTGACAGGTATAGTACATTTTGTAAGGTGTGGGCATGTCAAGGAATTGTGAAAATGACAATGAATAAATTCAATTTCTTACTTTCTGATTGGTTTTGACCCAATGGTGATGCTGTATGTAGAAATACACTTTCCGCTTGTGTTCTATTAAGGTCCGAGGTACGGATCCCGGAGCAGTGGCCTCAACCAATCAGATTCCTTCCTGAGTGGCAGCGTGGGACAGCTCTCTACAGGAGGAGGGGTCTACTTACCAGACTACTCTGTCCGACAGCTCACAGACCTGCAGATCATTAAGGTTACACACACACAAACACTGTCTATGATCTCAAAGAAATGCATCATTTTCCTGCACAGCGAAGGGGCGAAAAATGGGAACACAAGCAAGAAAGTGCACTTTTATTTCCTCTGCTGCAGCGCTGGCGTTTTATATGTTGTAATCCCATTGATCTCCATGAACCCAGCCATCCTGTCTCCTTCGCCCGCCCGCCCCCACACACACCCCCTCTCCCCTTTAATCACCAAGCTCCATTTCAACCTTGAATATTTTAGCCTTAAATAACGTCCGTGCCCTCTCCATTCACCTCTTTTCCCCTTTCCACCCAATGAAGCCCACGTTTGCTCCCGGGCCAACGTGCACTATAAAGCTCTTGCCATGCATGCAGATCTTAAAAACTGCTCTCTGCATTCCAACAGATCACCAGGAACCACTACCAGAACGCCCTCCTGGCCAGCCGGATGGACAGCTCCCCTCAGACACCCGACCCGGTGGATCTCGATGCTAAAGGGAGGCACCCAGTCCCGGAGGTCCGCTCACACAGCATCGCTCTCCCCCTGACGCACACTCGCCTAGGGCTGGCACGCCTTGCACATCTCCATCCCCACGGTGGCCTTCGCAACACCTCCCAGCTCAATGAAAGAAACCGGATCGTCCGTAAGTGGCGCGGATGCCGTGAATACGTTGACTGTGCAAATTGTCTTTACGTTATAATGGCGAGTTGATTTAAGTGCTAAAATTACAGCACAGATAATGTAAGGTCTAAATGGTAAAATAATTCTAAAGGAAACATTTTGTAACATTTATCAGCCACCTTAATCCACATATAAATAGGGTTGGGCAATATGACAATGTATGTAGTCAAAGTAATGCCATTGATCCTTCAATCTCTCTTAAATACATCAATTCATTGTAACATTTCCCCAATCACTTAGTTTCTACAATAACAGCAACACTAAAGCCCTGATATGTAAAAGTTTAGCCATCTCCATGAGACTCAATGTGGATTCATTGATTCACTGGATAGATAGGCCTACTTTATTGTCAAGAGGGTAGCAGCAGGAAAGTCCGACATAAGTCAGAGACAAACCTGGCAGTGTGTGTGTGTGTGTGTGTGACTGGTGTTTAAATATTAAAGGAGTAAGTGCAGCAGACTGTGCAGGTGAGAGTAATTGGGCTGATGAGGTGGGTGTGGCTAATAGGTGCACTGCATGATCTGATTGGGTGAGTGACAGATGAAGGGGCGGTGCTGTGACGGGTTGGGGAGGTGGGCGGTGCTGTGACGGGTTGGGGAGGTGGGCGGGGCTGAGAGGTGAGTATGGAAGCTGAACTGGGTCGGGAGAAATCCATGATTAGATACAAGGGGGGAAACTGGCCAATCCTAATGAAGTGATTAAATAAGGTGAACAGGTTTAACAAGTTGAATCTATTCCCCATTAACACACATAGTGACTCACTTTCAAAACTGGTACAAACATGGCATCATCCAATGTGTACTGGTTTCAAGGTTCAGGGCGTATCACACATCCTATCTGTTTTATAATGTGTGCTGTCATTAAGAGAAATCCCCAGACAGATGGTTCTGCCGATTGTCGAGAAACGCTTGGCATCCAGCTATAAAAATATCGCCAGGTTTTATTTGTAATCACAAACAAGAGATTTCACCATCTACATCTCATCCACTGGTTGAAGCTCATGCTTAGAAGGTTGGAATTTAAACCTCAAAAATGTACTGGACCCTCAAACCCCCGTCGCCGTGGAAATAGAAAGTTCTTTACCTCCCTCTACAGGCACAGGTCCAAACCAGCAGCTGGAGTGTAGACGAGAGCAGTCGGTCGGAGGCTGATGATTTTCCTCCCTCTTTGCAGGAAGTAAATCCGACGGGCAGAGGAGTCCAAATGATACGGTGTTCTTCCGCATGGATGAGATTCCCTACATCCATGAGGATCCGCCAGAAAATTATGGGGAGAATGGTGAGTGAGTGTGTGAAGAAAAGACTCACTCCTTTTCGAGATTGTTTCTGTTTCTTCTTTTTTTCATTTAAAGAAGAAATAACATTTGTTCCAACAATAGTAACAGTTACTCCAAATGCTGTTTCACCTTTTCGGCTGTTTACAACATGTCACCGTATGGGTTATCTCCCTCCATCTGCCGTATCACCTGTCTAACTTTCTCTCTTAGACGTGCCCACCGACTCTCAACCCTCCACCTCTCCCTTCATCAGCTCCCCGTCCAGCTCGGAGGAGAACATCGGGATGAAACTGTTGCATAAATTGAGTGAGTAGGCCATTTGTCACAAACGCCGATGCAACAGCCCGCCCCCACACACACATACACACACACACACACACATCGTCACAGCTTCCCTCGCTGCAACCTTCTCCTTTCTCAGCCAAGCAGATTCGTCAGATGCAACCGTTTGCTCCAATAGGATCTTACTCATTTACTTTGATTTAGTAGCCCTTACTTCAGTCAACAGAAAATGAGAGGAAGATTAAAAAATGTCAGAAAGAAGATATCAAAATAAACTGATGCAGCTACCGGGGATGGCAGGTGTTTTAACAAGTGACGACCAGAATTTCTCCTCCGGTTCTAGGCAACAAGATGAGGAAAAAGTCTTGGGATGGAGAGAAGAGTTTGGAGGAAGGTTCAGAGCAACCACCGGTAACCAGCTAGCAAAGTGTCACTGAGGAGGAGGGATGAAGCTTCTTACTCCCTCATCACTGCCTGGTCCTCCTTATTAGGCGACCAACCCCTCGCTGACCCTCTCCATGCTGCGGCTGCGCTCCCACTAGAGACGGAGCCATCTCGTGTGATCTAGCCACCGGTAACACTCAGGTCCCCACTCTGTCCGTCCTCTGCCTGACCTCACACCCTTAAAGTGATCGGACGGCTACAAAAGAAAAACCCGCTTGGAGGAATCCAAACAACACATTGTTGGACTCATCCAGCCTTACACTGGACTGCATGGAGGTTTGGTTTTTCTTTAAAGCAGGGAAACGCTTACTTTATATGTAATGTTATATCATTTAAGCCACCTGGACTCGACCACATCTCTCAACACGGAACTTCTAGGTCATTTCTGTGCAAGATTTCAAATTTTACCAGACCGACGAATATAACAATTTTTTATTATTACTGTTTTATAATGAGGCAGTTCCCACATAAAGAAAATGTTATTTGCACAGGGAATTGTTCTAATGTTGCCATAAGTAGTGCTAACAGCACCAGACACACCGGCCATCGAGCAAAAAGCCACAAGACAAGAGCACAATTTTTACATGAAAAAGCCATACATTATTTCTCAGCCTAAATGGCTACTTATTATATGCTGTGACTAAACTCTCAGCAAGTTGAAAACACAATTTCTTAGCTGATTTTTATACAGAAGTGTCAGAATTACTGAAAGTAATTTGTAGATAGCAGTATAGCTAATCTTACATAACATTGCTGCCACATAAATGCATATATTCAGTAAATGTGTCCTTCCCACATGAATGCATTTGTCCTAAATGTGCTCCTATAAAACAAACACTCTCAATAATCTACTTTTTCTCTTGATGTTAGCACCTCTGAAAGAAAGCGTTGGCCTATTGTTTCTTTTCCTCCAGTAGAAGGCGATCCCATTCATTCCGTAAGCCAGCACATCAGCAACTTTCATAGGTAAAGTTCATTTACTAACAATGTGTACAAAAAGTAAGCTTGTGGTTTTGGGGACCCAGGAGGATCTTATGGGTGTTCTCTATAGAAAGAGTTGTTACTACTTGCATGTTTGTTTATGCTGCTTTTAGTGTAGAGATGAAGCCCTGTAGAAAGCCCTGTTTTTCCATATGCATGCTTTAGTAAAGACATGAAAGAGCAGGAAGATCTGCAGTAACTTCTCCTCTAAATGGCAGAAAGTGACTTACTGACATTTTATGTGAATTAAGATTTTAAAATGAATAAAATTTTTAACTGCTTCATTTGAGAAAAAGCAATAAGCAAAGCATCAAAGCAAGGCTGCAGTTTTCATGGTGGGGGCTACAGCATCTTGCTTATTGAAGAAAACAATAAAGCAATTGTTCTAGAAATGATCTACTATCCAAATAAGAAAAGTATTATTGGATGTGCAGGTCAGGTCGGTCTAAGTAAAAATCTTGGCAGGTACATTTCCCAACGGAACCAGAAGAGCAAGACATGAAAGAGGAAAGCAATATGACGCACGCCGACACTGCACCTACGTCAACACACACGCACAAACACACACACACACACACACAGTGACGTACCTCATTCTGCTTGGTAAGTCCATGTAAGTACAAAGGACTCTGTACTAAGCAATTCGCGTTGACCCCTCTATGTACACAGAACATGCAACGGGAAGTCTTTTGATGTGACGACAGACGCGAAACAACATCATTTGTGGGAATCATAAAGTCTCTGAGCTGAATGCTTTGAAAGGTTTTGCAGTTGGTTAACACATATTTATATTATATATATATATATATATATAGTATATATATTATATATATATATATATTTGCCTTTAAAAAAAGAAGGAAACTTACCATTTGTAATGTAAAATTGAGATTA
Source organism: Pungitius pungitius (assembly GCF_949316345.1). NCBI lineage: Eukaryota > Metazoa > Chordata > Actinopteri > Perciformes > Gasterosteidae > Pungitius > Pungitius pungitius. The sequence continues at coordinate 8,785,890 of NC_084912.1, read as the reverse complement.
TATATATATATATGTATATTTTACCCAAAGATCAAAGAGACAGACCACCAAGTTCTACGTAAGGATTTTCCTAATTATTAATAAATCGACTGAACTAATTATATTACTCCTGTCAAATTTGTTTTTATTCTCTCACTGATGTTTGCAAAATTTTAACTATTATAAGCGGTGTACGCTGCATTTTGTTTTGCTCTGATCACTCATTCTAGATTCCCTGTACTCGTGAAGACGTTTTCAGCCTCATTATTAAATCAGTTCCAACATATGCAACACCCCCACAAACATGCTATTCATAGTTCTTTATTGGTGTAGATAATCATCACATTAGCTTCATGTGCAGCAGTGTGACGGGTTGACTGTTGCACTGTACCACAGCAAACTGGTCGATCATTTACCGTGTTTGTGCCCATGGCACCGGGGTCTTGCATAATGGTGACAAAACAGTGTGCCAACGCAACATTCATTTGTTCCGCTGCAACCAGAAACATAAAAACATTCAGCAGTGAAAACAGCGACACACCACACGTGTTGGAATATGTTGAGTGAGCAGAAATGGCACAAAAATAGTCTGCCATTTCTGCTCACTCGACACAAATGAACTCATTTTTAAATGGCATAGTTCAAGTTCAAATTGTCTCCCTGAGTCACTCATCTCTTGATCTCAAACAGCAGTAGACATAATACCGCTACATCCGTCAAGACAGAAGAGGTCAATTGCTACGACATAAACCATTGATTAAAGCTACAATGAGTCTGTTTGGTCGGTGATTTATAGAGCCGTTAATCACATGTGCCAGTTCCTGCGGGTTTGATCAGATCGGAAATGTGTTGCGATGGATGAATCATAACAGCACGACAGCATTAAACATTTTTAGCGACATGAATCAGCACTGCTGGCATGTGAGCTGACACACACAAAGGTCCGGGTGATGACACATAAAAAGTACATTACATTTAGAACTGTGATGTCACACAAAGTACACGCTATAACATAACGCACAGGGGACCAAAAAAAAAGTGTGTGGTTCCTCAGTGAAATCTACTAGACACAACCCCTTTGGCTGGAATCGGGTGGCTCAGGGCCGGGCTGGAGGGGGAACTGGGAACTGTGGGTAGTGTAGTCTTCTACTGGACCCTGGTGACGGCCTCGTGGATGGACTCGGCCACGTAGTCTATGTTCCTGCTGGTCAGACCGCACATGTTGATGCGACCACTGGCCATTAAGTAGACGTGTCTCTCTTTCACCATGTACTCCACTTGTTTGGCTGCAGGAAAAAAGCAGAACCAGAATTTATTATTCGTTGACTGAATAATAAAAAGGCTCAGCTATTTGTAAAAAAAAAAGTATTTTGCTTTGCTTTGTCTACACGTCTGTACTCACGGTTGAGGCCTGTGAAGCTGAACATGCCAATCTGCTGTGTGATGTGGTCCCAGGTGCCCGGTGTTCCCAGAGCTTCCAGCTTAGCTTTTAGCTGAGCCCTCATCATCAAAACCCTGCCGGCCATGGTCCTCACGTTGTCCTTCCTTGAGGAAAAGCAACGGTATTATCCTTGTGCCTGTATACACATTAAAGTGATTTTAGTGTTCTTCATGAAGGGATATGTCTGACCATTCAGCGAAGAGCTCGGGGGAATTGAGAGTGATGGAAACAATGCGAGCTCCCTGAGACGGTGGGTTCGACCAAGTGGTCCTGACAATCTTCTCCATCTGGGACAGAACTCGCTTGAGGTTGTCAGCGTCACGAGCCACAACGGTCAGGTTCCCCACACGCTCATCTGATGGGACAAACGCATGTCACACATGAGACAAGGCGGTAGCCATCACTCGATTTAACCTCTAGGTGGCAACGCTGACACTTTTTAGCATCATGCTTGTGGTAAAACACACACAAAAAAAACACATATGGCCAAAGATTACAGCAATCTAAATGCGTGGCTTATCCTTTAGTCTACTATCAAACGTTGCCATATAAAGCACAGAGGACTGTCATTAAGATTAGGAACAGTCCAAAGAAAATCACCCTTGAACTATTCTAAACTATAGGGATCTACAGCCTCCAGCACTCGGGCCTCACTCACTGTAGAGGCCAAAGTTCTTGGAGAACGACTGGGCGCAGAACATTTCGAAGCCCACGGAGACAAAGTAGCGGACCGCCCAGGCATCTTTATCCAGACAGCCCGAGGCAAATCCCTGATAAGCAGAGTCGAAGAAGGCAAACAGCTTCCTCCGCTAGAAAATAAAAAGATAAGATAAACTTCACACAACGATAAACATTACGCGTGATAAAAACAATGTGACTGTTTGAACCGACGGTTGTGTTTACAGCAATAGTTGGGACGACAGGTGACTTGTATATGTGAGCGTGTACGGGTGCAATACCATCATAACTTCTGCGATCTGCATCCACTGCTCTTGCGTGGGGTCTGTGCCGGTTGGATTGTGGGCACATGCATGCAACACAAACACAGAGTGTTCTGGACAACTCTGTTGGAAACACAGAATAAAAACAAGTTCCGTAAACCCCCCGATGAAAACGAGTCGTGCCCAAAATAAAGTAGTACAAGTATGTCCCTGTCAACAACAGCGTACCTCCAGGTCTTCAAGGAAACCAGCAAAGTCGAGGCCCCTGTTCTCTGCGTCCCAGTACCTGTATGGACGGACATCCTCGAAGCCGGCGTTGGCGAATACGGCGTTGTGGTTTTCTGAAACGCAACGTAGGAAAAGAGTCTGACCACCATTGTTCTCACTTTATTGTTTATATTTGCTACATACAAAGGTAAACATTGTTACAACATTGGGTCCCACATGGGAACTGACATTTAAGCAGGATCACTGATAAGATCCATGTCTAAAAATGGAACACATCTTGAATCGATAATCTATATTGAGGCAGTAAAAAGTCTCAGTGAAAAATAAGACGAGTCAAAGTCCATGGATGATGAGCTAATCCCTCCGTTTGCTTCCACTCTGTACGTGTACACCGTGAGTGTGTGTGTGTGTGTGTGTGTGTGTGTGTGTGTGTGTGTGTGTGTGTGTGTGTGTGTGTGCGTGTGGACATACCCCAGGTAGGTGCAGACACATAGATTGGGGTTTTGGTGTTTTTGTTGCCATTGTAGAAACATCTGAGAAATTCGGCGCCCATCTTCAAAGCACCTGTTCCACCCAGACATTGGACCGCCCCCACCTGGCAGTGACAGAAACAGACAGTGGAAATAGGTTAGAAATCGAATTGATTAAAATGTGTGCGTGTCTGGGCTTTTTTTCCCGCACTTACCCTGTTCTCCTGGATGGCAGGGCTGTCTTCTCCCAGTGCGATCTTAGAAGCCGAGGACCTGAAGTCAGGCAGGCCCAGGATGGGCAGGTACTCATGGTTTAGGCTCTCATCTTGCACAATTATCTTCTCAACCTTTTTAACCACAGGCAAAACCCATGGTTGGCCCTCATCTGTCCTGTAGGCTGCAAAAAAAAAAAAAAACTTATGGAGACCAATATTGAACAATAAAATGAAAGAATTGATGTATTGCTTAATAGTGTAATTTTTAGAACGCAGCAAGTTTAAGTTTTAAATGGCTATGGACATAGCAACAACAGAAATGCCCCGGTGGTGTCAGAAAGGCCACTTGGCTGCAGTAACAGGCACTTTGACTTCTCTGTTGACTGTCAACTCACCTGATGTCAACTCAACTGACCTGATAAGGACTAAAGTATACCACAGCCTTCTTACTCTCAGAACAGACACCATTATCTTGTCCACTGGCACGAAAGGCTCGGTTATTTGCTCGAGGGCGTATCAAAAATTGTAAAAAACGTCCAAAACCGGGTGCACATCACAAGATGTTCAGCTGATCAAATGAGATGAGAAGCTGCCAATTGGTACATTTGTCAATCAATTTGTTTGTGTGCCGCTCGCAACTTTTTTAAGATACCAATCATTGTGTTGCCTACATTTCCCAGCAGCAGCGCAGCGGCACTGTGTGTCCTGCAGAGGGATGGGGATTACGAGGCCTCGGCCTCCTGCACTAATCCTGGGACTGGAGCGGTGGTGTCATGCTGAGCGGGGCCATTAATACACTGCCATGACAGAGCTGAGCAATGTTTCTCACACTGCTCCTTTGTCGTGATAAGCAGCGAGGATTACTACTTTTAATAAGATTAACAGTCCAAAAAAAAAAGAAGAGATGGAGAGATCATTGTGCAGAATCAGAACGTGAGGAAACCAGAGAGGACAGAGATGACTCCATCTTTGTGCCACTGTTACATAACAAGAATATTTTTTCATTGACAGACGCGACCTCCATACCTTCAGGCTGTCAGAGGTCTCAAAATATTGCATGACATCATTGTTATGGAATGCTGCATGGCGAAGCAGGTGTGTGGTACGGACCTATCTGCCACCATATACGTGTCAACCAACCGATGAAAATGAATTTCCTATAGAGTTGTCTGGCTCAAAATTTGATGCATCATTGTTTTCAGCTAAAATAAAAATAAGCACCTCACGTTAGGCAAGCTGTATTGACCTGGTTGCTCCGGTTACCGTTGCCATGGAAAGCTGAGGGTCAAACTTACCTCCCACTCCGAGGTTCACCTTATTGGGAAATTGGTCGTTATTGAAATCCTGCGATAGCTTGAAGACAGCTACGGGGGCTGCTTGTGGGACCTCGCAAAACACCGACATGGTTGTTGTTCGTTGTTGTTGTTGTTGATGTGTATTTTAGTTAAAGACTGTGGCGACAATAGGCAGCGAGTTCTCGGGAGGATGAAGGCGCAGGATGAAGAGAGGGCTTTTACCTTCAACTTGCAGCTGGGAGGGGCGTGACGTGGGTGTGAGAGCATTGGCCAATCCAGAGAGCTTGAGGTGTGTGCGTCCAACCAATCACGGCGCTATTCCTTGTCCGTTCAAAGTTCAAGAATAACACACGCACGGGGGCGGTGGACCAATGAGCTTCCCCGTGACATGACTGACAAGATAACACACCAACAGGTTGAAAGTGGGTGGTTTTACCGCAATAATATAAATTACCAGAAGATGGCGCAGCAGCCTCGTTGATCTCACCAGGTGTTGTTGTGCAGCAATATCTTCCACTTTATGGGTGAAACAAAAACATATATCATGTCAAACAGGACATTCGCCAGACAATGTTAAAGAAAGCAAGGACACACGTCCCGGCACGGAGAGACCGGCTTTGAGTGAGTGCGCGTAAGGACGTGTGAATGAGTGTGTGCAAGCGTTTTGATGTGTTCCGTCCTGAGGGCCTCGGCTGAGCTATGGCGTAAACACGCCGGCTCCACGGTGCTCTCCACCTAGTGATGGTGTAACCCAGTAGGACTGTGCCATCACCAGTGGGATGTGATACACTGTATAATACCACACTCTAGAGGCACCATTCTGTATAACAGTTACTATTAAATCAATGCTCGCCAAGAATTTTATTTTACACATAAAGGAAAATGTTCTCTGCATTTAACCCATCCGACGTGGTGGGGGGCAGTGGGCTGCCGTGGGGGCGCCCGGGGAGCATTTGGGGGGGTTGGGTATCTTGCACAGGGACACTTCGACATAGGGACAAGCAGCAGCCAGGGTTCGAGCCGTCAACCCTGCGTTTCCCCACGCACCCACTCGGCTCCGTACGCCACGGCCGCCCCACCCACTGTCGATAGGCCGCATGTTGGTCCAGCCAATGATGTTGCTATACAATAATGTTATTACAGTAACATTGGCATCACCCCAAGTGGCGAATGCTCTGAGAATCATCGTCCGACTCTGCAGTTCCCATCAGCTGTGTTCGGGCGCCATTGTTGTGTTGCTTTTACTGTTTTGGTTGCTTTCATGTGAAGACAAAGTTATAGAGGTAACTAGTGAAAAGAGTCGAGCATTTTGTTGCAAAAACAGCAATGTTTTTCTCGGTAGAACAACACAGCAAAAAAAAAGAGAAAACGTTAGATTAGCAGTGATCAGGTGAGCAAATAAAAAAGAAAGCAGCGTATGATGTGTAAATTGGAAAGTTTCTCCCGACACTTATTAGTGCTTTAAAGCCAACAGTTAATGAACATGTTAATGGTTAATGAATCCTTAATTAATTGCTAAACAGTGTAGTCCACTTAGTTGAATGTGCTAAATACCTAGTTATTTTTTTTATAGCTAGAAAGGTTTCTTTTTTTGAGTTTACTGTCATTGTGTAGTTGTTTTTTTGTGGTTATTGGCCGATTAGCCCACGTAGGCTTCTTCTGTAGAATGATGCAAAAATAAATAACTTAAATACAAATCAGTGCTTCTCAGTAAGACACAATAAATAAGGACAATGTTTTGGGTTGTGAAAAATCCATTTGGCTTGAACTTCTTCTGTCAATGAACTGATCTTGATCCTGATACTCCAGAGACATAAAAGAAAGTGAGTTAACTTCCTGGTGACGTAAAGCAAGATAACAAAAAAAGAATTTTGGAGAAAATAGTCATGGCTGGACTTTCAGGACTATAATAACAATAATGACTCACTCTCTATGTAGCCTACTGTATAAAAGTAGTTTGAATCAACTTAATACCATTTATCACAGAACACTGAGTCACTATTTCCCTCTCCTGTGTGTCCTGTGTTAACTGGTAACACCCCATTCATCTCCTCGCTTGTCTTTGACAGTAGATGTTTTCATTCTTTCCGACCAGGTGAAGGTACCTCGCCATCACTGTCAGAGCTGGCAATTATGGGATTTGAGCTCCCAGAAAGAAGGCCCGGGGGCCCAATGCGGGGTTAGGTGTGTTCGTACCGGGGAGGGCCCCGGGACCACGGTGTGGGCTGTGATGTGAGGTGTGAGTCAGACCAAGGAGTGACAGCCGCAGCCCCCGGCAGAGAGTGCCCACGGGGCGAGTGTGTCAGATCCACATCAATGAGTTCTTCAGCCAAACATTCACAGGCCCCCGCCTCTGCATTTCATTGACATTGAGAAGCGGAACGTTGATTTTGGCATCAATACAAATATGGCTCACACACAAAACAAGGTTCCCTTAATCACAGTGTTTGTGTTTTGCATGCGGGTTATTGTACACACACACACACACACACACACAAAGGCACACATTCAGGCACAAGACAGTCGCATTCCAGCTATGGTATCACTGAAACACAAGCAGGAGCGTGTGCGCGCACAGCGCGGCGCATTCCGAGGGGGGCGCGCCGACGCTGCTCACATGCTGCGGTGGCCTCTGGGTCTGTGGGTCAGAGAGCTTTGGTGAGTGACCACCTTTTCAGCTCCCCGCCTTGTTTGTTTTCCAAAGACGGTGTCATCAATTCCTCTAACAAGGGGCTAGACACAGCAACAACAAGGAGCACAGGACCTCCCTGCCTCTCCCTGTGTAGCCAAATGAGTGATGGAGCATGCGTGCAACAACAGACATCGGTGCTGTGTGCGTCCGACTGCATTCCGACGAGTGTGTCTGCCGTGCACACGGCTGTGTGTGCATGCACATAAGCTGTGTTTTTGTTTCTGGTGCATGCAGACATGTACACTGCTCTCTCCAAAAAAAAACGACCTGAGGTGTTTGCAACTGAGTGACAGGAGTGTGTTCTTATTCAATTTTCAAATGTTTTTTTTCCAAATGACTTTAATAGGGCAACTACATTGGGGTGTCAAAACAAAAATGAAGCCGTTATTCTGTTCTTTTCCTTGGACAAAATGTGTTCCTACTGTATTGTTATGGGTAATTCGTTCTGTTTTGCCTTGAGTTGGAAGAGAAGATTGATTCGTCACTGGCAAGTAGTTATATTTAATATACAAACATGCAAATCCAACAAAGGTCCAAACTAACTATTCACATGAGGTAAAATGTGCCTTTGATCATGATGTTGGACATGATAGTGTCTATGAAAGTCTGCTAATATGCTTGTCACTCACTGCTTTTCACTGATATGGCCTTTACCCCATAAGGCTGGGTGGAACCACAAACACAAGGTCTACAGTGTGCTATTCTAATTGATTGATGTTTTCTTTTGGCAAACTCCGGCTCTCAGACCTCAGCGTCACACAAATATGCATGCAAAGAAACAAAGACAGGAAGAGGAAGACTCACGTTGTAATTGTTACCCTCGGTGCTTATTTTCTGTCTGCATGAAGCCTAAAAAATGATAGGTAACAAAAAGAGCTGAGTACGTCTATAATGAACTCTAAAGATGTGATATTTTATCAATCCAGATGAGGTTCATGGGGATTTTATTATCCCGTTCACAGAGGCCGACTCTGCATTGCTTGTTCTGTTGTACAGAACTAGTTTTCATAAAATCTAATGTATCCATAAGTAGTCAAAGTTTTGCCAAAACTGTCACTTTGATAAAAATGACCCCCTGGTTGTTGGACTGACAGTAGCATTTTCTTTCGAGGATGTTTAACCTTTTGAAGCCAAAATGCATGCATGCTTGTATTTCATGACAACATTGTCTTTCCCAAGGGAGCCGTTACCCTCTGAGCTATTGCATAAAATCCCGCCAGTAAAAGCTGAACTTAATTCAACCTTTTTTATATTTGGGATATATTTCCCAATGCCAAAAAGGAAGGAATATAAAAGCAGCTAAAGGGAACATCAGGGCTCACATCTCTTATTCAGTTAATCCCGCCTCCCTGCAGGGTCTTTATCCACATGCCTGTGTGAAAGCAGAGAGGATAAGCATATTTAGGTTGCATGTTTCCTCCATTCCCAACACCGTAGATCACAGACATTACAGCCCTCACATCCCCCTGTTAGCGCTCATATATACAAACACACACCTGCTGGGGCAAGGCCGTCTGGGAGAGAATTACAGCAGGCTAATTTATGAGACCCGAGGGAGGGCAGAGGGCAGGGCAGCCAGACTGGCCTGACCTCACTTCCTCCTTTCATGGTCTCCAAGTTCGACGATACACAGAGCAGGACTTCTCAAACACATCATCCTCTCACAGTCGGACAAACAATCTAATTAGGGAATCTAACCTTTTGAACACAACGAGCCCTGAGGGGGCAGTTGTAACATGCAAGTGAGTTAGCGCCGCTCGGCTGGAATTGTGAAATATTTGGAGCCGAAGGTGGGTGGGAGAGAGCGGGGTTTCGCTAAAAATCTGGGCCCAGGCTTCCCTCTGGCCTCCTCATTTCCTCCAGAGAAAAAGGCGCTGTCATCCGTCACACGGACCCAGGCAGGGGCACAATAGCACGGTCTGGGTCCTGGCTACTGACACCATCACATGTGCTGCTGATAAGACTCACCTTCCGGGACTCTGCAGAGCTGAGCCATTACTGACACACAACCGTTTGGTCCTATGCCATTCTTACAGATGACCGTGGAATAAAAAGATAAAGGAGAGTTCATGATGAGGCAAGTGAACTCTGCATTGTGCTCTATTCTACATTGTTATGGTCCTCTAATGTTTGTGGCTTCATGCCTTCCATGTGACAACATGCTCGCCCAATGCAAAATGCTAAAGGATACAGCATGGATAAAAATACTTCAGTTCCTCATCAGACATCCTGGTTGCTATAGTAACACCTATAAACAACAAAAGCTCCTTTGTAGAAAGGTGTTGTTCCAAAGTACTGTCAAAGTCACACACACGAACACACACACACACACAAAAGGCATGTACAGTGCACCACTGATGCTGCAGGATTCCCTTACTGCACTAAAAGATGGCCTCTCAGCTGTACAGAAGCAGAGAGGGAAAGATTGTACAGTCCTTACAGAGTCTTCAAACTTTCCATCTAAAGTTTTTAGAGAACATTCAACCCCACATGCGTCTGTGTGGCCAGCAGACAATGATGAGATACACCTGCCACTCTGCGGGGGGAGACAGGTCAGCGTTGGAGGGGGGGGGGGGGGGGGGGAAACAAGACGAAACATGTTCAGAATTACCTGGCAAGGCCTTTAAAGAGCCCACCAGTATGTTGCGGAGGAATGGTTGCAATGTGTTGTTTTTTTTAACTTTGTAGTTTATTTTTCGAGTCCAGCGGCTCCGTGCAGTGCTCTGCAGTACGCAGGATCTCTCCTGTGGGCTTGACCTTGCCCAGCTTATCACGACGACTTTAAAAAAAAATGAAGATGATGTATGGGAGGTTCGCATTTGGCATCCGAGCGACTCCTTGACACTCTCTGAGAGTCGGGTTTTGTTACAGGCAGGAAACAGACTCTTCCGCTCGGTAAACATGCTTCTCTGCTTGGCCACTTTTTGGGCTGCCGGTGGCACGCGAAGACCTCTGGAGATGATGGTCGGTGGTTGGAGTCGCGAGACTGCGAGCGCGTGCATGCGCGCACGTTTAGGGTCGAAAGTGTAATGACGTCGTCAGCTCAGAGACCTGCGGCTCTGGCCCATGACGCATGAATTCATGTGAATCGAACTTTTTTTCCCTATTAGTCGCTTTAAAGCGTAGTTTGAGACCTGACAGGTGGGTTATTTATTCATTTGAATCATTTCAACTATTTCGGCTATTTTCACTTTGTGTCTTAATCTGTGTTTGGACTGTTGTCTCTTTGAATCATTGCACCCTATAAACTGAACTGGGTAAATGTTTGGGGAAAGATTGAACAGATTTACTGCGTTTTTTACGAGTCAATATATTCCCCTTCAGTCCTCATATATTCTCAGTGCGCCATCGACATTGTTCGAATGACCTGCTTTGTCTTTATTAGTGAATCTGGACCAAGTCCACAACGTTAGGTGTTAAAGAATAGTTTTTTTCATGCATCTATATAAACTCCAAAACCTCCATTTCTCTCTACTCTTTTTTTAGTGGGTGAAGACTTTGGACAAGGCCCGTGGCTAAAACCCTGGTGTTCACTAACGCAGAGAAAATGCTTCTCCTCTTTAACGGATCATTTTAAAGACATAGATCTCCCCAAAAGGGGAAGACACTGCCCTAATCTAAACAGCACCCTGTTGATGGTGAGCGGATGAGATTATGTCGGCATGCCCTCCTTTTCTTTCCACACGGTTAAGGAGCAATGGGCCTTCAGACCCTGGCGCCTGCACTTGGCCACATGATAGGCCACCAGAAGAAAGGTGTCCCGTTACGGCGCGTTCGCCCTTTGACACACAGGTACAATTCCTGAGGACAGATTTGAACATACTTCCCTTATCTATTATGAAATACGACACAAAACAGTTGGCTAATAGTTTGATGAAGCGTATCCGTAACAAGCCCACAATAAATAACGTTTTAACAAGAAAAGCAGGTTACATTACTGTTTGTATTATTTGTATTGCCACCGTATTCGAAGGAATTTTTTTAAAAGACCTTTACTCATCTCTGCACATGAGATGAACGAAATACATTTAGGAAACAGTCTTAAACGTTTTACCCATGGCCTTCTGCTATAAATACTGACCCGAGGTCAAGGGAAGGCTTCGTAGCCAAATGTTGGAGGAAAATGAGCCTACATATTTCTAAAGTTAAGGAGAAATAAATGAAGCACTACATTCATTTTCTTCAAATCTCCTTCGGTTGCCAATTTTATCTCACTTCCCACAGTTGCGGCATATTATCTTATCCATGGATTGCTGAGGCAGGAAACGAAAGATATGCCTAATCTTAAAAGCACTGTAGTGATGATGGGAAGAACTGTGATGTTTTGGGACAATAAAACAGAGACAAGGGAAGTAATGAAAAATACTCGAGTTTACCGGATAATCTCCAACTATTGGTGTGATAACGAAAATGATTTAGGTGCTCAAACGTTAAATTAACCAATTAAAATGCCCTTGTGCTGCCTTTTCAGTTATAGGGTTTTATGTTATATATATATAATTAAATAGTTAAATATATATTTTTAAAAAGTGCCAACACCATAAGCGTTCTGAAGGATCGATAGTGATATTATTTTATAAATTACAACTCATGTCTTAAACACACACACACACACACACACAGACAGAGCGAGGAGCGTGGGTCCCTCCCCCGCTCCAGGACGTCACTGAAAGGGAGAGGGCAGCATCTTGGCTGACCCAGCTCTTTTTGTAGATAACTCAATTCAGCCAACCAAACAGGATCGACCTCTCTCTTTCTCTCCTATAGCCCTTCAGCCACAGACACGCAGGCAGGGGAGAGGGATGTCACAGCTGAAAGAAAACCAGTCCACCTCCGCCTGCATGAAGAACAAGCACTGCACCGCCATTCCTCACGCCTACGCACGGGGTATTTACTTCTTTTACGCGCCGTTCGGAGACAAATTGGTCCAATTTTGGCACCGTTGACGATCTGTTATCTGTCATCCCTCCGTTAGCGGCAATAATGCTTCCCAGCCAGCTCATAACTTCTTCCACCACGCCCTTTTCTGTGAAGGATATTCTGAAGTTGGAGTTGCAGCAACAGTCTCAGCAGCACCAGCTCCAGTTTATCTCCTGCTTCGGTGTCTCCGCTGCGCGGTCACAGCCGGGAGCTTTCCCCGGCAAACCGCTGCGCTCGCACTCTCCGCCCTCTTGCATGTTGGCTGGAAGGGACAGTCCAAGTCCGATTAGCTCCGGCCTGTCGGAGGGCGAGGAGAGGATGTCGTACCTCACCACGCTCACGGCTCAGGAGCGACTGGCAGAGTCTGGTCTGCCTGCGGAGATGTTCGGCCACCCGCCGCAGAACCTCTCCTCAGACCTGCAGCTGGAGACCGAGCGGGAAGAGCGCGATAGCAGTGAGTAGTACAATGATGTTCATGCCCACCCGGGCGAGAATGATGATGATGATGATAATGAAGATGGTGATGATGATGAGGATACTCTTTGTTGGTATGAATTGTAAAGTTGTACGGACAGAGATAACAGAAGAGATTTGCTGGTTTATTAGCATAAACATTGTCCTGTCTGGCGAGAGTAAAACATTAGGCTTCCATTTCAGTTTCCAAACCGGCTGGAGAAATACGTGAGCGTTGTCATTTGATGGTTATGTATAAAATAAAACTGGAATGAGTTACAAATGATGATGAGGAAATTCAATTTAAATTGAAAAAAGATTGATATATATATATATTGCAAATGTACATACACATGACGAACTATTCATTCTAATTCCATTTCAGTGCTTTAGATCTGATGTGATTAGTATTCGTGGGAAAGAAACCCATGAACTACTAGTACATTCTTTCAAAATAAATGTGCATTTAAGCGTCACAGAAATATGCAGAATATTAATAAAACGAATGAATTAACTTTCCAAAGCTCTAAAAAATGGTAAATGTTTATCAATTAATTGGGAAATTATTTTCAGTCCTTAATGATTCCTGTTATTATTTCTCTAGGCCAAAAAGGCTTAACTTTATTCTATTTTTCAAAATACATATTTAAATTAGAATTCCAAGCTCAATATTGTGCTTTGGAAAACATTAATTATGGGTAATGGATTATTTTCAACCCTCCCTCCCAATTTCTAATGTATATGTTAAAGAAAAACATTTTCAACGATTTAATCTATGTGGATATGGAAATCGCAGCGTGTTGGGTCATAATTAAATCGTCTTGTTAAGCCGTAATTGACATTTAAACGTTTCTCCACCCACGCAAGAGAACTGCGGTGCGCTGCGGGGCGAGGGCGAGGAGCCAGATCCAGAGCAACCCACCGCCAAGCAGCAGAGGACCAGGAGGAAACCCCGCGTCCTCTTCTCCCAATCTCAGGTGTTCGAGTTGGAGCGGCGTTTCAAGCAGCAGCGGTACCTGTCCGCGCCGGAGAGAGAGCACCTGGCCACCTCGCTGAAACTCACCTCCACCCAGGTCAAGATCTGGTTCCAGAACAGGAGGTACAAATGCAAGAGGCAGCGGCAGGACAAGAGTCTGGAGATGGCTGGTCACCACCATCATCACCACCTCCACCACCCACCGCCTCCGCCGCCCAGGAGGGTGGCTGTGCCGGTGCTGGTCCGGGACGGGCGGCCTTGTCTGACCGGATCTCAGAACTACAACCCTTCTTACACAGTCGGTGCTCCGAGCCCGTACAGCTACAACGGCTACCCGGCCTACAGCTACAACAACTCGGTGTATACCAACACTTACTCGTGTACTTATTCTAGTTTACCCGCTCTGCCGCACAACAACCCTCCCGCTAACGCTTTTATGAACATGAATTTGGGGAACCTCGGTGCACAAACGCAGAGCTCGGCGCCCCAAGGAACCCTCGTCGCACCCTGCCAGGGGACGCTGCAGGGCATACGGGCATGGTAGCGTAAGACTATACGCACAGTGAGAGCCGGGAGAGACTTCACTGGGATTGGCTGTATGGACTCTACCGAGAAAACTGATGCAACAAAAAGGCCCATTCAAAACAATACAGCCCATGCTGGCTGGAACTCGGGGCCCATTGAGACACAAACCATATAGTATATGCGAATTTTCCTCTGAGCCACAATGTTTAGAAATCTAATTTTACCTGCTGTTGGATTGACTGTGTGTTGTATAATGTGGCCTTTTGGGTTCAGAATGTAGTGTTAAAAATAAAAATAAAAAGAAGCTGTATATACATAATGCATACCTATATGGGTCTAAGGCCCACACACTCAATTAGAACCCTGGAATGAATAGCAATTATTGACATGATCGGTATCATGCTTTTTCCCTATTTAATAGTGTGATTTATTTCTGTCCAGGAAACTTTGTTCTTCTCTAAAAGTAATTTAGATTGGCAACGTTAACTGATTCGAAGGGCCACAATTTACAATGAATGATTATTATTCTCACTGAAGGTGAAAGTAAATGATACAACAAACATAATGACACATGTGACTGTTTTTCTGTAGTTGGTGAGCCAATCGTTTTATGTATATATGTAGCCTTCTAATAGCCTGTTTCTGATTTTGCTTGAAAGCAGGTGTTAATACATTTCAACCGTCATAATAACCCGCACGAGAAATTCAAATAAATGAATGTTGAGTTAAACTAATGTTCGTGGTTTCTCATCGTCCATGTTTTGTTTTTTTTTTCCTGTGAGAAAAGCTTGTGTTAGACTTTGGTCTGAGACAAGAACCAGAACCAGAGAGAATTTAGAGGCGCGCTAATGTCCGGTCAGGATTCAGAGATGGACATTAACCAGACAGCCAACATCCTCGGGACCCACAGAGCGAAGAAACTCACAGAACGTTGGATTAGAAATATTGTTGCTAAAAATAAAAATAATTCCTCACGGTATGACACTGAATTAAGTAAAACCTGTACTGTTACATTTAAAATGAGACTTTCAATCTATTTTCCAAATAATGTTTGAATGACACATCACCGATCATACAATAATAATTATTACCCACATTTTCCCCACTTTACATCCGAGGGCTCACACACACACACACACACACACGCCGTCAATTGGAGATGGACCGAAGGAGACACCTTCAGCTCCCAGGCATGGTCGAAAACGCAGACGCCAATGATGGAGATGAATGGCAACGTAAACAGAGTGTTTGTCTCCTCTGATAGCCTCACTGGCCACTTCCCCTGGCTACCGCACTGCCGGTGTGGGACATACCTGGTGTCAGCTCTAAGTGCTGCAGAGTCCCTCGTGTAAATAGAGCTGGCGACAGGACGGCGTTGCCTGAGGACGCGGCCCTGGCCACGGCGGCTCTGACAGGCGCTGCGATCGCTATCTGCTGCCTCTAAAGATAGCAGCTCGGATCATCGCCGCGCCAAGCGAGGAGTTTCCCCAAAACAAAGTCTCCAATGGCAACCACTCAAGGAGCTCACGGAGGGAGCAGGGCCTCGAGTGTATAAGACGCTGGGGGGTGGAAAAGGCTCTTTATTATTTATTTTTACATGAATAAAAAAAAATTAAAAGATGTTTTTTCAATGAGGCGTCTGGTTACATTTAATATCCCGGATGCTCGCCTTGTACGGACTGGGAAAACATCAAAGACAAACCGGCGGTTTCGCACAATGAATAAAATGGGTTTCGGATGCGGAGATACACACAATCACATTAACACATTCACACATATATTCCAGATATCTTCAGACACGTGTATACATACCTATGTACATACTTTTATGAACGCATACACAGACGTACGGACATGAACACGCATAACTGTCACAAGCTAAATTCTAATTAAATGCCAACCCACTCAGACATATTGTGACACTGGAGCCGATTTGCGCTCTGTGGTAAACAGAAATGTTTCTCTGTTTAGTCAGAGGAGGAAGACAAAAAAAACACGGAGGAGGAAGATCACTGCATCTGTCATCGCGACTTCTCGACAGAGAGTCCGCCTGCTGATTGCGGACAGCGGGGGTTGGGGAGGGGGGGGGGGGTGTAGTTATTCCTATTTGCCATCTTACGAACCTCTCAGCCTTCTAAATAGATACATTATGACCACTTGGCGGCGCTATGCGCCTGTTTGAACGAAACACTTCATAAACATCATGGTCTCCAAGATATCACATATATATATATATATTTAGCTGTTTGATTAAAAATATCAACAATTGTGTGCTTAGAACAATTGCTAAGCATCACAGTGTTGGGTGTTACATCAAATTGACGCATGGAAGCAAATTTAGCCATTTTGAGCCAATTATAGCTAAAGTATCAATGAGCGTTGTACTTCATAGCAGGATTCCTGACGGTTGTGAAAGCCCTTTGCTGTGCTTTACGCAGATTAGTGCACTCCACATATAAATATATTCTATGAAACGCACTGTGGCTGAAAGAGATCCACTTTGTACAATCATTCGATAATATTCACTCAGTCAAACGCTTGTCCAATATCTAAGGTGATTGAAATAACCAACAGCGTCCATCTCCTTGAATAGGCATTTAGTCATAAGTATATTTAGATGGAGCTTTTTAAAAATACATTATTGGTTTATTTTAACGCAACGAATTAATAGAAAGCACGTCACCAAAGTGAAATACCTCGTCTACTAAATATGTGTCAGTTGAACTCAATGCAGCGTGGAGGCGAGCATGGATCATGGGCGTTGCGGAGGAGGGACCAGGCAGAGAAAAAGGTTAACAGAAGTTTCTGTGGAGAGGATTCTGAAAGACTTGACGGCTCCCGGTGCAGGCTGTTCAGCACACCGGACCTAAATAACCACAATCACATCAGGAACAACCGACGCAAGCGGAGACACGATCGAACCATTAAGGACTTCCGCGCGGCTGATCTCTTCATGCCTCCAAATAACTCGCACGTGAGCGTCAAGAAACATCCCCTGCGCTCATTTTAATCATGACATTAAGCTTTTCGTCCTTCTCCATCAAAGACATCCTGACAGGACGTGACGCCCGGGAGAAGCTCGGTACCAGGTTTACGGGAGGGCTGCGCGCTCCGCAGCGCCACATGTTCAGTGAGCGCGCGGCGAGAGTCCCCGATCTGTCTCACCAAGACGCGAACGAGAACCGCGTCCAGCCGGAGAGACGTCCTGCTGATCACAGACTGTCCATCGGACACCTCCGATCCGACACCTACAGCGAGGAGGCTGCAGGACAGGAGACCGAGCTCGGAGGTGAGCAGCTGCATTCCCAATTGGTAGTGAGGAATTGTAATAAAAATGGGAAAAAAAGACTGCAACAAATATGACAATACGTTGTCAATGTGATTCGTTTGTTTTCATTTGATTAGACTTTAAAAATAGCTCAATTTGAGAGGAAAATCTTTTAAATCCTGTTTTTGGAAAGGATGCAGTGGTATGTGTTCGTCTCGTGTTTTTGGAGAGAAAATATTTTATTTTTAATAAATTGTGTAATGGCCTCTTTAGCGGTATTTGCAACGATTGCATTCATTCCCAATTGAACGAATTATTCAGTTCGTGAAAACTCACAATAGCCAACATCTGCACCTTGTTGAGGTGACCTCTCAGGTTGTGCACAGAAATCAACGGGGCCTATAATGTCACCTCCTTTGTCTTATGGCCGATGCAGAGCAGCCGACCAGTCGGCAGACCGATGAGGCGGAGGAACACAGCGGCGAGACGGTCAGCTGTTCGCCCGATGCGCAGCGGTGCAGCCCCGGGACGAAGAAGCGCTCCCGGGCGGCCTTCTCTCACGCACAGGTCTACCAGCTGGAGCGCCGGTTCGTCGCGCAGCGGTACCTCTCGGGTCCCGAACGGGCCGACCTGGCGGAAGCTCTGAATCTCACAGAGACCCAGGTGAAAATCTGGTTTCAGAACCGCAGGTACAAAACCAAACGGCGCCAGACGGCAGGCGAGCTGGTGGCGTACGGCTCACCGAAGACTGTCGCCGTGAAAGTGCTGGTGAGGGACGATCTCAAGCAGTACCAGCAGGCCAGAGGAGTACACGTCCCGATGGCCGTGCCGCAGTACCACCCACCCTACCAGTGCCACCCCTACCTGCACCACTACTGCCAGCCCTGGATCGTGAACGGCCTGTCCTGTGGAGGGACGCTCACGTGACCGGGTGTCTCGCCCAAATCAAGGTGTTGGCACATTTTTGTACACTCGATGGATTACCATCTCTGCTCAAAGTGCCTGAAAGTTTCGCTTTTTTGTTTTTCTTTTGAATGTTTGTTTGATTTTCGTGTTATTTTGTCTGTTATAAACCAGAACCTTCAACATTTTGGCCAAGGGTTTGTGGTAAAAAAATTAAAATCACCCTGTACGCCTTAATCAATAAAATAAATAATAATATTAGAACATTCTGTGTAAGCCTGCAGTGACAAATTAGTTCATGACCCAACACATGTTTGTCAATTCATGAGAGTGAAGAGAAAAGTTTTATATGTATGAGCAAGATTTAAAATAGTGGCAAATAAGTGATTGTGGGTCACACTCCTCTGATGATCCAATGCGTTCATCTGATATCCCCTTTTCTGCCTCCAATCTGCTCATTCAAAACGATACAAAATACAATCCATTAATATATCATGGTTTAATTACACAATTTTAATTCATTCATGCTCTGCTTTTTTGTTTTATTTTTGAATGGGGAAATACATTTTAAAGTCAGAGTTTAACAGACCTTTTTAGAGGGAGGTTATTACACTTTTTTGTCATGTTCACTTTAAATATTAACCAGACTTGGAAGAGGGTTTTATTTAATAACTGCAATTTTAAAAATGTAATCCCAGCAATTTTCACACAAACCCATCAACGTCAACAACAGTCCAATAGAGACCAGGCGGAGCAGAGAGGAATTTATAAAAAAAACATTGTGAGAAAGTAGCTCAACGTGCAAAGAGGCAGAAGCAAGACTCTGACATTTTAAGTATGCATGTATCATGTTTATTGGACAACTTTATTGATAGTGAAAACCAACGTAACACCTGCAGGACTATACATTGGAGTGTGTATCTGTGTGTGAGCAGGGATATAACTGTAAAAAGTTCCATGCAGGAAGCAGCTAATTTAGGTTACTGATTCAAGTATTGCAATTACCAAATGTACTAACTGAACTAGATTCAATTTACATTAGGAATATTTAAGACTTCTTTTGAGAAGATGTTTGTTTGTTAAGAGGTGTGAAGAGGTGGCACCATTCAGCCGGGGTGCACAAGGCAGCAAGCGTTAATCTCTTCTTTCTAAAAACAGGACATTAACGTTAAGAAAATCAATGTTATTGTTCACTGGTTTCACTTTTTCCAAGACAAGCTGCTTTTGCGGTGAGGAACACCCTGTGCCATCCGCTGGGCTGGCACCCAACCAGACCTCATTTATCTCTTACATCAAAACACCACTTCACACTATCTTAAGTGGTTGACAAAGCTTTAGGGATCGAGGATACCGCACAAACACTTCTATTGACTGAAATAACAGGGCTACATTAAGTCTAATTATTTTCACGGGGTGTTTTTGGTTGTTGCAACAGAAAAAGGTCTTGCACCGTGGCTCTGAGGTATGCTGCTTTCTTTGTGCTCTGATTAGTCACATTGTGCTGGTGAATTGTTGCGTTAGTCATTGCTGTCTACCGTAACGTTTTCTTTTCCCACATCCAGTGATGTCACACTGAATACATTTTCCATTTAGAAGAAGTAAGGTACTGAAAAAAAGGGAGAAGGACAACCCAGATATTCAGCGCTAAGGTGGTCATGATAAATGATAATTTTCTCTGATATTAAATATGGCTTATTCATGTGTTATTCATGTTTGACCCTTATTCTTATTAATAAAACAAGTGGCTTTAGCCCCCCAACACAGCTAACCCACGTGGGAGACGTCTTCTGGAATTTATTTAAATGAATAAGTTTTAATGATCTCATGTCAGCTAACATTTGCCATGTTTCATGTCGTCCAAAGTCAATATGAATACAGGTCATGAGTTAAATAGAGAACTTGTTGGGCCATTCCCAATATAATATGAATCGTGGCATTAGAACTCTTCTAACATCAATCTGCAAAGGGAACACAACATTTTTCTGACTGCTCGTGTTTCTTTTCCCTTCAGATATCTTCCCAGGTCTCATCAATTGTGTGCTGTTTCCCGCAGTACCCCACTAATCCTTCAAACATTACTGCATGTCTAAATATGTAATGCTCAAATATGTAAACACTTTGACTCGTGCTTTATAAGCGGGCCTCCCCAGGAAAAGGCTCTGAGAAAAGAGAGAGAGAGGGAGAGAGAGAGACGGAGAGAGTGAAGGGAGCCAGAAGAACATGTTCCTCTGCCTCTTCAATCAGCACCAGATTCCACAAAGACAAAGCATTACGAGGGCAGATCGTCATAGGACGTATTAATGCTAGTCGTAACAGGTGACTTCCTGTTGTCTTTTTGTGATTTCTCAACTGGGAGGAATGCGTCGAGGGTGGGGCCGTGTTAAAGTGAGAGACACAATGACAGTCCTAACCTTATCCGCGCTTACCTTGCTTTAGAGATGCAGATCTATATAGATGGAGAATTCCTACAGGGCTCCAGATTTAGACAATACCGTGCACACGTCACTGCTGCGGGCGTGACGGCAGATAGGAACAGATTTCAAGCTCTGGCAAGACTGCGATTCAGTTGTTGAAGGTACTATCTAAAACAGTTACAACAAGAGCTAAATATTTACAAGAGGAAGAAGTAGTGTGTGTGTTTTGCCCTGTGCCTTAATGCGTTGGCCCTTGGCAGACACAGGGGCAGGACTCAGGAAGGAGAGGGGTCATTGTTAATACCTCTGTTTAAAGACAGATCTACTTCCCCTTGACCTGGTCTCAAACACACACACACACACACACACACACACACACACACACACACACATGCTGCAAATAGTCTCCCCCAGAGGACACTTCAGACTCGTTCCAGAAACTATTAGCAGATAGCATCAGTGTATAGGGGAATGTAAACATTTACAGTAAAACAAAAAGAAATCAACTCCCCAGGGGAAGACACATCCATCACCCCGACTGCACATGCACTCACAAGCCCCCCTGGTTGCAATGGGGATTAGCCATCACACCTTTGTACATCATTTGAACCAATTCTAGCGATCAGAGAAGTTGGTAACTTCCATGCTGCATGCTGCAGTCTACAAAGTTACTGCAAATTAGATAACTAAGCAAGATAATCGTGTGACAACTGGTTTACATCTTTTTACACATGTTGTTTGACGTTTGAGGCTGAGCAGTATGGAACCCGGTACTTGTCTCGCCCCACTGGTCATAGTTTTGTGCGTGCAAAGAAATGCAACGATCCCAGCTCGGTGTTTGTCAGAGCAGGAGCAAAGGCCACGAAGGGATTAGAACGAATAGAAAGATGAGCCCACCCAGAATTTAAAACAGAATAAAAAACAGACGCATTTAAAAGAAGGAGCACCGGTCTTGTCCAAACGGTGTGTGTGTGTGTGTGTGTGTGCGCGCGCGTGTGTGTGTGTCGTCCATTAGGAGGAGATACGGGATATTCAGGGCTGAGACTTTGAGTGGAAGCAGATTAAGGAACAGCACAAAAGGTAAAACTCTTAAGGGAAAGTAACTCAAGATATGTTAATTACAAGTTGCTGTGCTCAGTTTTAATTACAAATGAAAATCTTTACAATAAACATACAATACATGTTGAAACTAAGCTGAAAATAAAATGCCATATATTCATAGTATACTACAGCAGTTGTATAAACTGTAATGTTTCTGTATGTGCATCTTTCACTGGTTGAGGGTGAGGATGCATTGAGCTGCTCTCTCCATAGATGGACAGGAAGTCTTCCAAGCTGCCACATTTTCTTCCTCCAACTCCTCTCTGCTCTCATGTCTCCCACACACATGCTCAGACAGACACACACTCCTCCAGACCCGGCCGCAGGAATCCAAATGTTTTAATTAGCGGTGATAAGCGGAGACAAGGAGAGCATTGAGTAGCTCTGACACACGGAGAGACGACTCCTATCAGTGGGCTGATAAAGAAACTCCTCAGGCCCACTTACGGCCTCTCAAGCTTCCCTCCTCCCTCTCCTGTCATTCTCCACGACTCAAATGAGAGGGACTTATCCCCGCTGTGCCAAAACGGAGAGTCCAAAGTCTTTTGAAAAGGCCCGCTGGTCGACTCATCCTCGCAACCCCAATTAAAGCTAACTTCCATTTCATCTGCATGCAGTTTAAATCCAATCTTGCAAGTTTTTTGGGGTTTTTACGCCCTCATCTGTGGCAGCGGTCTTTGGAGCCCTAATATGTTCTGCTCTCTGGAACCACACCAATTACTCAAACAGCACGAGGAATATAATTCACAAGGGGTAAGGGGCGGAGATGCAGAGTGAGAAAAATGATGTCCTAACCTTGAACCACTGCTCTATCTCTGAAGGTGTGGACACACAAACACACACACACACACACACACACACACACACACACTAGTCCACTCGATACAAATGGACGGATACAATGTAAATTGGACAGATCATCCCTGAAGCAGAAGAATATCAGTAACAAAACAAAATGGATTAAAATACATTATCGACCTTAATATAAATAAAAATGTCTCCAGTATGTTGCTCACTGCTGCAAACACCTGTCGATCATGTTATTTCAAACAAGTCTCTAATGCAACCTTTTCAATCGGTGTGAATGCGTTCATTGAATAAACAAATGGCTTTAGGTTTTCACCAGACCAGTTCGGGCTGAGCGGAGCTCGAAGGCATAGCCGTTAAGCTTTTTGACAGGAAGAGAAGACAGCTTTCGTTTCAAGATCAAGTTCAAAGGGCAGGAGGTCTGTTTCTTCCTCAGCGTCCCTGACTGCACCTGTGTGTCAGGGACGCTGAGGAAGAAACAGGCACACACACAAACACACACACACACACACACACGCACGCAGGCGGAATCTCATCCACACTGCCTCCAACCCACTGACAGACAACTTTGGTATTTGTCTCAGGACGTGAGTGTGTCTATGAATACAGAGACGGTGTGTGTGTGCGTGCTAGTGCATGGTTGCATTTGTGTGTGTGTGTGTGTGTGTTTGTGTATGATTGCATTTGTGTGTGTGTGTGTGTGTGTGTGTTAAGTTGCGGTAGGAGCTCTCTGAAGTGCTTGTAAGGATATTTTATGACCTCACTTACCTTTCAAAAGACTTTCAACTGAGGGCAGAGCGGAGAAAGTGCTGGACACCTGCAGTCATCTGTAACAATGCAACGGCTCATCAGACACTGCCAAGGCTTCACTCCCAAAGCCCCAAGGGACCATATGTGTGCATATTGCTTTTTACTTTGATCATGCAAGCAGTGGGGCAGAGGATTGCTGATCCCTTTTTAAATGTCCCCTCTTTACACACCATGTCCAACTTTGCACACAGCTTTTCTCTTATTAGCCTCCACTGATTTTGTTTTTTTCCAACATCACACTTTGCCCATATGAAAATATCAGTTTACCCGCCCTGTGAGCCTTATCCCCCCCTCCCCTTTCTCCTCCATATTCCGGCCCATTAGCAATGGCATTTTACTATAAACACTTGGATTTATCGAGGCGCTGTCTATTCATTGCAAGTCTTGCATGTTATTCTTCTACAGCAGAAAAAGTGAGAAGGATCCTGTTTCAAAATGACACTTGCGCCACATATCTCCATATTGTCTCGCGTTCTGGCTTCACATCACATACAAATGCTCATAATCAAAACAGCTGTTTTCTCTTATGTTGCAGCCTCCTCCCACATAGGAATGACTGCGTGCTGGAGAGGATCTGTGTTTGTGTGTGTATTTCAGCAATCCTCTCGTATCCTTGGTGGTGGTGGTGGGAAGAATTTCTCCTCCCAACTTGTTCTCTTAGGTGATGACAGGAGCCGTATCTCCCCCGCATGCTAATTCTCCACAGCACGGAACCATGGAATACAGTCGAGTCACAACTGGCACAGTGGGCTGATCTTTTTACTAAGATGGCAAATATTCCGTCATCTGGAATTTTCATTTTGCTATGCCGTATAATTCATTCGGATGCTGCCATCTTTGGACTCCTGTCAATGTGAACAAGGAATAAACCAGTCATGAAATTTGCCACAAACAATCTTTTGCTTTAAAAAAAAGAACGGCCATTTCTTCCATTAGTAGGGGGGGAAACATCTGTTAAGAACGAAGCGTTAAAGAGACACTTAATAATTAACCGGATGCCATGGCCACATGATGCCTGCAGCGTTTGGGTAACTTACAAGAGCCTTGATTGGGTGGACTCATTGTAAAGTGCATGTGGAACATATACACATGAATGAAACACGGCAACACTTTCAGCTACAAAGGAATGGCAGTTAAGTTAAATATACCAAGTAACCAGTTTACACATAAGTTTAGTCTTCATGGCAACATTTGCTAGGGTTTAATAGTGCAAACCTCTAAAGAAAAGTGTAGTATCTCACTAGTTAGCCACAATGATCTCACACAAATATCAATAAAGACATAACTGCTGAAAATTCATGAAACCGTCACCATGTACCATGCAGCGCCGGTGCTCTACTCTAACTGGAGCCTCTGGTTTCAGGTCTCTCCTCTTGTCTGGTCTCCGCTACTCTCCTCCTCAGACCTGCTGTAGGTGCCCGGAGTGGGAGGGACTGTAGCAGCCCGAGGGCTTAAAACAACAGCTCCTTTATCCAGCAGCACCCCAGAGGAGCGTGAGATCACAACCTGAGCGAGTGTGTGTGCGTGCACCTCAGCGGGTTAAACAAAGGGCCTGTGATCACACCTCGTCCATTAGCTGCTTGGCAAGGAAGGAATGAAGTGGACATTATGGCATAATCCGGTATCACTCTGTAATTCATGCTGAGTGGTCCAGTCATGATTTGGCTTAATCTACGGTAGGGGAGGGAGGGGGGAGGGATCTGACAAGAGACGCGACAAAAGAGTCACAAATACGGAGAGCGCAAGAGAAGGCGAGCGACTGAGAGAGAGCTGTAGTCGAGTTCTTCACTCGTTCGCATTCCCAAGTACCCTTGGAGTGTGCGTGTGTGTGTGTGTCTATGAAACACACCCTTCCACAGGTGCTTGCTGTAAGGGGCTTCGACCGGAGGCTTGAGTTTCCAAAACATTGGCCAACACCAATACACAAGGGAGTGTGTGTGCATGTGTTTCTGCCAGCCCTTCATTAACTTGTAAGAACTTTTTTTGTTGTAAAGAAAAAATGCACGTGATCTGTGTATGGGTGTTACTGTCCAAAGATGGCCTTGAAATGGCAAAATATTCAGTTGAGAAGAAAATGGATTCCAGGTTTTTTTTTAGAGGGCAGCAGCCACATATCTATTAACACATGAATGCATAATACCAAATTGGTAAACACATCAAGTAAATATGACTGTGTTAAGGGTGGCATTCTAACGTCAATAAAGACAACGTTGTTATAATGTGAGACGTCTATATGGGCTCAAGTGGTTTCAATGAATCATCAAACAAATATTTACTGTGTAGATACTGTAGCTCCTCATAGGCCAATCTCTCTCTCCTGTTGAATTACTTTACTGTGAAGGTAGTAGTCACAAAAATAAGTTACCTCAACATAACTGATCAAGAGTGAAATTATTTTAACTGCTTGGCAAGATACATATTATATAACTATTCTGAGTGTTTAATAGCTGGTAAGTATATGGCACATGGATAATGTGTATGCAACATGATGGATAGATCTTCCTCTCTAAGAATCATTTGTATATGTAAAACACTTTAAAACAACTTGATATTGAATTGATATCTTTTCTCTTTATTGTTTTTAACTTTCTATATATATATTTGTTTTAATTGTGTCTCTTGTAGGTATATCTAGCTTATAGTGTTGTGATTCCTGTGGCATCTCTAAAAGATTGTGTACTTGCAATGATTTGTAGATGCACTAAAAGCGTTGTGAATACAAACAATAAATACAGGGGACAGGATGCAAAAGCACAGGTTTCACCGATGACTTTACCCGTAGGATCATTTCCTGTGAAGCATTTGCAATGGGCACACATACATGGAGCAGCTATTGGGCCCGTTATTAATCACATCCTGATAGAACTAATGACGGCAGAAAACGTCAGTGGGCGAGGAAGAACAACGCACCCACATCCCAACGCCCAAGAGCATGACCACACACACACACAGGCTTAGAATTTCCACACAGTCAGCACACCGCTCGAACAAGTCAGTTCCACACTTAGAGTCAGGTGACTACTTCCATCCGTCGACGGCAACAACATGACCCTCAAAGTTAGGACTGAACTTTCATTTTCAAAGTATGCGTTCTTTACTCATAAACATTTGGAAGGGACAGATTTTTGAATGGCCATGGTAAGAAGCAAATATCAGCTACTCTCTCTTCATCTTCCAACACACACCGACACTCAGGACTTTGAAAATGTTGGTTTTTCGAGAAGTGCTTTGCAAAATAACAGCCCTTAGATCAGACACAGCACAAAAGGCTCTGACATGCACAAGGCAGGCCTGTTAGCTCCCAGCGGACATGAACGGACCTAAAAAACTAAGCCCAGGGATCAAGGACAATGTCACATGGCCTTGTCAAAGCGTAGCTAACGGGTTGCCTTACATTCATGTGATTACTTCCTCAGTCAGAATAACTACAAACCAGTATCCTCACAAACAAACATTTTCAATCACGTGTCACACCGATCCTCCAGACTTTTAATATTTTCAGAAAAAAATATACTAACAGAGAAAAAGTGAAGTAATGTAACAATGTGCATTTTCCCAAGTACTAAGCTGCACTTTATTCATTTGATCACAAGAGTAGCCCAACTATGTAGTATTTACATGTTGTGCTTTCCCTTATATTTCTTCTGCATACATCTATTTTTTTTTTGAAAGTTGTACTTTTAGTTTTATATTGTGGTATTATCAACTAAAAAAGTACTTATGTTTGGACCAAAAGAGGCAATAATTTACCAAGTCTCCCACGCAGACACACAAACAGGCGAAACTCACCTGAGAAAGTTAATGTGACATCCGGTTTCTACTGAATCTCTATCAGTGTTCACACACGTGCTACTTGAACCTGTACCTTCCCTCATACGCTTCTCAATCAGCCTCTGGAGAGTGTCGCTGAGAACCACTGTGCGAGCTTGTGCAGCATCAGTAGAGGAAAGAGACTAAAAAGTGGACAGTAACGGGTGTAAAGATTTTGTGTTTGTGTATTCCTGGGAAGACTATGGAGACAGGTAGTACTAGTTTTGATTTGAAAACAAATGTTCCAAACAATCAGTTAATTGTTTCAAGCGTTCTGCTCGGTGCAGTCGCCCTGCCCTGCCATACAAAGGGGATTTTATTATTTCCACACATCACATGACTGCGGCGTTAGGGAATTGTGAGACTCAAACACAATTTGAATCACAGCCGATGCTTTTCTTATTCCTCAGATGTCCCAAAGCTCCTCTGTACTAAAGGTAGAGAGGCCTTCCACCTCCAGAGAGAAGGTTTGATTTTTATTTAATACCCAATCTATTCAACGTTTACTTTATACCACATTTGCCAAAATCCAAAACGTCACTCCGCTGCCTGTTTGTATGCCGGCCGCCATGTGTCCACAAGTTTAAAAAGTGTTTTCAGTCTTCAAGGTTAAAGTTGAAATCTGCACCTGTGTTGAAGACTAAACAACTGTACCTGCTGCAAACTAAAACTAAATACCCGGAAAGTCACCGTGTTTTTATGGCAATACAGATGTGAACCAAGGCATCCATGGTGTTGGTTTCCATTCACAAGGAAGACGAGGATTTAAGAACTTCTACACACACACACAGATTTGAAGTTGCTGTTTCTGTAATGTCTGCTGAATAGATACAAATTGTCATCTTCAGAGACACTCAAAGAAATCAAACTGACATGTAAACTGTTAATCGAAGAAATCCAAACATTGGCTCCCATCATTTATGACCAGTGAGTAGAGATCCACCGCTCAGTCTTTATTCATCAAGTGCAATTCAGTGTCAGAAACAGACTTCAATCAATAAGAATGACAGCTTCCATTTATGTGTACTCAATGGGGGTAAAGATGCATATCTTTTGGTATACTCAATTACTTTTGGGCACAGTAGGATAAACACAACCTTTGCCGTCAAGAACAGATGGGAGGAGTGAGTAGTTCACAGGCTGATAGTTTGAGTTAATGCACAGAAATGGCCATTTTAATGGTGCCCTGGTTTGCTCTGCCAAACATGTAAGCAAGGCATTAATGGTGTGTATTTGGATGATCCAAGGGGGGATTGAACAGATAAACAGGAGGGTGGGTCAGACTAAAAGGGACAGTTTAAAGCAATATATTTGCTGGAAATAAAACACAATTTAAAGAAGCAAAATCATTAAAAATAAATTACTCAAGATAAAATTAATATTTGTATTTTCTGGCCAATAATTTTATAGGGAATAATGTTGGATATTGACATTTGAAAGATTTATTTATATTTAAAGTTTCAATAGCAAAATAAAAAAGGGGGCTCCAAATCTGGTCTCTTTGTGTTAAGCCATTAAACTCAAACTTAAATACGACTGGACTACATTTGAAATAACACGGTTCAATTGATCAAGATACAAAAGTTGGTCTTCTCCTTTACAAGGTTGGAAGGGTTTCATTTCACCTCAAACAGAGAAGTATCTGAAAGTGATCCATGACGGGAAATGAATGTATGCAACAATATGTTGTCAGTCTGGGTCAATTTGTTCTTTTTATCCAAATGGCTTAAACACTTCAAAACTGGATCAAATCTAAAGATACATTTCATAAAAGACAGAATGACTGTGTGTCGCCCACCGTGACCTTGTCTTGGATTACTGGGAGAATAGAATGCAAGATATTAAAAAAGGGTTTATTGAGAGAAAAGAGGGGGATCTGATCAGGAGTTTAAATTTTATTTGCAAAATCATGGCTTGGATGGGGCAGAAAACTGGCTCTAGGAGAGCAAAGTTTATCAATCTACAAGAAAGTTAACAAAGTAACACTACCGCCCTCTGCTGACGACTTTTCCAACTCACACGTTCTTGACAATTAGACAAACGTTGTGGTCCCTAGAACAGCTTTTAAGATGAACTACTTCTTTAATAGTGTACAGATGTTTTCTGAAACAACGTAACTCAAACCACACCTAGTTTTGAATTAGTGGCTTGGCAGAAATGAAACTACTCAAAACAATCTTTGAAGAGGCCTTTCTTATCTTCCTATCTCCTTTTCTTATTCTCCTATGTCTGTAAAGCATGGGACAACTGAGGATGATTTGAGTCAGATTCTGTGTGCGTATTGACTTCACCACATCAAGGACTGAATGACACCAGAAGCGACATCTAGATCTCCGCCTCCACGTGCTGCGTTCTCCTCTTGTCGTGCTGGTGCTTGGTGAGTCCGTATTTGAAGAACTCGTAGACGGACCAGCTGATGGCCGTGGAGGGCATCTGGTAGATGATCCTCGCCTGCACCCCCTTGAAGAAGCCCTTCAGGCCGCCCAGCCTGTAAACCGTCCTGAAGGCGTGGGCCAGGCCCGAGATGTGTCTGTGGGCTCCTTGGCCTTGGCCAGAAGACAGGGAGCTGAGCGCCAGAGACTCCTGGGTGTTGAGCAGGGTCTTGCACACGTCCAGCGGTGTGGTGGTCGCAGCCGCGATGGCCCCGGCCAAGGCTCCGGACAACATGTGGGACGAGGGGTTGTACTGTCTGTGGGGGTTCAGCAGCTCCTGGAGATACTCATAGGTCATGAAGTGGAGCGCCTGGAAGGGCACGTTCATGGTGAGCTGGGTGGTGTAGCTGCGGTAGAACGCGGCCGGGCCCTCTTTGTGCCACACGGCGCGTACACAGTCCATCACGCCGCGGTACGGCGAATTGTACATCTGCATGCGCTGCTTCACAACTGGGGCCAGGCGGGGTGGGTGAATTGATGGGGGAGAAGCAGCGTCCGGCGGAAGGGCAGAACCAAGACGGCAAACGCGGAAAAAGAAAGGAAGAGATTAGCGAGCTACTGTAAATCCGCTCTTAAAGCGTATCAAGTTTCAACAAACACACAGAGATGTCGCGTGTTGAACAACATTTGCTCAAGACAGCTGCACTCCATCCAGCAGCTGCACACGAGGACTCAAACCAGTGTCCTTCTGTTGAAATGTTTAGGCAGGTGGACTAGAGGCAGCTGTGGAGTCAATGTGCGAACCTGGCGGGTTAACGCCAACATGTGAAGATGGTCGGAGTGTCTTCACTGAAATAATGAACGTCTGTATGCACTTTGAGAGAGAAAAGCCGAGAAATGTTGCACTTACCTTCGGTTGGGTTCATGATTGCGTCGTGAAGCAGTGTTGCCGCACACCCAGCTGTTCCTGAAACAAATATGAACCGGTAATGAGGAGAAATATAACAGATGATCATGGAGCATACAGAAGGAAAACCAGAGGAAACAAACACTGCACTAAAGAGGCATAGAAATGAGAAAGGCTTCCCTGCACTATTCCTAAAAGCGGAAGATGTCATGCTCAAAACAAGATACCCTAGCAGAAGTGGTGCATGTTTAGCCATTTGCTGGGTTGTAAACTAGAGAACACATACGAGTGATGTCAGGTGGCCAAACCTGAGCAAAGACAGACACCTGGTGGACAAGGAAGTTCACTGCTCTTTAGAGAGATAAAAACAAAACCCATAAAGCTTTATAAAGACGGGACCAACAGAGAGGGAAGATGAGATGGGAGAGAGGAGACTTACCCAGCCTCCCACTATACTGGAAAAGAAAGAAGAGGGAGAGAGAGTAGGGAGAACAAGGAATAAGGAAATGGGTGACATTCAGAGCAAGGTTTGCAAATCTTAGGTGGAATCTGTTTCATAGCCAAGATGACTACAGATTGACAGCTGGTCCTGGCACTTCCTGGTAACGTACAGCTGGAGCTATGACAAGGCCTGCCTGGATTTTTTAGAACTGGTTTGGGCATGCTTGCCCTTTACACCGAGTCATCCGCTATACGGAGATCACAGTAATGGTGCCTGGCATCATGATCTGTACATCTACAGTAAATGTTGTGATTGGTGTGTGTATGTGTAGGTTTTATGGTACCATTAGCCAAATGGCTGTTAGCCCCTGGGTGAATGACATCACTTAGAGTCTTTTTGAGTTTCTCATAGCTGGCAAAATAGAGGGCATGGGCAGGTCCTGCCCCGACTGCGGTTGCATTCAGCCCCCTCATTGGCCGCCAGACTCCCTCCGTGGCAACAATTCGGCGAAGAGCATCCATGACGTTCCTGTAGCGGGCTGCGGGGTCGGGCTGTAGGCTCTGCATGCGCGTCTGAAAAGAGTAACAGGTGGAACGTAGAAAAGTTAAAGTCAACAGTGGGATCTCTTCCCATCCACAAGGGCAAGAAATTAGGCATTGAAAAGAGACCGGAACAGATCGCAGTGTGACGAAGGGGTCAAATAAGGATAAAGTTCAACATCGTGTGTGGTGTACATGGATAATTGAATAGAAGGAAGTATGGAGTTACAGCTCCAAGGGCATAGGGACATAAACTGACTTCCTGTAAGCGTCTTTAGCCTCTGACCCAGAGGCACACCTTTTAACACAGACACATGCGCACTGAGATTAAGGATAAGATCATACAAACATTACAGAGAAGTGCGATTGATCAGTGTTTTCGTCAACTGCTATGTGGTACTTAGAGAAGGTTGCCTTGGGTTGATGTGCATGGGCGTGTCCGTCTTAGGGGGACTGGCAGAGACACAATCGCTGAACACCACACTTCCAGCTGAATTGACAAACTTCCTCCTCGCTGTGAATGAGCATGTATGTAGTGCACTATCAAAGCTGTGCCCTTAGGTGACTACACTACAGCTGTGGAATGCAGGGCCCAAAAGGAGCCAGCTCACAGCGGTGCCCGTATACATATGCATGTCTCGTTGCATGATAATACAGAAAAGAGAAAGTTATTGGAATACTGGCTTGCCTTCTAATGGGTGCATCCTGCAAAAGCACGCAACAACTATTGGCCAGATTGGTTTACCTCTGGGTTGTTTGCACATCCACAAAGCAAGGACCTTTGTGCTTAATGCAAAACCCTACAATCAGCGCCGTTTCAAAACAAGACTTTGCGGCTTCTTTCAATATCAAGTGCAATACACGTTAATTCCAGACATGTGTGCTGCACAGTATAACACGCTTTTTGAAATCCCCCCTTATTACTGGAATTTAGGAAACATTAAGTGCAAATGACAGCCTTTTTCCAAACTATAATTACGCAACAATCTCTTAAGTGAGAGGGTTATTGTACAGGAGGAAAGGGCTTTATTTGGCATGGGGGGGTGTGGGGGGGGACAGCTAAATGGGAAACCTAAATAATGAAGTAATATGTTGTCTGCATCCCTGTAGACTACATTGTGTCGAGTCACAGGGACCTTTGTCTCCCACACGCTTGCTTGGAAAGACGCTCAGATGAGATAGCGGTGTGAAAGACACTGTGTACATGAGAGGGTTCTGTAAACATGGGGTCTTATGCAGGTTTAAGGCTGGACAGACTACAGGTGAAGGAGTCATGGATGGAGCCTGGCTGAATGTACAGCCTCACACTGACATTGACAGCGATGCAAAGCTCATCTCATCTCGGCCCTTTGCTAGTGTTATACAATGCTCACTGAGTGAGTGACCTCCTGGACCCGCACAGCGGGCCTCTATAGCGCTGTTTGAGTTTTAAACAAAAAAACTCAAAGATAACATAGAAGACCACATGATGTGAACCGTCCCCGTGACGTTGCATGTGATCAAAAGATCCTTGTGAACAATTAATTAGCGCGTGAAGCAGAAAGCAGTTTTTTTATATAACTACTTTTATAACTACAAAACTGGGTTTCAGAGTTGTTTTAAGAGTAGCAACGGAGGCCGGAGTTTAAGCCAACTGGTCTCAAAACTACAGAGTAGTTTGGTGTAGTTTGTAGTAATATTGACAGGCTAAGTTACTAGAAACAACCTCCCCGCCCCCCACCCAGTTATTATAGAATTGAAAAACGTGTTCCTCTTGTCAACGTTAGGGGAACTAAGCCAACTTTCGAATGTGTTTCTACACAACGCCAACACACATTAACTGCGTACCATCATGTTGGTGGAGGCGTTTGACAGCAGACGCATTTGAAGTAACGTTAGTTAGTTTTACGCACGGTGACCAGAGGGGCTCGTCTCTCTGACCCGGCTAACAGTTTTACATGTCGTCATAA
Organism: Pungitius pungitius; assembly: GCF_949316345.1. Classification (NCBI taxonomy): domain Eukaryota; kingdom Metazoa; phylum Chordata; class Actinopteri; order Perciformes; family Gasterosteidae; genus Pungitius; species Pungitius pungitius. Next base: position 8,752,433 of record NC_084912.1, on the reverse strand, counting down.
GCGCAGCCGGTTGCTAACCTTAGCCTCGCTTAATGTATACTAGCATGCTAACCCGTTAGCTGGTAGGGACGTGAAACGCCTAACTGCGCCCGGCTGACCTTGTCCTCGCAGCCGGCAGCGCCGCAGCGTGTTTGGGGCTAGCTAGCAAGCTAACGTGCTATGCTAACGGACGCGTTGGGCTGCACCGATGACACACGCAAAATAAAATAGAAGAGACCCGAGAGCAGCGGGCATTCAAGCAGTGTTAACGGGTCAACTTCGTTAGCCACTGAGCGGCGCTACCTTGACACAGTCGATGGGGAACATGAGGCAATGCTCCATGATCCCAGCCACGGATCCAGCCAACATGTGGGTGCTAGTGGAGGCTCCCTGTGGCAAACCCTCATAGTCTGGTTCAGTGTCCTCTGTTTGTGCATCTTGTGCACTGCGGGTGAAATCAACAGTTTGTAGCTCCGTTTCCCCTCCAATCCGAGGTGTCAGGCTTCCCACGATACTTTCCGAAACTCCCCAGAATCTGCCCCCCAGCCATCGAACTTCTGCCCCGGCAGATGCACCAGCGACCCCGGGATCACTGCCTGTAGTCTCCGCTGTCATCCGACGCCTCCTCACAAATCCATCTGCTTCCATGAGAAACCAGGTAAAAACGTATTTGGGCACGCAGACACGGCGTCTTCAGGGGGGGGATTTCACATTCCCGTGGGGCGGTTTCACAGCGGCCTGCGTGCTACACCATTCCCTCGCAGCCTCTTTACCTCCCAGCCAGGGCAAAGTAAGGGGGGCAGTGGCGGACAGCTACACACGCTGATGCGCGACAGGCCGCGATGAGGAAGTGACCTCTGATTGGTTACTACAGCGAAGTTCTACTTCCGCTATTGGGTGACGGACACGTCACTCATAATCGAACCCTGTCAAGTGGAAGTGTACATGGTGTACTACTTATTTCTATATGTTCAAGGCAGCTGGAAAAGCTACCGTACCTGTAGGTCACTGCAGGTCATTTCTGATTTCTTAAATCAGTTTACACTTGAGTTGGAACGCTGCTTATCCAGTCGCAACTGAGATGAAAAATGAATATGCGTGACTTACAAAAAAGAAATGGTGACGACAGAACACGGTCTAATGTACTTACTTACTTTTGTTCTTTGTTCAAAATTGACAGGCCACACAGTCCCTTGATCAGTTGTTCAATCCATAAATTCTTCAACTGATGAATGTGCTGTGGGAAAAATTAAGCTTTGAAAATATTTGTGTCGCAAATATATAATTTAGATTACAATGATAAGTATTTTAGCTGGTTTGCTTGTTTCAGCACGACAAAAATTGTAATTTGCCTTTTTTTCCTCTAATGTTCCCTTTATATAGTAATAATTTGGATACAATAACTATTTTAGTTATTGAGCTTCTATATATAATATAGCGAAAGCCATTTGTGCTGACATAATGTATAGGCTAACATGCTGCATCAAGTAAAACAGATGTATACTTTAAAATATGAATGAGCAAGTTACATGTAATGTTTACCCTTGACATGACAGTGTCAAGATCACAGCAAAATATTATGACCTTGGATCAGTGCATGGCTCTTTACAACTACTTTTATTATCATTGAATTGACTCCCTATTTTTCTTCCCACCTTTAATGATCTGCTTTGAGAGTGAAGCTTTTATTTATTGAGCTCTGGGGCAACAATTTCCAGCAGTGAACATCTCTGCTTTGAGGAAAAAGATTTTTTTTTTCTCCAGAAAATTAGGTAATTGCGTTTTGGTGCAATATAACATAATTCAATTTTCTCCTTTATTCCCTGGGAGAGCCTTCTAGGGCTGTAGTGTTGAATTTCTGCCGACAAAGGGGAATGAAGTGTTAATTTCTGCTTACAAGAACAAAATCTCTTGCTACTGATCTAGTTATGGTTGATTGGCTGTTGTCCGCAGACGTTCCTTAAAGGAAAACCAAGCAGACAGGGTATCAGGGTAATTTCTCTTTCCTGAAACTAATGCTACTCTAATACACCCAGGGAGAGGTCTGTTAGGTCTGGCAGGAAACCTTAGATCAACGTAACACCTCATTTCATTCCCCCTGCCCAGAGAGTGCACAATCTATACAGGCCATGGGAATTATTTTACACTGTCTAAGCAAAACATAGTCCAAAATCAACATCATGTAGCGAAGATGAGACAATAACTGGATTCTGTTCTGCTGTTTGCTCGTTTTTCTACCAATTAATACCTGTTTCCCTTAGATCCTAATAGTCCATCTCCTTCTCTGTATACTCCCTGGACTGCTGCTCAAGCTCACAGATGATCTATGGCCTCTTATCTTATTAATGCATGGTAAGTGAACCACTAGGCCGCTATGACATCTTCAAAAGCAGCAATAAGAAACCATTCTTGTTCAAGAGCTCATCTTAAAACTCTCAAGGTGGGCCATAAGTGTGATATGACTTGAGCCGCCCCCAAACCAGCTGAGAGACGTCTTGAACTGCACCGCTTGACTATTATAATATATATTAATATATTGTCTTAAAAGTATATTATAAAAATGTGTGTGTGAAATCATTAAAATACATATTTATAGAAATGTGTAATATGTGATGTCATTAGTGATACATTGTATATTTCAGTAAATTAGTTGTCACTGAAAGTTAAGATGCAACTAAATTTGCATTTGAACCAGTCTTGTATTTGTGGACAACCAGAAATGGGCTCTGCAGATTAAATAGGACCATCGTGCCATCAAGTGGACAGCTAGATGATGACAGGCACATAGATGCATGGATATAAAGATGGATCGATGGATCGCTAAATGCTAGATACATAAAAGCAAGAACACAATAATAACAACTTCATGATAAAAAGTGAATCTAACAAATGCTAAAAAAAAATTGTGGGCCTTCTGTTAGAAATTAAGAAAACGGAAACCCTTTCCCTTGTTTATTCATTTTAACAATAAAGAGATGTGTAGTCCCCGTGGGTACAGTACCGCATCTATACCAGGCATTACGGCAGTAGCGTGTAACAACTGACTTCAAAATAAGAGTAAAGTTCCGGCCAACGTCATAGGATTTATCAAATGTATTCCACAAATCAGTCGATAAGTCCGTCATTTTTGGAAATATAGTTTACATTAACAATTTTAGGCACATAGTAATACAATTGGAAATAGATGTTTCCTTACGTTGCAGAATTTTCTTTTTTATGTATGCATTGACTTTTATTCATCTATGCATCTTAAATCATGTTCTTTTTTAAATTAAGACTAATGTTTCTATTAATGAAACGTGTATCGACCTAAGTATTGAATCAACGTAAATCAAGTAATCAATGTAACGTGTGCTTTAAGTTGGCAGTTCTTGTATTTTGAAGTCAGTTCGTACCGTAATGCTTTGTTTATACGCGCATCACAAAACAAAGTGGAGGCAGCCTTGACCGAAAAAAAACGGACTTTTGTTGCCTCATACTTCTGCCATGGCTGCAGCGACGTGGACGCTCCGGGCACCGCGGGCTGGGACCGTTTTGGGGACAGTGACGAGATCCAGATCCAATCAAACTGCTTTAAAACCCCAGTACGATGCACTCGTAATCGGAGGAGGTGAGATCTGTAAGAAACCGTAGCAATCATGCAGAAATGTGCAGAAATCACAGCGGCTGCGCAACAGTATGACAAATCTGTACAAATATACAAATTATATTAATGCGACGTGTTACATTTCGTTGCAGGACACAATGGAATGGTGGCAGTAAGTGAATGCGTTTTTCCCTCAAAACCTGCAATATCCTGACGTACATTTTATGGTACAGCAGGGTAAAGGTGAAGTTCTCTGTGTGTGTGTGTGTGTGTGTGTGTGCGTGTGTGTGCGTGTGTGTGCGTGCGTGTGTGCGTGTGCGCGCGCGTTTGTAGGCCGCCTATCTGCAGAAGGGAGGATTTAAGACAGCGGTGCTGGAGCGCCGACATGTTCTGGGAGGAGCAGCAGTTTCCGAGGAAATCTTTCCTGGTAGGGGGCCTCTAGAGTCTTTCTGGCTCGGTCAAAGTCACGCGGGGTCCTTACATTGAACCTCTTGCTCACCCTTGTAGTTGTGTTTCAGTGTACCGACGTTAATGGATGTTCCACATGCTTTTGAATGTTGTAAAATTTCATGGATTACATGCAAATGTATTTTTAAGGCAGTGTTTCTCAAACTGGGGTTTAAACCCCTAGTGGGTCCCAGTGATTTTACAGGTAGAGCGCATTGGAAGAGTTTTATTTCAAAACCTATATTGAGAATTTACCATTTTACAAAAGTGAAAAGTACACAACTGCTGTTTTATTTCATTTTTCATAGGTTGCACTTTGTTATTTATTTATATTTTCAATTCAAAACAGGTTAACAGGTTACAGCCACAATAAACTTGTCTGCCAAATATGTGTTATGTTTTGCAGGGATTAAACTTTATTGGCATTGATCTAACAACATTTAATTTTTTTCTCATGCAGCAATCTGGTTTACTTGAGAGTCACCTTTAAAATGAATGTACTTGTATTTGATTCCATGTTAGAGTAACAGTAATCTTTTGTATCCAGGCTTCCACTTCTCCAGGTGTTCCTATTTGCTCAGTTTATTAAGGCCACATATATACAACGATCTGGAGCTCAAGGTAACTATAGCAACTTGTGAAATATATGAATTCAGCAAAACATTTTTGAGAAGGTTTAAAGTGGGTAGTATTGTTTTACGCTTTCCATTTTTTGCATATTTTTAGAAACATGGGCTGAAGGTGTATATGAGGGACCCCCATGCTTTCACCCCCATGCTGGAGGAGGGGGTGAGTGGTGCCCCCCCAAGGTCTCTCACCCTGGGCTCAGATCTGGCCATGAATCAGATGGAGATCGGCAAGTTCTCAAAGAAGGACGCTGAGGTGGTTTGAGCATCATGACAGTCACATGCGTGGCTGCATTGTGCATGTTTCTGCATATTACACGTCCGTCCAGATATTTTTAAGCTCACAGTACTAAAAAAAGTTGTTTGCCCATTCTTTGACATGTAACCAGGCTTTCCCAGCATTCAATGCGTACCTCGAGAAGCTAGCTGAAGCTATTCACCCTCTTCTGGATGCTCCTCCAGTAGACATTGCAGCTGTTACTTCTGGATCCCCTATTAAGAGGCTGAATGCAGCTAAAACACTGATGCCTCTTGTCAAATGTGGTGCGTTGGTGACTGCTGCCCTGAGCTTAAAATGTTGATATGTTCATGCAAGAATAAGAAATGATTCACAGGGTACTCAGTCTGTTTTGTAGTAACTGAGTCATGACTTTTTAATTCAAAGGTTGGAAACTGGGCAGAGACATTCCAGACTTTTATGAGATTATAACTGCGCCAATCATGAAGGTTTGTCACAAAATAAACTAACTTTAGTATTAGTTTCTCTTTTCAGGCGACGGCGTTGGGACTAACTAGTACTTTGTACCACAGATTCTCAATCGTTGGTTTGAGTCGGAGCCACTGAGAGCAACGCTGGCCACTGATGCTGTGATAGGAGCCATGACCAGTCCAAGTAACCCTGGTAGTGGGTGAGACATATCTTAGACACCCCCTCTGGCACACAAAACATTCATGACTACTGGTTTAACTGCATTGAATTAAACACCGACCTTGCCTCGAAGATATGTGCTCCTGCACCATGTGATGGGCGAGCTGGAGAAGGAGAAGGGATCATGGGGTTATGTTGAGGGAGGCATGGGAGGAGTGTCTCTGGCGATTGCTCGCTCGGCTCGATCCTGTGGTGTCGACATTTTTACAGAGAAGGTAACTGGTTTTTCATCAACCACACTGGTTTTGTTGCATTCTCTTTTGTGGGATTTACTTTTAGCGTTGTCTTTTTTTTTGTCTCTATGCATATATACAATGTGTGTCCTTGGTAGGATGTAGGACAGGTCCTGGTGGGTTCAGATGGCGCTGCCAAAGGAGTGGTACTAAAGGATGGCACAGAGATCCACAGTAAAGTTGTTTTATCAAATGCTACCCCATATGTTACCTTCAAAAACCTCACACCTCAGGTAATATAGAGGAAGAAACCTCACATGTAACCGTTGCAACAGACAATATCATTTACGCAGGCTTCCTGTTTTCACCGCAGGCTGCCCTTTCTCCAGAGTTCATCAAAGCCATTGATCAGATAGACTACACCTCACCCGTGACCAAGATCAATGGTATATCTTTTGGGTTTTAGTCATGCAAATTACACTGCTGCAAAAATAGAATAAGCTACAAATTGTTGTGCTTCCTGTTAACAACAAAGAAATGTAATAGACATTTTTTTCTATGGTTTTTACTATCAAAATAATATATTATGATAAGACTCGTGTGGAACCGCAGACCTTTTTCTCTTTAAAGTTGCTTCGGAGAAAGAGGAAGTTCACTGTCATAGTAAGCCTTAAATGGATCAGACTAAATGCAAACTGGTCTATTTCTGTTTGTGTTGAACCTCTACTTACACACTTTGAACACTACCAAGCAGTCAGAAGTTGTAAGACAGACTTTGAATTGAGGAAAAATAAATGTAAATGTACAATGGAGATTAATTTATAAATAAAAGCCTGCAGGGCGGCATTCCCCTGATGAATCACAAGACACTCACACTGTTTGGGATCCAAACACAACGTTGCAAATACTGCTTAAGGCCATAGCACCAAAGAGCACAAAACAAAGCACACTCTCTAATAATAAAGAAATGTACATAAATACAACAAATAATGCATTTCTCTTTTGTTGTGACCTGTTCTGATCTTTTTTATAGTGGCAGTGGACAAGCTCCCAAACTTCCTAGCATCTCCGACACCAAACGATAAACCGGGACCCCACCATCAGTGCTCCATTCATCTCAACTGTGAAAGCGTAGAGCTGCTGGAGACAGCATACAAAGAGGCCGTCAATGGAAGTCCCTCAGCAAGGTACATAGTATCTTCACACTCTGAGTCAACACAAATGACACTCTTTATCCACCAAATCATCCCGCTGGTAAGATGAACACATGCAAGAGACAAGCATCCCCTTAATAACGTATGAAAATCTGTATATAAGTATAAAATCTGTAACAAAACGGACTGTTCGTTTGTTCACGTGTCCTTGACCTGTAAATGACACTTAAGCTTTAATGAATAGGCTACTGCTCCCTAAACGCAACATTTATGCTGAATTTCCATTAACAACACACCCATCATCTCATCTCGTCCTGTAGACCCATGTTGGAAATGACCATCCCCTCTGTGTTGGATCCTACTCTGGCTCCCCCTGGCTGCCATGTGGTGTCACTGTTCACCCAATATACCCCCTACCACATAGAGGGCAGGGAGTGGACGGACCAGGACAGGGAAGACTATGCAGACACTGGTTGGAAACATAAAATAATCCAGCAATGCTAGCAAGCTGTCTTGTAAAAATATATATATGCAGACTATACCTTTGACTAAAAACACTAACAAATTATAGCACTTAAATTGTATTTATAATGGCTCCTATCTATAACAAGTTGTAAATCCCCTTATGTAATGTTGTGTTTATTCCACAATGAACCATGCACATTTAAATGTTGAAATTCCCAAATGGAAAGTGTTGATACTAATTAACCTGTCTCACTGAAAGCCTGTGTTTTCCTGTCTCTTCAGCATTTGACTGGGTGGAGCAATACGCCCCTGGGTTTAAAAAGTCAGTTGTGGGAAAGGACATCCTGGCTCCACCCGACCTGGAGAGGATCTTTGGGCTCACCGGAGGGGTACGTGCACACTGCAGAGGTTTTAAGCTGAGCAACATTTGCAGATCCACTGCTCTACTAGATGAGGAAGTCATTTTGCACGTTGTATATAGTTAATGGTTACAGAGAGTTTTACCACAACTAAAGTTCACATCCGGTGTGTAAACTGACACGGGCTCAGTGTTTATTGCGCACAACTTTATGAGGCTGTCATTGAACAAATTACAACGTTTATCATTATGACGTTATATAACACAAAAAGAAAAAATATATATATTTTGGTCTCATCTTTCCAGAATATCTTCCATGGATCAATGTCGCTAGACCAGCTCTACCTCGCACGACCTTTGCCCTCTCTTTCTCACTACCGGACCCCAATAAAAGGACTTTATCTTTGTGGCAGTGGCTCTCACCCAGGTGTGTTTTTTATGCTCAACCATGAGCCGAATATTGGAATGCATATGTGTCTGTTTGTGTGTGTGCAAATTGTAGTAGAGTACAATGATTAACACGTTAGGGTCAGGTTTTAGAGGAGCACAGTTGATGAACCTTTAAACCTTTCAATTTAATCTTATCCTCGCTGCTGATAATAACGAAATGAAGTCACTGAAGGGTGTTTGGTTGCTGAGTAAAGTGGTTCTGATTCCCCCACTCTTTCTTCAGGTGGTGGCGTGATGGGTTCTCCGGGCTGGAATGCAGCGGTCACTGTCATGCATGACATAAAACGTCCCTGAAACATGAAGCGGCATCAGCGTGCGTCAAGCTCATTGGGGCTCGACCTCTCTTTTGTTCGTTTTTTGTGTGAAGTTGACTGAGAAACTGAGACTCCTCCAACTTTCAATCTTATTAGCCGTTTTTCCATCATGCCGTATTTGTAAGGGTGTCTGAAAACAAGAAAATGGACTGAATGAAAGCAGATAGGCTGTCCATGTCAAAAGTACACCGGACAATCACTCCTGATTTTAAATACTGCACTAAATCCTTGTATTGCATCACTTATGAATTCTGAGTCAGCAGAAAACCACCAATACCAGCACAACATGAATGTTGACAATGGGTTTTTTAGAAGAACTGAAACTCTTCTTAATTTTCTACACTGTGACTTTTTATGACTGTATGAATAAATACAAAATGAAATTCAAGCTTATTTCTTATTCTCTATTTAGTTATATTTAAATTAACTTTAACAATGACTGTTCTATTCAAATCTCTCAGAAAGTGTCAGGACCTTGAATCAGAATGAGCTAAATAAAATAGTTTACTTTATGATGTACACATGTATTTTTTTTCTGTGAAAAATAACACATCAAAACACAAAATAACAGTCAAATTTGAATAACATATTGTGACTGTACAATAAATGAGGTTGAACTTTTCCGTACTTTGAGAAAAAATAATTGTATGTACTGTAAAAGAAACTATATATTTATTTCAGGTTAGAAAGAACCAATATAATTATGCACAGGCTTCCGAACAGGTTTCTCCTTTTTCTCGAGGACCCCCAAAAATAAGCTTTTTGCAATTACATGTTTAATGTAGTTTGACAACATAGAAAGTAAAGCTGGAGAAAAAACCCATTAGGATTCGATTATTTTGTCAAACCCAACACACCGACTGAAGTTAATGTACTGAAGAATTTTTCATCTTTATGTAAGGTTCTTTGGAATTAATCATCCCATGTGACAATTAGTACAACGAGTAGCACATTATTATCACAATACATTAACTGCGGGCAATAAACCATACGTAAATACAGTTGATAAAGCTTCCACCTTTATTTGTACTGTTAGAATTAGAAGATAAGATCTGGCCCGTTCACCTCATCGATAAAGGTGTCCTGTACCTTTAAGGCGCGCGACTCGGGGTGGACCCAGCGTCGCCTTTGACGCTCAGGAAGTAGACTAAAACCACCAAAAGATTCCCGCAGATTCCGTATCTATTGTCCCAATGTAACAAACGATTTCACGCTCACCTACACTTTGGTATAAATACTTTCTGCGTGGATATTTGAGAGGATAATGCTGGATGGTCGCACTCATGAAGTTCACCAGAGATTTGTGCAGGCTGTTGGGACTCGGGAGCGGTAAGAAAAACGTCCCACTTTTTCAAAACTTTCTCAACTCGACCACAAGTTAAATAGATCCCGTCTGCCATTAGTTAGGCGCGTGCGATAAAGAGATGGCGGACACGGTCCAACGCTCGCTTCATTGAGCCGGTTATTTCTCATAATGTTTCCGATAACGTCTCTCGTTAGGTTCAAACGGTTTATCGAGTAACGAAGTTACCCCTCCTGCCAGTTTACACCCCTCGCTTGCACCACTTTAAACGTTTGCGCGGCCGGTGCCGAAAAGCTTCCGTAACAACGTGACCATTATTTACGTTACACCAAATGCAAACTTCTACAGCCCTTTAAGTCCGTGACGACAATAAGAAAACTACATGGATTGGTGTAACTTGGGTATGCTTTACATAAAAAGGAGATCCGGCCTAGCGGCACATTCCTGGGTGCCCGTCGGCGCGATGCCTCATCGGTGCACACAACGGGCGCAGTGATCTCTTTTGCTCAAGTTATTTTAGCATCACGTTGTGTGTTTAAATGTGTCATGTGCTCACACCTTGTTCCTCTTCTTGGTACTCTATTGTGTGTGTGTGTGTGTGTGTGTGTGTGTTCTCTCTCTAGTAGTGCACTCTGGGTCCACGTCGGATTTTGGCTCGGCAATCATCGATGTTAATGTTGATTTGTTATAATATGTTCGTTAAATTTTGAAATATAAATCCAGCTTTTTGGGTGTCATTTTTTTTTATACATCAGATAGCAGATGCATCTTTTGGGGGCTCTTTGTGATGACGAGTCGTAACAAGCTGTTCATGTTTGTGAGCATGCATGTTCTTCATTTTGAGTTCATGATTCAGCACATTAACATTTCGGTGTTATGTAAACGGGTTTCTTTAGTCATTACCCCCCCCCCCCCCCCCAGCATTTGTGTTCCTGATAGAGTTGTACTCTTTACCCGTCTCCTTCCTCGGTGCTGCTGTGTAGGTATTGATTTCCAGGTTAAAGTTCCAGTCCACGATGATACTGTTATTGTACATTCCTCTTAAAAAAAAAAGAGTCCCCACTAATTTAAGTGCTCTTGTTGAAAGGGAGAAACAGAGACTCTCTTGTTGCTTTTTTCTACTGATCCTGGATCATGTATATTAGTCAGGAGGAAAATCCATTACAGTGGGGATTAAACAAAATAATAGAAAGGAGCAAATAGAAAGGCGCTGCGCTTCAGCAGTGGTGGTTTCTTTAACATTCGAGAACCGATATTTCTTCCACTTTCTGTTGATGTTGTGAAATGCAGTTGATGTTGTGAAATACTAACTTCTTGCAACGAATCTCACTCTTTACTAAAGCTAATTAGACGTGACATTGCCAGTTATTCTTTTGCCGTTATCACCATTGGTAACATTTTTTTTTATCAGATCACAACAGCACACATGAGGTCAGAATGAGGAAGTCCAGAGCCTGCTCCTTTTCTTTGACCCACAATGGAGGTAGAATGCTTGAGGAGCAAAGCAGAAGAAGAGTTACTGCGAGTTCCTCTGTCATAAAATAATTCACAGCCCATAATGACTACTGAGCGAGGGGAAATCCGACACCACATAGAATCCTGCAGCGTCCGGTGCTTTGCTTTCTCTTGTCTTTGCATTCGTCTGCTGTCATAGGGCCGCAATCAACTCAGGGGATCTGGTTTGATCACATCTATTATTGAGGCGCGTGTAGCCGGTGGCCAGTGCGCCGCACCGGACTATTAGACAGAGCATTGTGAGAAAGTAAACGTACGGAGTCTCGCATCGTTTTAATTTACTTGACAAGAGCTGTTTTGTCTGATTTTCCAGTTTCTAAACGTGAGAGCGGTGTAAACGGGTTCTTAAGAGCTGGTGGTCTGTGTATTTCCCATCAGGCAGCCCGGTCCAGCAGCAGCAGGAGGAGCAGATGGACTGTGGTGCCACAAATCTTAAGCCGAGTGATGACGCCGCTTTGTCACAGGTAAACAAATCGTGTCCGATCAACGTAGGCGTTGTCAGGGCTGCGAGGCTGAAGGTGCCATGTGCAGTGGTCAACATGCCTGTTTTGTTCAGGATGCATTGATTGGAGAGGAGGACCTGAGTGAAGAGGAGAAGGTCCGACGAAGGGCAGAGCGACGCAAAGCCAAGAGGAAGGTCGGCATCCTTACGCCTCTTTAAGATCCTACTCGTGGCTCTTCTAAGTATTATAAGTCTGCCATGTTATCCACGCGTAAAGTCATGCATTTTCTGACTGTCGAGCACTGCGTCTGTTTCAGCGCCGTCGAAAACGCAAGAAGCAGGAGCAGGTTAAGCAAAAGGACTGTGGCGAACGGGTAATAATCACATCACTCCCAGAATCTACTTCACATTTGCCTTTTTAGTGTAACTGGAGTAACTGTTTATTTATACCGTCCTACACATCAGGATGATGATGATGAAGAAGAGGATGCGGGTGGAGAGTCTGAGCTGGATGAGAGCGAGTCCGAAGCGGAAGCTGGTGCTGAAGAGCAGCAACAAGGAAGGCAAAAAGAGGAGAAAAAGGAGGCAAACGCCTCGCACAACTGCGTCGCTGCTCCACCACTCATGGCTCCTGAAGGCCTCAAGGGTCATCAGAAAGGCCAAACCAGATCCGCCGAAGAGGTAGAGGAAGTATACCAGAGTATTGCGCATGTATGCTATGAACCAGCGGTGTTCAAGGTTTTAAAAGGCCACAGTGGAAAATATCACCTTCACTTTCCTCGTCTAAACCTGGTAAACCTTCTGTGTCCCATAGGAGCCAGAGTGGGATGTGAGCAGTGCCTTCTTTGCTAATGCTGCCAGCCATATCAAACCCAAAGGATCAAGTCGCAAGTCCAAAGAAAACAAGGAGAACGAGGCCAAGAGAGAGGTGAATGGCTGCAAGGAGACGAGACCAAGATATAGCAACCCCTCCCATTATAACTGTGCATTTTTTTTCAATGTGTTCCTCAGACGGCTCCATGGTATCATGTGCGTACAAGTGGACTCTGGGCCATGGAAGCCTTAACAACAGTTGTTATAAAATGTTTGCGTGTGAATTTTGACAATGTGTATCTCCCGTTAAAACATGTGAGAACATTGTACGTTAATTACAAAACAAAGCAGATGCTTCTGCTTTTTAGAATGTATCTCGTTTGATAAACTCGACACTACACTACCTGAATATGAACTGAAAAAATGATATATTTGTTTTAAAGACAAATGGAACCGACACCATGACCAAGAAAAGCGCCTCACTAACCGGTAAGAACTGATTTTTGCATAATCAGGCACAAAAACAGCCTTTTTATAAGTGATTTATTGATAAAAGAACCTTTGCCTGAGAGGAAATTATTGATTTTTCCATTTCCTTTATGCAAGCATGTCAGCATGCAGGACTGCGGTCAGTTGATCCCTCAGGCTGCTGTCTCACTAGAGAATTATTGGCGAGCTTTTCTTTTCTTTTTTTCTTTTTTTTAAGCAGAAAAGGGCATAAAGCTGGTGCAAGAGGGGCAGTACGCACAAGCTGCCTGTATGTTTACAGAAGCCATCAAATATGATCCAAAGGATTACAGGTACGTTGTGACTATTTCATAAAGGAAATGCATGGATTTCAGGCCCACTTAAAAACAATTGTGTCATTCGACTGTGTCCTGAAGGTTCTTTGGGAATCGTTCCTATTGCTATTACTGTTTGGAGCAGTACCCTCAGGCCCTGGCAGATGCTGAGCGCTCCATTCAGCTGGCCCCAGACTGGCCCAAAGGACACTTTCGCAAGGGCAGCTCTCTCATGGGCATGAAGGTGAGTACTTGGCATGTAAATAAGTATCGACCGAATGGCTTTACACTCACGGTGTGATGGGATTGGACTCTGCACACTCATTTTTGTGGGTCTTTATGTGTGTTGCAGCGGTACAGTGAGGCAGAGAAGGCCATGGAGCAGGTGCTAAAACTTGACCCAGACTGCGAGGAGGCTGTCAATGACCTGTTCAACTGCAAAGTGCTGCAGTTAATGGTAAATACATCTTCAAACAGGTGTCTCCATGACAGCTTGGTGGCTGTGAATGAACATAACCACAGTCTCCTTTGGAGCTTCTTTTTTTTGCATGGCTGGTCATTCATTACTTTTCTGGTCTTTCCTCAGGAGCTGGGTTTTGAAGAAGTGCAGAGTGTCCTCCTGCTGGAGAAGTTTTCCACTGTGCAGGCTGTTCTGGCAGCTTGTTCCGATGCTGCCAGAGGTAACAACACCTGTACATTAAATAAGGCCAGCATTTGGATTCCATAAGCTCCTAAAGAGTAATGTGAGCAGCAATAGGCCAGCCCCTATGTGTTGCAACTCCTACAGCCTTTTCCTCTATATTGACGAGGCTCTTTCTGTTCAGCAGCTGGAGGCCAGGACCCTGTGCAACCAGGGTAGGTGACGGTTGGTTTCTTCCATTGAAGTCACAGGCTCAGAAGGCTTTCAACGAGTCGTCCACCTGAGCTGTGATTTCATGGCTTTCGGTGACATTCTTTGTCTTCGTCTTTCCTCAGAAGCCCTTGCCCATCGCTGTGGGTGGGAAACGTGACAACAGAGTTAACTGAGAAACACATATTGGACCTTTTTAAAATGTAAGACTAGTCCCTTACTAACTGAATATATAACTAGAAATGAGTTGACATAAACACAATGTACTATTGCCAATTGAATCATTAGAAAGACTTTTCAGCAAACAATTGTGTGTGTCTACCTAATATTTTACCAAGGCAGGGTTTGCATTGCTTTGCATTTTAGGTATGGTGAGATAGAGAGTGTCCGCGTTCTGCATGAGCGATTCTGTGCCTTCGTCAACTTCAAGGACGCAAACATGGCTGCTCATGCCATGGAGAGTTTAAATGTGAGTACTCACCCGGGGCCCTCGCTCCTTTTGGTCCCCTGTCCGTTTCTGCTGAACGTTTCCCTGGACTCAGACGCGTGCTTCCCACCGCAGGGTTATTGTATTGAAAACACGCGTTTGGTGGTGCGCTACCCCGACCGCCGGCCGCAGAGGGTCCTCCCCTTCCCGCTGAGGACCTGTCTGCCTGCCACGCAGCAGGCCGCGGCAGGCGCCGGGTGAGAAGCACTTTTACAACGCTGTGGCCCTCGTATTAGGATCGCCGTTTTGAATTGTTGCCCTTCCTCTCTCCGAAGCCCCCGACGGCGCGGCCCGGTGAACGGAGACCAGTGTTACTTCTGGAGAACCACCGGCTGCCATTTTGGGGACAAATGTCGATACAAACACATTCCCGATCAGAAGAGCAAGGACAGGAAGCCGTGGCAGCCCTGAACGGTTTACACTCTGCCTCAGTACTGGACCGGGTTCTCTGGGCTATTTTATATGAACTGTTTGCAGGACTGACTGGAATAGTCAAACAGATCAGAGCCAGATGTGGCTGGCTCTAAGGCAGGGATAGTCACACATGTGCCACAACGGGTTGGGGGAAAAAGATGCTTATTTCAAACTAAAGCCTTTGCTCAACGATATCGCTCTGTTGAAACAACGTTATCCGGAAAGGAGCAGCATAATGAACTGAGGTATTCTTTGTTTTGAATAAAACTGTTGGAAAGCCCATGGTGACCTACTCCAGCTTTAGGAGACACATCTTCGCCTCACAGATGTGCAACCTAAGGAGGAACTGTTCTGGTCTGCTATGGGGGGGAAGTAAGGGCTCTGTCATGTAGCCTAATGATTAAAGGGCTCAGTATGTTTGGGTTTTTTCAGGTTCTCCGGTGATGATCCTGTGGGAAAACGGTAACTCCAACCATACTGATTTTCTTAGTAGCAGTTCCGGTTTGTCCACAGCTCACAGCCGTCTACAGTTCAGTCTGCTGCTGGTTTTCCCCCATTTGTTGTTCCTTCTTTCGATATCAGCACATTGCCTGCCAGACCAAAGACTTAATTACAGCTATGCATCTCGTTTCACTACCCCCCCCCCCCCCCAAGCACATGAGTTCCTTTGTAGCGAATAAGCTACACAGGCCCAGATTAATGCCTTCATACTGTATTGCATTGGTAAGATTATCCTACATTGGTACACAGACTCAAGAAGTACAGTTTTCTTGAGGATGAAGGCATGGACAGGGTGTATATTCCCATTTGATCTATTGGCAGCCTCTTCAGTTGGAGTTTTGAATAGAAACCCTGCACGCCTATTATGGAGGACGTGTTCTTGTAATCCGACTTGCTTAATGGCTATGCAAGACAATAACACAAGTTCATCCTACAGGACTCTGTCACTAAATATATATATATATATATATATATATATATATATATATATATATATATTCAGACATTCATGGCCACGTGTAACAGTGTTTTTAACCTTTTTAGGACCTCCATTTCAGTATTTCAGTAAACCAAAGAATGCTTCATCTGCTGACTGCATTTAAAACCTGCCTTGTTTCTTAATAAGTTTCAACACTAGGTAGTGCATTTATCCCCCTTGGCTTCTGCCTGTATCGTCCACTAGATACTGATCACATCAACACCTGGTTTAAGGTCCGCACTACATTCACCAGTAAACTATGCAGAGTAGATGAAAGTATGTATTTCATTTTTATTGCTACCTTTCATATTTTGTTTTCACAAAAGAACTTAAGAGCTGTAACTGGCTTTTAATTTTCTGGCCTTTTGGCGTTTCGCTAAACCTCTGTTTCTTTTTGGCTAAAAGAGAACTGCATTATTAAGAGCCATTTGGTGCAAGCACTTTCACATGCTACACTTTTGCTTTTTTTTAGCTTTCTATCTTGTGGCAAAAACTTAAAAGTATTATGGACACCAGACTTTGAGGACTGCACTCGTTGAACTTGCTTGTTTTTGAGCGTGTATGGCAATGCATTTCTTAGCAGATTACTAAAATGCATTGGATGTTACCATAGCTACATTTTATTTACTTATGAATATCTCAGATTTGGACAAAAGAAATCTCTGGGTTTAACTTTAGCTAATTGGATCGTTGTTTTACATGTTTCTACTTTGTTCGAAAAGGCATTTTTAATTCTATCCACCTGAGCACTGCAAACCTGCTAATCTTTCAAATATTTTGTATTATTGTTACTGCACTGCAAAGAGTATTTTATATTTAATAAATGTATTTGAAACACCTATTCCAGTGTCTTTACATGATTGATGGCACAGACCTGGAAAGAAATGTGTAAGTAGTGCAATTGTTCAACACAAGGTGGCGTTGTTGTACTTAAAAGGATTGCAATGAAGTGTGTGTGTGTGTGTGTGTGTGTGTGTCAAAGGAAGTTTAATTGTGAAATGAGATGGTGTTTGTATTGCATTGAGTCTTGATTCATCACTACAATTGGGACATTTGGGCCTCTGATGCTTTTACCTCTCTTCTGACTTGTGTGTGATAATAAATAGCATTTTTTTTTTTTAAATGAATGGGGTGTAATGATTAAATTTAGGTTTCTGGCAAAGATGTCCTTTGAGCTAATGAGGTCAAGCTCTATGCTGCTTCCTGCAGTCTCAACACATCTTCTTTACAGTATGCGCCTACATCCTGCAAGTAAAAGCATTACGAAAGCCCGCTGTGTGAGGGGGTGAGCAGAGGTGGTGCTGTAGTTTGAAAAGGCCCTTGTTTATTGTTGGAGAGCATGTATTTATTTCATGCCTCCACAGATTGTGGGTAAGGGCAGAGCCGCTTTGGTCGGCGTAATTAGAGAGGTGGAGAGTGAGCGAGTGAGAGAGAGACAGAGAGAGAAGGTTTTGCCACTGAGAGCTTCCTCGCCCCGAGAGCCCGGCGATGCACTCTCACCAGCGCACACACTGAGCTGTTAAGTACTGGCACACAGGCAGGGACACCTGTCTGGCCTGGTTTAATTACTCTGATTGGCAGCAGCGAATCAGAAGGTATAATGAAAAAATGTCGCACACATGCCGATGAGTTATATTTTTAACCTTTGCACCCTCCTTTCGCTTTTTTAAATATAAACATCTCCCTTTCTTCCCCTTGCAGACCCCTCTGATTTGGTGCCGCTAATAGGGGGTCTGCTCTTCCTGTTCGGGTTTACCAGTCAGGGAGGGACCACCATCCTGCCACCCAGTCGCACCATCAGTCGCACACACAAATATCTCAATTACAGCTTCAAAGTTTACACGTTGCGCACACAAATACACACGTGTGTACCATGTGATTTACCCCCCCCCCCCCCCTTTAAGAACACAATATACAAGTAAGTAATATTACGGTGTTTGTTTATGTTCCAGTTCCCACCTTCCCTGTCATGATTGTAATTTGTCATGTCTATGAATACACTGCTGCCTCAAAGAGGTGAAAACTGGAATACAGTTCATCAACAAAACACCCTGAGGCCCAACATGGGCATGTAGCTAAATGTGCCCCCAGATCGTCCCAAAATTACACCAGAAAATAAACAAACAAGATTAAAACGCGTCGAAAAGGGCCCAAGAACACATCTTAAGGAAACCTAAATGGGAACCGGACCGAGCACTGAAGTGATCTCGGTTAGAAAGGCATAAACAAGGTTTTCCTAATTTTGTATCTGGATCTACCCTGATGACTAAAATCTTTATGCATTCTGTACCATGATGATAGGTTGGACCGTAGTAGCATAGTCGCGGGCGGCGGTGGTGTTTGGCATATTCTCATCAGTCACGTGCGCCATGGCTACGGTGAGGCCCATTTTAGACTTGGTGGTTTGTGGCCATCTCAACAAGGAAATATCTACCCTGTGGTGCAGGGAGCTTCTTTAAGACACTCGGGGCTTGATGTTTGAAAACTATTCTGGAACCAGATCCTTTCCTGCTGGTACATTTACACACGTTCACCATCGGGTTTTGTAACGCCGCGAGAGGGCCGTTGCGTAAACTGTTTTCGGCCGTATCAGAGAAGAGAGGTGAAGAGAGGCCAGAAAAAGAAACTCATGAAATGAGTTGAATGATGCATTAAGTCAATTCCTGCTGAGGTGCTGAGCACCGCGTCCTAAAACTGATGAGTCCTCTGGTTGCTGGCGTTTCATTCATCATCAGATTCACTTATCTGTGAGAAAAAGCTGATCTCATTCAGAGGCACTTAAATGTATTCATCCCAATTTATTCAAATGTCGGTAAAGAAGTTAAAATGGCAATCGTCCGTCAGTGGAGTGAACCCGATGCTCGGATATCTTTAGAATTTATAAGAAACCGCTTTGAGCATTTTGCATTTTGCAAATTGGGTTCCAATCTAATAAACTAGCTTTACATTCTAGGGCTTGAATTATGTCAGCATCAGATACCCAGAGGGAGAGAGAGCACACGCTGGAGGGAGGGATGTAGGGAGAAGGAGGGCAGAAGGGAGGATAGGGAGAGCATTTAGGAGCCACCCTCCTTCCCTCAGTCACTCTCCCCTGGCCAGTGACTTTCACCACTCCAAGCATTTGCTGCTTGCCAGGTGAGTGAACTTTCACCTTACCTTCCACGCTTCTCTCCTGGTAAAGAATATTCACTTGTTTTCACTTCATTTCTTAGTTAAATTCATTTTGTTGCTTGATTGTTTTAATATATGTGCGACAGGTGTAGAGATGCTTTGTTTCCTTTCGGGATTTTTTCATTTAGTTAGATTAATTTAAAAAAAGGCCAACGTTCAAACATCTAAAATAACTATTTATTGTGTCTCATTGAATGAAGCAGTAACATTTATGATTATGATTTACTGATTCACTGAGTTTGTTGGTTTTTGGTTTGATCCTTTAGAACCTTATGGTCACAGTAAATAAACTGATTTTGTGTATTTATTGAATGCAGGAATTTTAATGTTTCAGTCTGTTTCCACTACTGTGTTTGACTCTGTGACACTCACGGGATGTTTTTTCACTTTGATTGTGAGACTAAGGTGCGTTGATGTATCTTTAATTATATGGCAAAGTTTGACATGAGTAAAAAGCGAGACTGTTCATTTTATGCGTTTTGGCCGCTGGGCCTAGTGAGTTAAATCAAATGTGGGACTACAGAACCACTCAAGTTTCATCTCTCTCACTGTGAAAAGGTGTTCTGACATCAAATACACTACCTGAACTATTTTTGTCCAGAGGATGTCACCGTTAGTCCGTTGAACACCGTCCTGGCGGGATGCCTTCTGTTTAACTGAAGGGAATTAACAAGTCTTTATCCCCGGGAGCGACATATCTAAAGGGAGTGATAGATGTTTCTTATTACAGAGAAAATGAGCCTGTGCTTAAAATGACTGCTTAATTGACAAGAAAGTTAAATCACTCCACTGGTCAATTTCACACAAATGATTAGAATAACTACTGCATTGAAATAAAGAGAAGAGACACAAATTGAATCATGCTGCGTTTCCTTTTCTTACCTGCAGACATCCCCGCCCCCCCCGCCCTCTCAGTCACGATGACCCGCACCCTCTGCTTGAGCCTCCTCCTCCTCCTGCTGCTGTCCCTCTGCTGTCCCGCCACTGCTGACCCTCGGCGGACCACGTCCTCTCAGCGCAGGGCGGCTCGTGCGCCAGCCGCCAAGGTGCGCTTGGCGGGCAACAACGTGCAAGGGCCGCACGAAGGCCGCGTGGAGGTGCTGCACAACAACACCTGGGGGACCGTCTGCGACGATGAAGTGGACATCAAGATGGCCAACGTGGTGTGCCGAGAGCTGGGCTACCGGAGCGCTGTAACGTGGGCGCACAGCGCCAAGTACGGAGAGGGAACAGGTGAGAGCACTTCCTGTAAACGGGTGACAACGAAGTCGGTGGGGGGAGACATTTTACCGATGAAAGGTCCGAGGTCAACATGTTCCTGTTGGCCAAAACCGATCTGAACCGATCTTGAAAAACTACACCTGTGCGTTTCCTGCCCTGAAAAAGGCCTGTTGTATTATTAGGCATTTTTCGTTTATTAGATTTAAGATTCCTTAATGGCGGGCTTCCATTTCGGACTAGTTTATGACAACCTGTACCTTGTAAAACTTCAATGCTACAGTGTGTTACCCCCACTACACACTAAATGTAAGGCTTCATGAAAAGACCCCCAATTAAGACATCCAAAATAACTAACATCATAAAGTGACAAAGAAAACTTGTTGTGGGATTGGAGCCTACATCTCGTTAAGGTCGCCTGGCAGAGCAAATAATATGGGCCTAAATGGGCATTTCTGTTTTAGAATAATGACAGTATTTGCTTACCAGAGTTGTGCAACACTTGCTGTGATTTATGGACATTCTTTAGTGCTTCTTTTAAATCCAAATTAAAGAGAAGGTTGAGTGGATTCAAAGGATCTACAGCTCCCTGCCTTGTTAAATACTATGTATCTAGCGCTAAACACACCGGCAAGGTGCAACCTTAAATAAGAGTGCCAGTAAAAAGTCAAGTGTTAGGAACGGATCGGGGCCCTTGTGTCTGTCTGTTCTCACTGAATAAAGTAATACTTGTTTATTCTCCCACAAGGCCCAATATGGATGGATAACGTACGCTGCGACGGCACAGAGCAGTCTTTGAAAGACTGCAAACACAACGGTTGGGGGGTGAATGACTGCAAACACGCTGAAGACCTCGGGGTGGTGTGCGTCCAGGAGCAAAGGCTGGACCAGGCAGCCGGTCACAGCCCGGCTGCTGCCAGGCCCAACGGCAGCCCTGCACCTCAGTGGCAGGGCCTCGTGGCCACCCGCAGGCACCCAGGCTATGGCTACTATGGAAACGGACATCAGGACGAGACCCCCAGGTTCCAGAGACACCACCAGGTAAGGCAGCCGGATTCTTACACATGGCTGTTCCGTTCTCCAAAAAAAAAAAAAAAAAAAGGCACTTTAACACTGGAGGTGATGTGCATCTTCCCAAAGGGTCACAGTAAGGTGCAAATCGAGGAGGTACGTCTTCGTCCCATCCTCATGGCGACCAAGAGGAAGACCCTAATCACGGAGGGTGTGGTAGAGGTGAAGCACGCTGGAAGATGGAGGCAGGTCTGCGACCTCGGCTGGAGCGTCAACAGCAGCCGAGTTGTGTGCGGGATGCTGGGCTTTCCGGAGGCTACCCAGCACAACGTCAAATTGTACAAGTGAGTAGACATTTCTCTCCTGTCAGGCACACGGAGGGCAGCGCGTTTCCTCTCTATGAACTCAGGTTATTGGATCACGCTTCACGCCATTGACAGTAGTTCAGAAAGGCAACACGCTTGCCGCTCATTCCATCGTTAAGAGGACAAAAACTCATCCCGTAGAGGAGGAAAAAAAAACGACGTGGCATTCCATTTAGAGCCCGTCTCAGTAAAAGCCTTTTGTTGGGCTTATCTTCCTCCCCCAGCCACTTCTGCCCCGGGTGCCCCTTTCCTCCCCTCTGCTTACCTGAGCCTCAGGATGGTGATTAAGGAATACCTGTCTGTTTCTCTACACCCCTCTCTCTCTCGCTCTCTCTCTCTCTCCCTCCCTGATGCTATCTTCACCCCGCAGCTCTCAGACAAACAGCCCTACTTTCACTTTTAGATTTCAAAGCTGAGGTGTAATGTCCCAGCTGATTGGACGTTTAACTGTCCCATTGATACCGTGTGTGGGACAGAGGGGACTGTTGGGAAGTGGGATGAGGGTGTTCTATTGGCAGGGCACCTTCTTGAAGTCAGCCACCTCTCTTTTACATCCCACTTCGACATTGTGTGTGACATGCTGCCAGTGTGTTTGTTGTACTAGGGCTGGGTGTCACAATAGTGTTGCCAATTTAACACTTAAGTCTTGGTACCAATAGCAAAACGTCTTTCGATACGTTACAATACGTTACGGAACATAGAAATGGGTTTAGTGTTTATTGCTCAGTTTCTCAGTTTTGAAATGAACTTGGCTTTAAGATTAAGTACCCACAGGACAACTTTCCTAAAAAACTCTCCTGAAAAACGAAGCAATAACTAAATAACTTGAAATTAAAGCATTTAATTCCATACTTTTCATTTTATAAAACAAACCAATTTGCATTGTCAAGAGTTAACTGAGAAGATACCACTTTTCAAATTGTAGCCCAACATAAATAATAACAGGAAAGGGAGGAAAGATCTGCCCCTGCTCTGTCTACAATATCCATCCACCCAAACAAAGGAAGTTAACTATTGAAAATGTAACTGTATTTTAACATTTCACAGGCTTTGGTAGGCAGATGTGTCATTTAAACTAAACCAAGATTGCTGTTTCCTCCTGTTTTCAGTCTTAATGTTAATTGGAGCAAATCTCCTTCTGGGTCCAGCTATATTTAACTGAAAGATGTGTGTGCTGTCAATCTTCTTTAACTCTTGAAAAGAGAATGAAGTTAAAAAATGGCGTTGAAGTGTTGAGGTTAATTCCCAGCCACAGCCTGGACACGTGCATGGAACCACTTCTCCACTGAGACATGGACTTTAATGTATTGTATTTTGCCTTCCATATTCCCTCTCTGACGTTAGAGTTTGGTATGGCCCTTCTCTTCTACCACAGGAGGACCACACAATGGCAGACAATTACTCCACTGCTATTATAGGAATGAACAGTGTCTGACCGTTTGCTGTCCTCAGCGGAGATCTGGTTCGGACAAGCGATTCACAGTTAGCTATTCCTTCCCTCTCTCTTGACTCCACTGGCGACAGACCACAAGCTTTTAAAAATTACTTTACAAAGATCCCTTTGGAAACACGCTCAAGTATTTTTCAATTTCCCCACGGGTGGAGCGCAGGGGTTCTGCTGTTCGGACGAAGGCGTCGTCAGGGATCATACCTTCAGCTATAGAGTCCAGCTGCGGTCAAACAACGTGGCCCCCGACCCATTTACTAGAGCACCGCTTTCCCGCATTGCAGGTGGGATTTTCTATCCCAGTAGAGGTTCACCACACCATGCACACAATGGGAGATGAGAATTACAAGTAGCAGTTGAGTGAGGATTAGACGGGTGGATTTGTATGGATGTCACATAAAAGATTTGGCTGCTCACCGAGGAAGGGAGATGTGACGGAGGAGGACAGGGCTGCTGTAGCTTGAAGGACTTGGACAGGAGCCTGCGAAATCTTTTCCCAAGGTCAAGAAAAAACCTAAACAATGGCAAAGTGCTTACTCAACGTATCTGCTTCTAAATGTACAGTGAAAGGTTTGGGCGGGCCGGTGTCATTATGAGGATTTTCTTTACTGGGCGTGTAAATTATAAGGCTTTAGCATGGAAGCGGTTGTGACGTGATGCATCCCGGTCTGCGTGTCTGCCTGGAACCGCGATGGTGTGTTGGTTTCCAAATCTGTACCTGTTCTCCATCTCCGCAGATAGTTGTTGTCTCACTAAATGTGTGTTTGACCTCGGACCCGTTCATGGAGTACCATCAACGTCTTTGCTGCTAGTGAAAAGTAAATGTTGTGTAACTCAAGTTGTCTGACAATGTTCGGTTCTGAGTGTTTATGTACAACTCGCGGTTACAAGCGGAGAATAAAACGCAGATAAAGCTGTTTTAGCCTTTACTTAGGGGTAATTGTAAGGATTGCCCTCTGACTGAAATGGCCACTGTTATTTTAAAGAATGTGGAAAACATGAGCAAAGTTAAGGAGAAACGATGTTCAGTTTTCATGTAACATATTCCGCTTAAACAGTTGCCAGAGAAGTTTAGGATTGTGTTGCATGGTTTGGCCAAACTCAGCCAGTGACCCTCCTTCGCAGTCTCTCCATCTCACTCCAAGTACTCTCAGAGGTCCCGGAGCGTGCCATGTCTCTCGCCTCCCTGTGTCTCTTGGACGAGACTCTGAAGATGCTGTAATTACAGGTTGGTCCGGATGAGGCTCTCCTTGGATTCAGCTGCGAGTGAAAAAAAAAGATACACCCACAATTATAGCTGTGTGTGTGTGTGTGTGTGTGTGAGAGAGTAAAACATACAATGGCGGACGAGAGTACCAAGAGAAAGAGGAGATGGAGAGAGAGCACATGAGCAGCGGTCAGACAAGCCAGCTTTTCGCTTGCTCGTGTGAAATATGTCCAATTACTGCTGCAGTTTGCAGCGCGGGCCGCTGTGTCAGCAGCTGTCTGTCTTCCTCTGTCACCGTGGTGATTTGGGGACTTAACCGGTATTTTATTTTTTAAATTGTGTTTCAGCTGAAATTCTCTCATGATGAAGGTATCATTTTCAGGCTTTTATGTGACATTTTGAGTGAGTGATTGTGGCTTCCCTGTGTGATGTCCGTGTGATCTTCCTCAGTGACCTTCTCTATAATTTATTTCAGGATCTTTTCATTTTTGTATGCGCGCCGGTGGCTATTTTTGTGATCTGGACTGAAAAGCGCCCTTCAAAACTGACTTGAAGCATTTGTAGTTCTCAGCCCATACTGGTCTGCATGGGAATATTTATCAACTATTTAAGATGCAAGATCATTCTCAAAGTAGGGACAATTAAATAGTCAAATATTAATTATGGTAACAGTGTAGTTTGTATAAGAAAAATGTATTTCTTCTTTGGCCTTTTTTCCATTATTTAGCTGAGGGTTAAGTCCAAGGTTACGATAATGGCTTGATGAGCACGGCAAAAACTATTTTACGGTGTCTTGACACCTAATGAGCTGAATAAGGAGCCTGTAAACCACGGTATAATGGTCACATAATGTAGCGTTCTTAGAACTCATGGCATAGTGTATAAAAAGGTCAACATTTTTAGTTATGGGCATTTTTTTCAGCTGTAATCAGATTTATTTTTTTAAAGGAGAACATAAAATTCAACTAAATTTTAATCTTAATTATAATCTGACATGATGTTAGATGTAGTACAGTTACATAGATTATGAAAAGGGAAAGGGTTAATGTCATTAATGCCAACACCCATATTTACAATTTTTAAGCATTTTAAAATAAAAAAACTGATTTTTTTAGGTTTTATCTTTTACGTTAAAACCAGACGACATAGAAATATTGGCGCAGTGGCGCAGTGTCAGGTTGATGCAACCCAAACAGTGGTGTAATGCTCGTCTTTTAACAGGCGGGTGGGACTGCCTATCATTAGCTGCTGCTTCTTGGCTCCACATCAAGTGCTGGAAACACTGCTTGCATTCTTTAACAAGACCGATGAAGGCGGAAAACAAACTAACACAGAACACAGCATTTAGAGAAACAACGTCCCACTGCTCATGTGACCTGTTTCAGTAACATGTATGTATTTATCTCGATTTCTTAGTGCATAACTAAGGGAATTACATTATTTTTTAATGTTATGTATAAAAAGTGACATATATGCATTGTTTTATCTCCATTGAATGAAGTTCAACATTGGTGAATTCTAGCTTTGGACAAATGGAAGGCCTGTTGGCTGAAGGTATCATTTACAGCTTGTAGTGGTCCTGTTGGTCTCTGAAGAGGGAAAATGGTCAGCTGATTGGTCTGTGGTGAGGTCACAAACAAGTCACAGACATGTTTGTCTCATGGGAAACTGGCTGAGTGTGTGTGTCTGTGTGTGTGCATGCTCCTCACTGTCTATCTCTAATGGCATGTTACTGCATAGCCTTATGTTAGACGCAAGATGTATCTTACAAGTGTAATTTAAGAAACCGCTAAGAGTAAGTATTAAACAACAGTGTCAGTAGGTCTCTTGACTTTATTTAGGCCCCTGCAGGTGGTTTTAAATGAGGGGATTTTTCTGCCTAATCAAGTCAAACGATTTTATTTCATTGTTTAATCTGCTCAGAGCAGTAAAACAACCTAAAGTCCATTTTAATTGCAAAACATGTCCATTTGCTAAATTACATTTTAAAGTATTCTTCCTGACCAAATGCTAATCTCTTTTGGCTCATTGACTTCTTGCTGCAATGGTTGTTATGTGACTTTTAAAGTGTTAAGTCAGCGCTCCATAACTTGACACAAACATCTACATAACATAATGTAGGAGACAACGCTGCTTTTGATTACAACATCCTCAGCTTGTTTTAAACATATATCTTACTTTAATCTTCTAGAAAAGAGCCTACAATGTGTGAGTGTTGAAGATCAAAGATTGATCTACCTGTGCTTTCATCCAAATATCCTGAGCCATGTTGGTGAACTTAAAGGGATTTGCAATGGGAATAGTTTATAGCGAGACATTCTAGACAATGACTGGACAACATGGCAACTGTAGCTCAGGAGAGTGTTGTCAAGTGATCACTTTCAGGATGCTAAACCCCAAATTTCTTCCAAATGATCAGATCATCCTTCTTGTGTGAATGGGTGAATGACCCTCTGTAATTAGCGTTGTGGATCAATGTGTTTTACATATGCATTTACGATTATTCTATTTTTTTATTTGAAGGTAAAAGCATTAGTTGAGGATTTCTTTGGTGTAATGGATGTGAATGTGTGTGACTGTGGTTCGAGGGTGGACTGGCTCGGCCTGTGTGGCGTGTCTGCTCTGCTTGTCTGCCAAGAGAACAGAAGGCTTTCCTCTCCACAGCTCGACCGAGTCAGCCAGTGAGTCTGGTCCTGGCATCGCTCGGACATGCAATGTGTTGCCAGAGTTATGTTTGTACATCGTCCTTAGTCAAACCATGTTGGGTTGCCCGGAAATGTTTTACATCACTGAAGTTCAATGTCAAGATTTGTTGGACTTTGTGTGTCTATGGAGGTTCAACATGTCTGCCTCATAGTCCCTATTCTTAGTTCCTATGTCCTGTAGTTAGTGCAAAACTCTGTAATATTGCAAATGGAATGCTAAAGTCTTATATTTCGAGGATCCATTTAAATGAAAGTTGATTTAATTTAATTTAATTTAGATGAAACTTACTCACCAGCACATTCCTGTTTCACACTTATCCTTATGTTGGTGACAGGAAGTACTTTACCACTTACACTCAACATCAACATAGTAAATAGCAAGCAGGCCGCATTCCAGATGGAAATACATGCTACTGAACCTATAAAGAAAGAAAAGGGAGACAAAAAGTGAAGTTGTTAAAAGAGAACAAGAACATCTCATTTTACACCACAAAGCCACACTCACAGCTCCACCTGGTTTCATACACAACACATATACAGTATATCTATATCTATATCTGTATAGATGTAGATATGTATAGCTGTATGATTCCTCCTCTTGATAAGGCCCTCGTCTGAGCCGTAACTATTGGAAGTCATCACCAAGTGTTTGTGCCACTACTGAATCCCTCCTGTGTGGCCAGGTTACATATAAAACAAGCAGCAGATGCTACAGCAGTGAGCCAGGTCACCTCACAGGGTGATACAGTACGCGTGTCTGTTGAACCTCAACATGTATACAAAGCTAACATCTGTTCTTTGTTTCCTTTACAGGAAAATATGGGATACCAAGGTTGCAGATCCTTTAACGAGGTAATAAAAGGTTAAATGTTTCACAGCTATTTTTGACCTCATGCATTTTATGACTAACTCAAGTTTAACTTCATCTAAAATCTGCAGTTTCTTGCACTGAGGTCCCACGTTAACAACATATTATTTTTTGTGCGCTAATGATGGGCTTGGATTCAAAAGTGATGTTATGTTGCCAGTACGGTCAATCACATTTGATCAAACCAGAGCCAGACAGTTCTTATGAAGCAGATTGGCCTTTATTTGTTTTTTGAACGCTGAATTTAATCCTAATTTACATTTTTGAACAAATTCCTGAACATTTCATGTTTTTGAGAGCTACTCAAGATTTAAAACCAAGTTATCGGGTGCTTTGTTGAATATATCATAACAAACTTTGTCTTCTTTCTAGATTGAGCATCATGTCAAAGAAAAAGGGATTCTGGGTGGAAAAGGTCCACTGTCTGGGTACTGAGAACTTCCTGTCAGAGTGTCTTTCTCAGCTGTCCATCCCCCGAAGTCCCAGTCCTTGTAAGAACGGGAGACATGCAATAGTGAAGTGTGTGCCAGGCCCTCAGTTTGCTCGCATCTCCTCAGGAAGACCCCAGGCCCCCCATCCAGCTGTGGTAAAGATGCATTCAGTCACATCAAACACAGCGTTCATGGCCTTCACATGAGGATCAGGTGACTTATTTCCACCATTGTTGCCCTCGGCTGCCCGTTACAGCCGGTGCGCCTGAAGGCCGGCCCCAGGCTGGGAGAGGGTCGCGTGGAGGTGCTCCGAGACGGAAAGTGGGGGACCATCGTGGACCACATGTGGGAAAGACCCGCAGCCAGCGTGGTGTGCAGAGAACTGGGCTTCGGCAGCGCAAAGGATGCCCTGAATGGAGCCTTTATGGGTCAAGGTGAGCGAGAGATCTGCTGTTGCTCAGAGCGAAATGCTTTCAGATGAAACAGACTGGAAATTCCACATTTAATCTCAGTCTTTTGAGTCTGCAATTTGGGTGTTTGAGTGTGTTTATTGTGCGTCATTGCATTCCAGAGAAGACAGGGCGACTTTTTTTTCTCTCAGTCTTTTGCTTATCTAAGGTTGCTGCACCCGTCTGCCCTCACAGATCAGATACTACGTGGGCATGTGTGTGTGTGTCTGTGTGTGTGTGTGTGTGTGAGCCTTAACTTATGAAGCAACATATTTGATGTTCCAGGGGCACCAGCTGCCCAAACACCTTGCACATTTGCTCAAACACACGCACTCACAAAAAGTAAGACTATAAGCCATGGTGGTTTACATTGGGATTTGGTTATTAAAGCCACGGATATAATCTTGCTGGCTTCAAGCAAGTTTTTTTATTCACTCCCTGAGTTCTGTGGTCTTTTTCCTTCGATTACAATTTTTCCTCTTTGGTGATGAACAGACCGAAGTCACTGTCCAGCTGCGCCAGTGGTGTCCCCACCCTTATGAGATGTGAGAACAGCTCCTCAGGATTGGGTGTAGTCTCTAATCATGCTTATTGAGATGAAATGTGGAATGACAGCCTGCTGGTTCAGTTGTTCTCCGGATCATAGGGTATTTTTGTTTGAGTTAGATTAGTCCCTTTTACATTTCAACCACTTAAATTGGATTCTGAAGGGATGATGTATGTTATGCTACCGTCTTTTTGATGAGTCTAACAAGACCAACATCTGGTCTAGGTGGCTAATCTTGGGATCAACGCCCCTTGCACTTTGGGTTCAGTCACCACTTTTGTAGTTGTTGAGTTCAGGTCCTTCATGGTTCCAGCAGTCTGAGGCTGAGAGGTGTCAGGAAGGTACAAAAAGAATTATATTTTAGTACTAAAATAGGTTTTCCACGATCAAATAACAAAACTACGTATGTGTATGGGCAAGGCCTGGCTTGTATATCTGAAAATCAGTCTTTATAACAAGACTAGGCTTCGGTTTGACAAACGATTTTGACCAGATTATTTTTAACACTGTTCCTGGAAGTGGGTTTTGGTGGAAGATTAGTTAGATTAGTTGTGTTTAGATCTGATGAAAAAAACTAGTATGGATAATCCAGGAACATCATTAAACCATCTGCATTCATCCATTTATCTAAAGAGCATTGCACATCGCTAGATACTGTTTGACAAGCTGTTCTTTTAGTTAGTTAAATCCCTTCAGCCATCATAACCATGTTGGTAAATCTGCAAAAGGCAGTTGGAAAAGTGCTGTAATACCAACGGACTACGTACGTATTTCGTTTGCCCCGATAAGGAACAAACTACAACAGGCTGCTGCAGAACATCCCCCCACACACACACACACACACACACACACACACACACTGCGACACACCTCGGTATGGTTGGCTAAACCTTTGTATAATTACAGGAGTTTATTAATCCTGGACGTCATAACCCAACATACTCTCCATTTGACTATTTGACTACTGAAACGACATCGAATTGACGGTTGTGTTATTTGTTGTTGTACTCTGGCTGCATATTTGTGGTGCTGTGTGTTCACGTTGTGCGTGTGATTTGCAGAGCGGTCTCTCAGTAGATGAGACCGTGATATGAGCCTCTGATCTATCTTCACCCTCACTCAGCCCATTTGCACCGCACACGTGCATAAACCAAAATATCAGGTATGCTTGGAGACGTCTTTACGCCCAAGACCTACCGCTTTGCGTTTCTCGTTGTGCAATAAAAGGACCCATTAACCACTTCACACACAAACGTAGCAAACACCCATTTACACACACACACCCACACACACACACACACACACACACCACTCTCCCTTTTTCCTCCGTCTCTGTCTTACACTATTGGAGGATGATTGGACTTCAAAGTCCTCATGGCGTCCTTTCTATAACATGCACCCTGTTAGACATTTTACTGACATATAATTTTCCATGTGCTCCAAGGCCACATAAACACAGGGCTATATGGAAACAGTCAAAAATAGACTCTTTAGATAGAACAAACCCTCACTGAGAGACTTCCTGAAAGAGTGAATTCTTTAAAATTGGAGTTTGTGCAATGCTTAATCTGAAAAATGATTAATTGATTCTGAATTAAACTCAAACACAACTGCCAGATGAACATATTTTCTTCAGTCGGCCCGGCAACGAGATCCCACTGAAGCTCATTTTCTTATTTATGATGACTAAATGTGATAAAGGTTTTGGTCGGCTGGCTGGAGGCGGTCTGCTAGTCAGGGATTCTTGCTTTGAATGTGGTCTCACTTGCTCGCACAAATGCACTTACCTGCACAATACAGTCGGTATGCAGGTGCTCAAAGGCACATGTTATCCCCCTCTGGAATAAATCACGGTGTCTCTTTGTTGCTCCTGTTGACAGAGGAAAAGGAAGCATGCTGCTTGATGCTGGTTGGCTTCTTCCATCTAAGAGCCCAAAGGCTGGCTGGCGACATAGTTTTTGTTGGAAAAGACGTTCCATGAAAATAAAAACTTCACAGACTACATGAATGTGCCTAAAACAGTGTAATTTCAGAGTGAAAAAGAACAGCATTCCCTTGTAACCAAAAACTATTTTTACTATTCTCAACAAGAATGTGACTTATGTTTCCATCCCCTTCAGTGAATTTTCTAAATTGTCCAAATGATCTGTGGCATCTGCCAAAATGAATTATATGGTAATTAAATTAAATCAGATTCTAAAAAAATACTTAATTTAAGCTACCACATTGATTTCATCCCTCAATGTTGCTCTTATAGCTGAATCTGTCTGTTAATCTTTAAGATTTTATGAAGAAGTTCATAATTTGATCTTTTGTGAAATGGATGTCAATGGGAATTAAAGTGAAGAAAATTGCAAAAGCATCTCTTCCTCCCAGCATCATTAAATCATCACTGTAATCAGTGAGTTGAATTACAAGGACCTGTTTCCTTGATCAACATTGTTATTTTATTGCGAAACGTTGATTGTGAACTTTACATACACAGTGGAGTGAGTGTGTCTGTGTGTGTGTGACCAGTTTCCTGGAATTTATTTCTGTTCTTTGTGGATTTCCATATCTCTTCGCTGCTCAATTTGAGGGTCCCTAACATGTGCCCTGTGTTTGTCGTGATAAGTTAAACATTGGGGGTCTGGATGTAGTTTGTGGCCTTTACATCGCTGATAGAGGTGCAAGTTTAGATGTCTCTTTTTCATGCGCATGGACCCACGCATGGTGACCAGTGCGCAGGCCCACAATCAACACAAACCACCACAGAGGCCGTTTGGGTTAGACTACAATCTCATCGCTACCATTACAGTCTCCTTCCTTCCCGCTCTTCCTTCTTGTTTTTCTCCCCATTGTTTTGTGTGGTTTGGGTTGTGTTTATTTCAATGCTGCCTTGGTGCAAGTGTTCAGTTTTTTCCTGTAGTTTTAAGAAAACCCAGAATCCATGGTTAGTTCTGTGTGTTAATTCACAGCAGTCATTGTGGCAGCAGCTGTTTGCTTTGTATTCCCACCGTCTTTATTTGGCAAGCGACTACAAGTGACAGTCTTTTATTTCGTTGCCACAGATTTCACCTTGTTTGCTCACCCAGCGTGGTGGACTTCACACCACGTTGTTGTTGTTGTTGTGCCCGAGGCAACACAGTGGTGGTAATGAGGTGTGACAGACCCCTTAAATAGCCGTTTCTGGGGCTGCTGCTTGGCTTTCAGGAGCATTGTGTCGCAACAGAAGCTTTGTCATTGTCGGCGTGGCGCTTACGTAGAGAAAGCACGTTTATATGAAAGAAATACAGAGTGTTACACGTGTGTGTGTGTGTATGTTGTTTGCATGATAAAATCTGCTATGTTGGGTGGCCTCAAACTATGCACAAGAAACGATTGCCCTATAGCCGTAACCATCTTGCTTCTGTATTTCCCTGCTTTATTTTTGTATGAATAGTTTTTAAAATCTAACTCTGCTCCTCTTTCCCTCTTCAGGTACGGGTCCTATCCATATGAACAGTGTCCAGTGTAGGGGGTCAGAGCGCTCCATCCTGGACTGCTACTTCCAGGAAGTCCAACCGTGGACATTCAAACACAGTCAGGACGCCTCAGTGCGCTGCAACGTCCCAAAGACCGGAGTGGAGAACACGGTATGGAAACTAATAAAAACATCCCATGATATACGCTCATCAGCTTTCACTGAGCGTCACCCAGGTAATCCTCAATGGGTTTTCAGGTGCGACTTGTTGGCGGTAGAGTCCCAGCAGAGGGCCGCGTGGAGGTGTTGATGGAGGTTGGGGGTCGTAAGCGCTGGGGCTCCGTCTGCAGTGAGAACTGGGGCATCAACGAGGCCATGGTGCTATGCAGGCAGCTCGGCTTGGGCTTCGCTGCCAGCGCTCATCAGGTAACCGGGGCCGACGCTACATTCATTACTGACAAGGTGGCAGCAAGAATGTCACTTTGATTTCTGACTGCAGTGCCACTCCTTAATCTGTGTCATTTGGAAAAACTTTTTTTATTGAAGTCTGATAATCAGAATGTAAATGGATGGGCTTGGTGTCTTGAATGAACAAAACATGCAATGTTCCCATCGGCAAACTAATACGTTTAATTTTTAAAAAGTCAGATATGAGGAATTATTCATTCAAGATTTGTCAAAATCCCATCAGCAGTGTCTACGGTATTGATAAAACAACCACACGAACACAGAGGCCAATCCATAGTTACTGCCCCTGTATTCACTGTGGTGGACAATGATCTGTGATACTGCTCATTGATGGAAAACCTGACAAGCTGTCCTTGTGATGTGCCCCCCCCCCCCCCACCCCCACGCCCCCACGCCCTTCCTCTGACAGGAGACCTGGTACTGGCCCGGTGAGCCAAATGCAGCAGATGTCATCCTGAGTGGAACTCACTGTGTGGGCACAGAGCTTTCTATTCAACAGTGTCGCCGCAACAATCATGTCCATTGTCCTCGAGGCGGCGGGACTAAGGCTGCTGGGGTCACCTGTTCAGACAGTAAGTCCAGCCGTCTTCCTGAAGCTCCCCGTAGTCTCCTCGTTTTCCACATCTGATGAAACCCTAACATAACCCCGTTCACATCTGATCCTGCTTCAGCGGCGCCCGACCTGGTTCTGGATGCCCAGCTGGTCCAGGAGACCGCCTACCTGGAGGACCGACCCCTCCACCTGCTGAGCTGCGCCAACGAGGAGAACTGTCTGTCCTCGTCCGCGGCCAGGATGAACTGGCCTTATGGCCACCGACGCCTGCTGCGCTTCTCCTCCCGCATTATGAACCTGGGCCGCTCCGATTTCAGACCCAAAGCGACAAGAGAGAGCTGGACATGGCACCAGTGTCACAGGTAGAGCGTCCCACCAGGGTTCACAGGGGTGTTACACTGCTGAGGTTGATGCAATGGAAAGAACTTTTTAAGTGCTTGCTATAAGTGGCATTTGTGTGGTGGCCCTTGTGGTAAATCCCCACCTGGAAATAGGTATTCAAATTTGCTTACACGTGCAAATTACTCCACGTAGAGTAATTTGCATTATATTTAGTTTAATTGCATTAAATTGCTACCAGGAAAGAAAACAAGTTGAAGTGTGATCTCTGTGTTGGGGCAGGTACTGTATGGTGTACGAGGCGGCTGCAGTGGTTTTAACACTGCCATTAAAAACACAAGAGCCCTTTTCCACGACCAAGGGCCTCGGTGCATACCTATAAATACACAACCTTTTGTCCTCGGATCTACTTCCTCTCCACATCCCCTTGTTCCCCTCTGTAGGTTAGTTTCTTGTCAGATGAGGAGAACACTTTGAGGCCTGTAGTCATGGGAGAAGAAGGAGCCACTTCAGGCCCACAGTGTTGGCTGTGTGACATGTGTCTCTCTAAGTTACGGGTGGCCCGAGACAGCGCGGTCACCCCTCCAGATTCCTCATCCACCCGGCAGCTCGTGTCCTTAGAAATGAGGGCTGGACCGATCCAGTTACCCCAGGTCCAGTGTAACACAACGGACAGGGCTAGCAAACGCACAATCGGCTCCATTTCAGTTTGTTGCAACAACACGTCGGAGCTGTACACGTGTGTTTCAAAGCGCCCCATTCACTCGGCACGAGTAAACAGCCCCGCCGAGCCGGGGGCTAAAACAAGCCTCTGTGGAAGGTTCCACGGTGACACCCACGGTCATGTTCATGCAGTGAGGTCACCAGGATACCTGCCATAGGGGGCCAGTGTTCAGCCTGCGTATATGCACACACGCATGGACGTGCAGACACGCACGCACGCACACTCTCACCTGGACTTTCCCCTTCTGTCATCCCAGGCACTACCACAGCATCGAGGTGTTCACACACTACGACCTGCTGACTCTGAATGGCACAAGGGTTGCAGAGGGACACAAGGCCAGTTTCTGTCTGGAGGACACGTATTGCCCTGATGGTAATGTTCACCACTATTCAGGATTCCCACTGAAAAAGTCTCTCCCATTAGTGACAGGAAATTAATATCAATATTTCAGCTACTGCGATTTAGATTTTTACTTTGTGGTTAATGTTTTATATCGCTGCTGTTTGTTGTTTTTTCACCCTTCATTTGCTTGTTGCATCATGGATGAAATAGCGCTTGTGGAGAAAAAAATGGTTCATATGTAGTCTGACGCAATTTAGAAAGCTAAAGGCTCTTAGAAATAACAGGGAGTGCTGGGCATTAAATGAGCTTTGATGTTGTGAGTCATAATGCTGTTGTTTGGTGTGTGTGTGTGTGTGTTTATCAGGACTCCAGAAGCGCTTCTCCTGCTACAATATGGGTGAACAGGGCATCTCTGTGGGATGCTGGGATACGTATCGCCACGACATTGACTGTCAGTGGGTGGACGTTACGGACGTACGGCCAGGAGATTACATCTTCCAGGTCACAAGTCACTTCATATTTCTTTCCTCTGCTTTTTGCATTTTGGGCGCTTTTAGGAGTATCTTCTGTCTGAAGCAATAGCTCGACATTTTGGGAGGAAACTAAATAGGAATAGGAAACTACTGCCAGAAGCCAGTTAGCCTATTTTACCTCAACAAATAACTTCCAAACAGCTTAGTTTCAGGGAGCAGTGGTTTGCTGCCGTTCCTCTCAGTTACCTTGTAACTTTATGGGGAAGATCCGAAGAAATGAGCCAAGAAATAGTCCGACACTCGCCAAAGTGTCTACCCGTTACCATTATTTGTAAACTATAATATGCTAATGTTTCCAGTCTAGTGCTAAGCTAAGCTAACTGCCCGCTGGCTGTATCTTTATATGAGGCAAACACATATGAAAGTGGTATCGATCTTCTCCTCTAACCGAATGGAACTGATATATGCAATATTCCACCAAAAATTAAACAATTACTTTATCCATTTAAAATATTTTTTTGTTAAAAGTATCATTACAACCGACAGCATATATGAAAAAATCAGATACCTGTTGCCAGACTGTAATCCCGTCCAATCATTAGATTTGCGATAAAAGATTCCCAGCCCAAGCTTTAATGATGAAGATTTAGTTAATGACAACGAGCTTCTGACGATCTTAAGATGGATTTCCGTCTATTTCAGTAAAACCCTCTCGACCGCCCCTCATCCCAGTCATCACCTCAGCCATGCCTCTACCTGTCATTACTTTGGCCCAGGTCGATCGGTCGAGTCATCGCGGCGGCTCAACTAAAACACATCAAGGACTCCTTCTCCCATTATCGTCCATTAACATCCATTTCCAGTTCAAACTTCTGGTCCCACCATGTACCCAGGCTTCCTCAGATCTCATGCTGCCAATTACCTCCCAGCTGTGGCAGATTAGCTACAGTGTAACTGTCTGTCTGATAATGACTGCTGCCACCCTGTCGGCCTGATGGGTCACTCTGAGCCTTCGTAATGACACTTCTCTACTCTCAATTGAAGGAGGATTTCTTTAATTTACCGGCAACATGCGTGACACATATTTGCGCATAATATTCATGTGCTGATTAGATGTATTTTAAGCAGGTTAAATGGGGTATAATTATAGAGTCGTACATTGCTACGACGTTGAGGTGGAAGGAAGGAATGAAACAAAGAACAAAAACTCCTTAAAGTGAAAAGGTCAGAGCCATTTGAGGAGTAAAAGCACAAGCAAATGTAACTGAGCAGCAGTAAAAAAAAAGGGAGAAAACACACAGAAAGTCACGCAGGGAGTGAGTTATTCAACATTTTCAACACCTTCTCATTCTCACTACTGAGTAGTAATGTAGTAAAGAGCAGATGTCTCACTTCTCCTTTCCTGACACTTACAGAAGGATTCAGCAGACCTTCCCTTGAACCACCCACCGCTCACGAAACCCCAATTTCCCAAATTAACTCATGCCTCTCTCGGGTCAAACAGCAGCGAGGGCCCCCTTTCATTAGCAACGGCTAATTTGCCTCCAAGGAATTCCTCCTGCCCTGTTTTTTATTTTTATTGCCACTTTCTCACCGAGCAACACATTCTACGGCTGAACCGGGCCCTCTTCTACACTGTGGTCCTACACAATTTACCCGAAAAAATTGAGAGGCAGCTTTTGAACTTTGACCAAGCCTTTTTTTTCTGTATGTGTGTATTTCGCATTCTTTCTCCCTGTAGCTGTTTGTAACATGTACTTAAAGCGGGTGTAGCAGTTTACAGAGCAGCTATTAGAGTAAAAGGCTGCTCCGTATTATCACCAGACCAGACTAACAGAATGCTTGTTTCAGCAGTTCTGGAGCTGCTCTGCAAATGACAGACTATTAGCATTGTGTATGCCAGCACTCAGTATTATAAACATGCTGATGTATAAACCGCTCAATTGCAAAAATACTTCAATTTCTGTTCAATTCAGTCCTTACACTTATGTTGGTGTGACGAGCAACCACATGTAATGAACTTCAGATTAGATTAATCTTTAATTCAATTGCAATTCAATTTATCATTTATTTATATTACTATCCCAAAACACAAGCCTGTACACTTCATCTGTCCCGGGACGCTCAATGTACAGCCAGTTGTCAAGTTTTTTGTGGGCAGAACTATCTTTGAAGCTAAATTAATTCATGCTGAGTTTTCTTTAAAGATCCACCCGTGTGGCTTTTGCTTTGCCGGGGTTTTACCTCCGCATGTTATTCAGTCCATATGCTTCGCTGTAGGCTGCCAAGTGCACATCATTCAGTGTATTTATCTTTTTAAAATAGAAATACTGTATGGAAAAGTCATCCAGCTTTTTATAGATGAGAAAAGGATTGAATATAAAAACAATACCAGCCATGAGTGCTTTTTAATAACAGGCCTCACAGTTTTACATCCAACTGCTCTTTTTTTTTTCTTCTCGCCGTGCAGTGAGGGGCCGCTTGGTCCTCGTTCGACCACTGCACAGTATTCGATAAAAGCAAGGAAAACCAAGAGATAAAGTCAGAGAAACATTGTGATGTTAAACCGTTTGTATCTTGCCATCTCGCAGGTGGAAGTAAATCCCGCGATGGACATGGCTGAGTCTGACTTCATGAACAATGTCATGAGATGTCGGTGTAAATACGATGGACACAGAGCCTTCATGTATGGATGTCACGCAGGTGAGGACAGAAAGGCCTTTGCATCTTCCTCACTTCATCTTAACTTTTCACCTTCCTCTGTCCCTGATTGTTATGCTCTTTTTTTTTTCTATTACAGGCGATGCATACAGTGCAGAGATTGAAGACCTGTTTGAGCACCAGAGGCAAATCACCAACAACTTTGTGTAGCCCATCCCAGGGGCCGGTGCAAAGGCCCGGTCCAATGGGGTCCAGAGACCACCCGGGGCGGGCTGAGGTCGATGCCCCCGGGCCCTTGGGAACTGAGGACCTAAAAATGACAGACAACATACAAAATGGCGCCTGATCATCTTCTTCACAGACGTGGAGAAGATATTCATAAGCGCATCATATCACAGCAGCGACCATTGCGGAGACTCCATTGAGTGGAGGAGTTACCAAATGGCTCAAATGGTGTTTTGTACTCTACTTAAGTAAGAAGATGATGATTCAGACTAAACAGATTTTTGTAAATGTGGAAGACCAGTAACTTAAGGAAGTTGCGATGACTAATCCTTCACAAAGACACCGGGGAAGATGGTGCTGCCGGGGAACCTCATTCCTAATTCAAAGGAGCGGAAAATCAAAGAAATAATTAATAATAATATTGTGAGCTTACGTCATTTCTGTGTCAAAAAGCGGATTTAATGCAACATTGGTGGCAACATTACTATAATTTAATAATTGCTCTTTTAGCATTATTTCACCCAAATTGTTGAATTTTCTAGTTGTTGCGCTTTTACTTTACTTCCGTATCGGTGCTCTTTAATTATAGTGCACGTCGCTATAATAACCTCACTACATTTTAGGTGAACAGTTTGTGCAATGCATTTGGGTAGTTTTCTTTCACAGTTAATTTGATATTTTATCATTGCATTGTTTAACAAAACCATTGTTTAAAAAAAGTATTTATGCTACAATGTTTTGCTTCTAATCTAGATTAAGAAAGAAAAGGTCAAATCATTTTTTGTAAAAGAGCACTTTATCCTTTAAACATCAGTATTCTAGTTTTGCCCCCATAACTATTTTCATGCCACCAATTTAAATTATTCTATTTGAATTCTTCATCTTTGTTTTCATATTCAATTTAATATTTATGCTGTAACCTTATTTATTCAAGGATTTCACGCATCAACAGCATGCTCAGTAAAAAGCTTTTTAGCGTTTATTTAATAATACTGAATATTTTTTAGTTTTTTCAGAGGTTACTAATCAGAGAGGAAAAATGATATCACAAGGGATAAAGTATTAGAAAGTTCACATGATTTATTTTAGTTATTAAACAACTGTAACTGTACAGTTTTACTCTTAGTTTTTCTCTGGTGGGAGGAAAAAACCACAGTATTGTGGTGGGAAGACGCGCTGTGTTTTGAGATAAAAACGTTAAATGGCTCCAGCATGTGCTTCATGAAGAAACACTAATCACTGCTTAACCTGTTCATCCCGCACTACCCACTAAAGGGAGCCCAGCAGTGAACGTTTGAGAAAGTCAAACACAAAGAGACGTGTGAGGAAACTTTGAGAAGAATTATACACACTTTTTACAACCAGAGCAGCGTATTTGTAGGCAGCCATTCAGAGACCACAAGCCGACATTTGAAGCTCCCCAACGAGAACAACATGTTTGTTTGGGAGAAAAGACCGAAACTCCTAAATTCACGCTTCAACACAGTAAACAATTTCTTTGATAGCTTGTTAACTCCATAACAAACAATGATTCAACTCCATTGTCTTCACATGTGTTCATCATGTTGTTTTTACCCCATTGGCTTAACGTCTTAAACCCTTTTAAGACGGTTTTCTAATGGCCAGTTTCCAGGACGCCATGTGGAAAGGACAAGTCACAAAGTCATAAAGACAACTGCAGACTGAATTACTTTAGCACATCATCTTCGTCCTCACTGGGCCGTGATGACTCCATGAAGAAAAAGAAAAAGAATTGGTTACTTTTTATAATCTTGCACAGTCAACCCAAATATTTAAAACTGTTGGACATCAAAGTCAGAGGGTGGATCTAAAGGACTAAAATGAGTGTTTGTTAAAATGATTTTCTATTTTTCTTTGCTTATGTACAGTTCCTCCTGACATATATACGGTCTGTTATATGTTATTTAAGATGATTTGCCATTTCATATCATAAGTTGGTTCATATTAACCACTCATCATATTACTGTATTGTACCCGTGCTTTAGGCATAGCACTGGGACATTGTTTTCCATGGCCAGTTGTGTTTTATTTTGTCTTTAAAGCTGAGAGTGTGAGCTATGCAGTGCTTATCTACAATCATAATGAAAGCTGTGCTCTCAGGGACTTTAACCTCATTTAAAGAGAAAAACAAATAATATTTATGTCATGTGATTTAGGTTGCTCTTAGCTGTGATGCATACACTCCTACAACAAGTAATCTGTGCCTACATGCGTATGGAGGAACGTGAGGAGAACTTTGGATAGACACTGGCTTAAAGACAAAATCGCAATCCATTTATTTATCATTACTGTGAATCAATAAAACGTTATCACATATTAGCTGTCCGCTGCTTCCTGGCTCCTTCTTACCGCTTGAACAGGGGATATTTGTTGATGAGAAAGTGGATAGAATTGTGTTTCATTATTAATTCAGAAGACAGAAAGTACTTTTCCTTCACCTGCTCTGACACATGTGGTTCTGTGGTTTGTGATCAAAACGGTACAAACTGGTTACTCAAGCACTCTGCGCTGTTTTTTAATGCTTAAAGTATTCACTTTAAAAGGTTTCCCCTAAAAATATGATGCCGCCCCCGAGCCAGCCCTTTCAAGATGTTAGATTTTCCGTTATTTAATCTTTTGCAAACACTGCCCCTCATGGGAAACTAAGAAAATATCAGACAAAAATACACAAACGTGTCCAAGAATTAACAAGCAACTTGAAGCATATCAAAGTGGGGTGGAGTAATCAGCTGTGTGTGCAAAGGACATTTACTCTTAACAAAAGTCTGATTTGATCACAGCTGACATGTCCGCCCAGAAAGGAAACAGTGGAGCTGTGAAGTGGTCACTTGCTGAGATGAAACAGCTGCTGGGCAAACAGGAAAGGAACATTTGAAGGCAGAGCACCTGGGTTCATAGAGAGTGCTCACATACATTCGTCTTCCTTTCATGAACTCTCCGCCCATTCTGGAAAACACACATGCAGGGGCACACGTACTGTGAGCAAGTGTGGGCTTCACAGATACACTGTGTACATTTTAAAAGAAGCAAATGAAGATTAATCCACTTTCACTTGTTCCATTAAAACATGTCACTGCCGCGAAAATATCTCAAATGACTATGCTGGTGTCAAGGACTGTCTTTAAGAGAATCGGATTGTGTGGACCATCCCATGTGAAACCCCGAAAAAACTAAATCGCTCTATCAAGATCAATCAGAGGAGAAAAAATAAATAAATTTGAGGTGAAAAGGAACATATGAGCAACCTCCACTCATTCACGCTCGCTCGCACACACGTTTTATCGTTACAGGCCCACTTCCTGTTTGCTGCACGTGTTGTTATTCGGGAGGCCCCCTTTCGCCACCCCACCCTGACCTGATGGGGACCACAGACAGCTCCACAATGAAGACTGTGTGCGCTCTCTGAATGACAGACCTGTCCGTACACGCTACAACAAACCAAAGCCCCCACCCATGCACACACACACACACACACACACACACTCAACACTTGAGTGCATAACAGGCTGTGGCGTCATCTCTTTTGGGCTTTTGGGAGCCGTGTTCTATGTCTTATAAGGAAGACTGACATGGCAAGGTTTTTTTTGGTGATGAAACTTTAGATTATTTGGTAGAAACGTCTTTGCTGAAACGGTTGCTTCAATAACGTAAACCTGTTGGATCTGTCTAGTTTTGTGCTGCCCTCATTATGCTGTGTATAATCTGAGAAACTGACAAATGCTCATTAGTGTCTTCTTACACAATTATTATTTACATTTGCAGAGAATATAAATTAGCTTCCTGGTGCTCGTGATTCATAAGCAGACCACCTGATGCACTCATCGCCTGGGATTGTTAATATTTACTGATAGGGAGATAGTCTCATGACTAATGAATGAATTAGCATAATCATCCCATCCTGTCAAGTGAAAAACACTTGCCATGTCAGGCCCATTCAGAGAGTAAATGAACAGTCGGTGAGAGATCACTTGCAAATTAGTGCAATGCCTTTCCTTTAAAATGTCATATACTTCTCCGTGCTTACTGTGTATTGCTTTAGCAGTGAAGTCAACTAGGCTTTGTGCACGCACAAGTGTTTGTGCACAAATTGACCCCCCCACCGCCCCAATCCTCTCCTCTCCACTATGAGATTTATTGCAAAACAGCCCTGTGAGAGAGTACACATGGCCTGCCCAGTCTCTGTACTGCACCCTGACAATTACTGCTATATATACCGCTCCAAATGAGAGCC
Organism: Pungitius pungitius; assembly: GCF_949316345.1. Lineage (NCBI taxonomy): Eukaryota > Metazoa > Chordata > Actinopteri > Perciformes > Gasterosteidae > Pungitius > Pungitius pungitius. The sequence goes on along the minus strand of NC_084912.1, from coordinate 8,709,470 downwards.
ATGGACCAGCGTGATTACAGGGTGGAGTGGAGCAAAGAGGGACAGGGGGAAACGGCAAAGTTGGGCGAGTTGAAAGAGAAGAAGAGAGAGAGAGTGAGAGGGAATCAGACAATGCCAGTGGAAGTGACTGAAGTCTGCTGTAAATTGCATTGTGCACTTTTCCTAAATCACAGTCCATGTGATGCACTACAGTTTAGTCTGCATGGCTTCCTTTTCAAAATTGTGAAGTGTGCGGGATGAGACTGAAGTGATGAGAAGCTTGCAGGGAATGAGCAGCATCTTCTCGACGTTGATGATGATGACCTTAGTCTGCGTGCTCCTCCTCAATAGATTACACAGGAGAGCTGCAAATGCCAGAAAACTGCGTATGGCACAGGTTAACTTTGACATTTAGTAAAGAAATGCTGCCCTCTACTGGAAGTGAGCAAATGAAAAAGAATATGGAAATTCATAATTGAAAATGAATGTGACAAGAGGTGACTTTTTTTGCTAAAAGCGTTGAGATTTAAATGGACGCGAAGTCTTTTCTGTTCCAAAGTGAAAACTGAGTTTAGGTAGATTGCTGGAAACCTGAACAAAAAATCAGACATAATAGAAGAGAATAACGTCTAACACAAACATCCTGGTGGGAGAGGAGACCTTCACAGGCTATGAAGTCAGTCTGCATCCACCTCTCACTTTTTCGAGAAACATCAGGCTGCCTGAAAAACATGAACAGATCTACAAAAAGATTGATTAAAGAACAAAAATCACTTTATATGATGTGTTGAACAGCTGAACGTAATAGATGCAGGTCGTTGCAGAGCTGCGGCCCGGTGATGAACCATTTATTAAATAGATCAGTCCACCCCATGGGGTCATGAGATTATGGGGAAAGTGGTGAACTGGGATATGTTTGAGTTGAGAATGGCCTGTTCTTTCTAACCACGCTGTTCCATGAGCAGCAACCATCCCTGTGGGGAGGAAATAGCGTGATCACATTACCCATGGACCGGTTTTCCCCGTACAGAAAGCCCATGCTCTGCCTCACTCCAGCGACCCGCATAATTGGAAGCATCTTGGCATGAAGATAGAGTCAAGGTGGCATATCAATGGGCGTGCGCTCCAAGGGCATGCAGATAAGAAAAGCCTGCTTCTCTTAACAGGTTGTGTCCATGATAGGGTCACTGGCCCTCCCTGAAAAGACAGCAGGCCAGGTGTTGACTCACATACAAATAGCTACAGCTGATCAGTGTTCAATTCCCTCGTCTCCAGCTCTGCGGCGACGACTGCTTTGTTTCCACGACGTGTCTGATTATTTATGCACGCGTAGCAGCGGAGAATCCCTGCAGCTCGGCGCAAAGAAAACAAGCAATGATACTTTTTGCGGTGACTTCATGCGATATGACTGGAAATCAATTCGGATGAGCAATGAATCGCTGCGACACTCACTGCTTCTCGTCCCCGCTACACCGAGGAGAGCTCGGTCATGTGTGAGTGCAGCATTGGTACGTCCAGTTTCATCAGGTCTGGGCGATATTTAAAGAAAAAAATAATTTAACATGGGTGCGTAGTCAGAAAAATAGAAAGGATTAAATCATAGTTTCACTTGATGGCTTCACAAAATGTCAGATAGAATCTATGAAACATGAGGCAAAAACTTATTTTGTGAGATTGTAGAACTTCTTTTGTAAAATGTGATGACATCATTTTGGATTTTTAAACCAATTCAAGGTAATACATTGATTTTCTTCCCGTGTAGTACTCCTCGTGAGGCCGTGATAACAAGGGTCTGTTCCCCTTTCTCCGGCCTGCTGGGTTCTGCCTCAGCTGAGCATCAGCTGAGCATCGTCCATCGCCCCGCTGCCTCCTCCCGTCCTGCAGCGCTCTCCACTCCGCTACACGCCTCTCCAGAAGCCGGATTTCTACCGCCTTCGCACAAATAAAACCGCGTGCCAAGTCGCATTAACCCTGCATCCTTATCCCCTCTCCGACTTGAGACATTTCATGAGCGGGAGCCTTCAGCCCCCCCCCCCCTCAGACTCCGGCAACAAGCAGAGGCATGCTTTATGCACCGCTGCATCGCTAGCACCACTGTTTACTGGGCACCACTATCATTTGACTTCATGCGAACTACCAAAGGTCACATTTTGGACTGGACCGGTTTATCACATGTCATTACATGATATTTTTATAATGTGGCTCTAAAGCTGTTCCGGAGCTGTGGGCAGGTAGAACTGAGCAATGTTGGTGGAGCTACACATAAACAGAGTTATGTTGAAGCAGGAGACCTAGTGTGGCCTCTGCAGCCGGTCTAAACCGGACCTCTGGGCTCTTAAAGTTCCTGCCCACACAAACACTGACCACACTGGCGACCCGTTTATGCCCGCTGAGGAGGAAATTGCTCCATAGCGGGGCCAGGAATGTTTGCATTTTGCAAATATATAATGTATAAAAAAGTCCAATAATGTGAAAGTATCTAATTTTGAACCCAAGAGGAAGAAGCCTGTTTTTTATTGGACAACATGCTCCAGAAGCAATTAATGTCATGCTCCTACAACTTAAATTTAGAATGTTTGATCATTTTTCCTTCTCAGTATGCATTCACTGTTGCACCGGATCAACTTGTATTCGTTTCAGCAACACCGCTCCAGCTTACACTCAAGTGCAGCGTTAGTGCATGCAAAACCTCATAATCATGCCGTGGCTTTGGCCCCCTGTGGTTTCTACAGCAGTGACTTAATTCTGCTTCACTAATCATAATAATTATAGATATAACACTATCCTTCGTAATTACTGTAGAGCACTGGGTCCTATCTTTTAAATGGGTGCTTAAACAAACATATTTCAGACAAGTTTGGGTTGAAAACTAATCTACGGCCTCTGAGGGCAGATCAATCAGGTGAAGGGGTTGTGGCTGGGAGGGTGTAATAGGGTGAGCTTCAGTAATTAATACAGAACGCAGTAAGAGATGGAACCTGGCTCTTCCTTGTTTTTCAATTTGCTTCCCCCTTCATTCCAACATCCCTCCTTCTCTCCGTGCCTTTGCCACATTATTTATCTCCGCTGTCACCCCGTTGTTGTGATTATGGATGTCATGCAGTCGTAAAGCGCTCCACGATCAATAGGCCTGAAATTAAACCAAAAAATGAATTTCCGCAGCGTCGGCCACATGCCCTCCTGAGCAGGAATTACCTTGCAGGAGGATGGCTGATTGTGCCTTTGAAGAGACAGCGACAGAAACACACACGGGGAGGGGGGGGGGCGGTGCTTGACTGCGGCTGGCAGGACAGTTTTACAGCTTTTATTTGATCACTACAGGCCACAGAACACATTCATGCTGAAACTGTGTTTAACCAACAATCTACATCAAATATGATCAGTATTCTCATCCGGGATAAATTGACCTCATTCGCCCGTCTAGTCGTAACAGGGAGGATTCTAAAATCCCATTTTAAAGCTTCACCGGGTCGAGGGGCTTTTTGCAGCTTCTAGAAAATAAATGTCTGTATTGTAACGCGTTGTCCGGGTTGTTCATGGCGACACAGGCCAGCCAAGGACACGATGTAGTCATTTTTTTCCAGGCTTAGATCAATACACTAATAGGCATGATGAGATGAAAAATAACTCCCTACTCCAATCACCAGGTCTTTTGGAGAAGCATGCCGACTGATAGGCTTTGTTCAAGCAGCGAAACCTCCAGTGATGAAAAACACAACTAGACATGAGACACCTAATAAAAAATAAAATGAGGAAGAGTGTTGCAGAAAAGAGAGCAGGTTTGTCACAAAAGTACATCAATGGCGTGCATCCTTTATTCAGTGGTTTTGTTATGATCGGTTACACAGTCAGCAACAATCAAAAGGATATGAAACCTGCAGCTCACCCTGTTTTAGGGGATTTCCCTCCAACCACTTTCTCTTACTCGATCTGTCTTGTCGACACCAGGACTTGTTATTTATCCTTGGGGGGGGACACATTGAGCTCGGGAGACAGAAGACGGCATCGTCAGGGGAAGTGTTTTTGTGCTTTCACCATGCTTTAACCAGCATCTCCGCCGCCGCACATCCCTCCGCCGGAGATGGACGCTTCCTTTTGTTTCCTTCTCGTTTCCCTTGTCCCTCACTTAGGATTGATTTGCTATTAATGCCCGGGCATCACAGAGGGAGGGTGACAGGGGTCGAGGTGGCTACAGCTGCTTGACAGGCTTCTTCATCTCCGGACAGGAAGTTTGGTTTACATCAGCCGAGGGGCGGGAACTGTCATCAACAGACCTCAGGGCTAATGGGCTGGATTTATGCCGTCCTCTCCTCCTCTCAGGCCGGACCGAGTTGAAAAAAGAAAATCACTAATCTGAGATCTTTTCAGAGTTTTCCTTCCAAGGGTTACTGTTAAGTTTTAGAGACAGGCGACTGATGCATGATCTTGAATTGAGAGAAATACTAAAATCCTGATTTGTTCTGCTGATGTGGGATTTGATCTGATCTAATATCCGTGCACAGCGATGACTTTTATACGTAACATAAAGTCAAGTGCACTTAACCCAAACTATTTCCGTTCTTTTTCTTTAACTTGACATGTCAAGACAAATTCTATCCATCACTCCCTCCAGGGAGCCTGGTGCTGGGGAATACCCACAGTTGTGTTTTCACATCAATTTGACAAATCCCTTTGAGAATTGTGAAACAGTCAGAGCAAATAATGGCCTGACACGCTTTATTAGCGGAAAGGATGAGACTCAAGAGTGACGTCTAACCATGTGGCTTTACAGAGAGCCTTCGTGTTCTGTCACTTATGACGTTGTGCTGCGATGTTAATCACACACAAAGGAATATACCTGCATGCAGCGTGTAATATCAATGCACCAGCTTCTTCCAAAAGTGATGGAAACACAATTTGACATGTGCCGTGGTTTTAGTTAGACTTAGTGGAGCCGAAAGAGGAAAGCTAAATAATATAATGGGTGGATTAAATTGATTAAGATCCTGTAATTTGACAACATGCACATGAATTGGTATTTGTTATTTTTTTTAATTCTTACAGCGGCTGTTTCATTCTCCTAATATTACCTTCCGGCTCTTTCCTTTCACTCCGTCTCTCCCATCCCCTTGAGCCTGAACTGATTCTCAACTATTTGTTTGCTTTATTTCCTGAGATCAGCTATGAAGAACAAACACTATTAAGCCAGCCAATCAATAAGGGAACATCAGCGCTCTTAACCCCCCCCCCCCCCTCCACCGCCCCGCAAAATAGATTTATTATCTTCTGCCTGAGCAACATAAATCACATATTCATAAATTAAATTAAAAATAGGATTGATAGCAACAAAACCTTGTGATATAAAAAAATATATATATATTCTTTGGGCACCGTGAAGAAAAAGAGAAAACACACAGATGTATTTCTCGACAGTCAGGAGGTTGTTGTTTTAAGGAAAAAGAAAACGGGCACCGCAAAATGTAGCGACAGAAGCAAATCATGCAAATAAGGACGAGCATAATAACTCAAATATGAAATATTTCTACTGAATAGTTTTCCGAATGGAAACTTTGGCTGCAAGAAGAACTGTGGGTCTGAGGGACATGGTCAGGATCCTGATCCTGATCCTCTCGCATGCTGTTCTGCAAGGAGAAACAGGTTCATTCTCAAAGTGACACTTAATGGGATATATACAGATTGCGTCATGCATTACAGGGCCCAGTGGTTATGGGAGCATTCCCGAGGAGAGCAGCAGAAAAATATGGCAGTATCCATCAGAGGCTGGACCAGAGAGGAAAAGGTGCAGGAACAGAAAGGGGGCGAGGGCTGAGGTTTGGGGGGCTGCCAAGGACATTTAAGGGAGCTGTCAGGGGAGGCTGATCTATGAAAGACCCTCTTGGCAAACCTATATCCCATAGTGAGGGTACGTGTGTGTGTGTGTGTGTGTGTTCATGTGGTGTAGAAAGTGCACATGAGCAGAGGTAACACATGCGCTCGCGCCCCGCAGGGTGAGTATAGTAGAGCAGCCTCTGTGCACAGGTTCAAAGGTCAGAGATGGAAACCATCCACACGGAAAATCAAATGTTTTCAAATGTATTCTGAGCGTCAAATGAAACAGAGAATTACATAAATGTAAAAGGGGGGGGGGGGGGGGAGATGAAAGGGTCAACAAACAAAACTATTTTCTGGAAAAATGCTAAAAGGTTTAAGTTATATCTATGATTATTGTTTTGCACGACAAATAATGAACCACATCCAGAAACATCTGCGATGGGGTTATCAATATAAACACATGAATTACATAACTTCCCAATGCTAGATATCAGACTATTGTGTGTATAAAAAAACAAAAGACAAAGTACACTTCTAATACAATAAAAAATTGGACTCACTTTCCACTTCTGCCACAGCGAACAGCTCACAGAATATTTTTTCGTCCTCAATATTTTTCATTCTGACAACCTCAAATGGCTAGAAAGTGGAATAGCTCTTTTTTTTGGGTGCCCACTAAAGGGATCTTTATTTAAAGAGTGCTCCCCTAATTTCCAAACCAGCACTTTCAAATAAAAGAGAGACAAATTTTGAAGGTTATATTGCTTCTGCTAAAGAGCCCCCCATGTTTGTGTGTGTTTTGTCCACCAAACGCTCGCCCTCTCCATCATCCTCTCTCAGAGTATAGAAGTATATATTCTTCAACTACTTCAAACGTAAAAAAACGCATGTCTTTGCGGGACCTTTCACTTATAATCTCAAACTGTGCAACAATACATACAACACTACAGGTCCGTGTACAGTAGCCAGAGGGGCTGTTAGCCGGAGGAGTGAGTGCAGGACAACCCTGGCAGAGGGGACATGGCACTGGGACCATTACTAAGGCTTAATGATATGAGAAGTGTTCCCCGATCCACCACGGAGGGGATCCATCATGATGCCTTAGCACTATACATCTTTCAGCAGCTCTTAAAGAGAAAATGGGAATTTTTTTCTGCTGTAGTAAAAAAAAAAAAAACTCCCCCAGCCATTCTTCCCTTGAGCTTTCTTCATTCCTCATCTTCACTTAAACACGCTCTATTTAAGGATCGTTGCGTCTAAGGAGGGAGTGGGGGGGCGGCGTGACCTTGGCGACGGGCGAGGGTGAAATTGGGCGGTGGGAAGTCCTGGATGAGAGCGGGTAGAGACACAGACCACAACATCTTGTCTGGGGTTTGTCCCAGTGTTCCCCAGGGGGGGGGGAAGGAATACAATTCACTCTGTGCCTCAAAGTCACACTCCACACTGTCGCCGGCTGCAGCTGAGCGCTGATGGATGTCTCTTTGTCCTCTCATAAATAAAAACGCTCTTGTCTCTCCGCGGTGAGAGATTGTAGATCAGGGTGTAAATAGCTGAAGGTATCACGCGCTGCCGTACGCCGGGCTCAGAGCATTTTGTTTTTTTTCTCTAACTCTTCACATTTTGCTACCGTGACAGATAACAACCTGCGACCTGTAAATCACAGTGATAAACTGTAACACGGGCGCCATGAAAACAAGCCAAAGCAGCGTTCACTTTGGGTCATTGACTTAATTTTATGGCCTGCAGCAAATTTGGAGTAATCTCAATAAAGAGACATTTAACATGTCTGTTGTAGTATTTGCATTGTCTGAGTCACAGCCACCTGCCGGTGGATTTACGCCAGTAGATCACTGACAATAACAGTAAAAACAGAAGTGTGCTGGTTTATGACTTCAGCACTTTCAGTTTGAAGTCTTCCAGCACCAGTGAGTTTAAATTATGGTGGGAGACGTCCTTGGGATGTGAACATCTCATTTCACCAGGCTGTGCACAACAGGCACGCACACACGCGCACACACACACACACACACACACACACACACACACACACACACACACACACACACACACACACACACACAACTTATTTCATTGGGGGTCTTTGGGAGGCTGGACTCAGTGGAGCATGACATAAGGATCTGACAGCAGTAAACCTGCACACACACTCTCTCTCTCTCTCTCTCTCTCTCTCTCTCTCTCTCTCACAAACACACACACACACCTAGACACACACACACACACACACTTGTGGTGATGAGACATAAGACTAACTTTTTGTACGTACAAATAATGATCTTATTTATTATTTTATACATTCATTTTTTTCTCTTTAAGTCCTTAAAAGAAGTTGAAAGAAATATCCGGTTCTAGTTGGATAATGTAAAAGAGTTTATATAGAAGTGTTTCCATTAATAACATGTTCTTCAGTCAGGTTATCAATGCTTACAATGTTTACAAACTAATACTTTTTTTGAGTGAAGTCACAGTGATAAGATACAGTACATTATTTCTCATACTTCGATTGGTCATATTGTATTAATATTTTAATATTAATTTTGTAAATAAAGGAGAGAGAGAGAGCGGGGATCACTATTATTAGTAGATATGAATATATGATATAATCCTTAGTTGGTCGATCTGCAGTAGCTGGTCCACATGGGAATAAGACGAATAGAACATACGGGCCCCATCCCGGCTGCGTCATTATAATGAGCACTTGGGGACACGCCCACTCGCTGCTCCCCAGCCTCCTTATTGGCTACGCGTTTGAATATTTCACAAGCCGTCCGACGATTGGCTCAAATGCCACACAAGTCATTTCATAAAGCAAATCTTTTGGAAGTTGTGTAAAGGGAATAAGTGGGGGAAAACCCTCGAGATAACCGCGGCACCCACCGCAAAATTAACCGAATCCGACACCGTCTGCCTCGCTCTCCCTCTGCTGGCTGCTGTCCATCGCTGGAGGATTTGTCGGGTGTTTCCGGGCGTCTCTGCATCTGTGAGTACCTGAGTTTGCCTGCTGCTGAGGCTCCTGGTCGCTCTGTGAGCGCTCCGCGGGGATCTGCTGCAGAGGAGCCGACGGAAAGTTCCTCACCGTCCGGAATCCACTTCAACTTCCTGCGCGGAGCCGATAGGGATTCAGCAGATTGAGAGACTGTCAGTTTGAATTCAAACAGCTCGGTGCATTTTATTATCATCTATTACTGCTTCAACCAGGGGGGTTTTTCCTCTAACAGTTGCCTATTTTCATTTGTTTGCTTTATGCTCTTACTTTTATTCATTTAAATCTGTGAATCTATTTAAGGAAACATTTTATAATGAAAAATAGCATAATAGATATAAAGATATTCTCTATGTTTATTTTTTGTTACTATAAATCATCCTCATATTGAAAATGTACCACATTGAGGAGAAATTTAAGCGTGCAACTTTTTCATAGAGATTCGCAAAACTAAATAATCATTTTTTTTCCATTGCACATAAAGTGTTTCAAAAGATGTTACCTGTGTCGAGAAGCAGTTTGGACTCTTTTGTGAGTTGCTGCACTGTCTGCATTGGAATGAGGTGTTTTATTGTCTGTTATCCGCTGTGGTAAATGATGGATGAATTGGAGCTTAACATTAATGGCAATTGTTGAGGGCTAAGTGTAATTCACTGAGACTGGTGCAGCACTTTGTGTGTGTGTGTGTGTGTGTGTGTGTGTGTCCTGCAGTGATGGTGTCCTTCCCTCAGAAGAGCTTCTGGAAGCGTGCGTCTGAAAAGGAAGATGTTGTGGCTCTTTGTCGCAGTGTTATCAGGATCGGAGCTGGGCTTGAACGCTCCAGAAAGCACATGCTGATGTTGCACGCTCTGGTAATGGCCTCTCGATGCCAACATGAATAATCAGATCGCAAACATTTCTCTGCCTCAAACAATTTGTTTTTTTTTCTCAAGACTATTTCATGGCTCTTTTACTACAAATTACTTTATTTGAGGCTTCCTGTTCTTTTAGTGGGGACCGTTGTTGACCCCGCGGAGATAACGTCCTACAAATGCATCAATTGTTGGAATCACATTACAACTTGACTTGGTGATTCAAGTGGGTTGTCCTTACCTCACTGCAGTAAAAGTGGGGAAAAGCGAATGTATGTCCTTGAATGGATGAAATAGTACAGCATTTTGTCCGGCCAATACCCAATATGCCCTTTTTCTATATCCATCCTTTCACCAGTTATTACTTTTTATGGCTGAATTATTGGCAATATTTAATGTTTTTATTTCAGTCAGGTGTCAAACTGAAATATGCTCCAGTTAAAGTCTGTGCTTATATATTACGTTTTAAGTTCCCCCCAAAATCTATACAAGTATTTTGTTGTACGATAGAATATCTATCCATCTATCGATCCACCATGGGAATACAGCCCAGTCATTTATTATATCATTCTTTTTTTATTGTTTATCTATTATTTAGGAGCAGGTGTTTGGCCGTCTAATTGTTAATCTTAAAAGTATCGTCCAAACACTTCCTCACATCAACAAATACTTGGAGTGAACCTTTCTGCACCACACTTTTCTTGTTGCTTTTCAACTTTCCTTTTCCTTCTCTTTTAATTAATGGCTATCGGCCCCATTCTGACGTGCCGTATAGGAGACAGTCTGTGAAGCGGCCTTCTTTAGTCTGGCACTCCTCGGCCCATTTGTCATTACATCCTGCTCTAATAGGGGGGAAATCGCCTCATCTTGAGCTCCCAGTGTTGTTAATTAACCCTTGTTGCTAACAGCCACCGTCTACACACATCGCTACCAGCTCCCCAGTCGGCGTTATCGCTGCGCGGCGTGCCAGCAGAACTAGCGTTGGCCGGGGCCATATTTCTGCAGGTGTCAGCGGAGGTGCTTCCTCTCCCTGCAGACGTGCTTTTGAGAGTATTACTCAAACGGCAATGCGGTTTTATCTTAAATTGAATTGTGGAGGGAGATGTTAAAGAGCCATACATCACCCGGACACATAGGGAAGAAAAGGGGAAATCTGCAGCAGTATTGGAGCAGAGATGGGAACGGCTCAATGGAATGAGCTCTATGACGAGGGCTGCACACATAAATCCATTGGCAGAGCAAATCAAGGAGTCAGCTTGTAAATGCTATTAAGTGTGTGTGTGTGTGTGTGTGCGTGTGTGTGTTTGCAGCGCAGTTGGTGATGAGAGTTTTTATTTTAGCCTTAATGAGGTGACCTTTCTCGTTCTCAGTCGAGTTTCTCTCCTCTCTTTTCAGTCCGAGGATCAGAAGGCTCCCCTCTACCTGCCTGCACTTCACAAGTCGATTGGGTCGATTCCTCCATGTTCACCTTTCATCTGCTGACCACTAAAAGGACACTTGCACATCACACATGCCCTTTCATCCAAAAAAAAGCCTTCCCAGTTTAGACTTGGTCACTGTCTCTAAAGGGAAACGGCACCTTGGTGCGGTTATATCACATCATTGGTTTCCCCTGTGATCACTTGGCCTCTGGCTAATGCCCGGCCTCATGTATGGATTTTCCGTCCAGTAATTCCTCAGCCGTCCGCCTGTGATGGGTTGTTCAGATCTAACCCTGCAGAACGCTGCTGATTGTGGTGGTATATCTTCATCCTTATGTCTGAGTGTAGGAGGAAGCGCTGCCAACGATCCGCCGATGTTTGCCTGACAATGGATGTGGAGAATTAGCGACAAAAGCATCTGCTGTGGTTTGCAAGTGTGTGACTTACAGTTTTTATTTGAGTCTCATTTGCCTCAACAGGCAGGAAAACTGTTTCAGTCAAAGGGTGAATTTGTTGGATGGGAACTGTGATGTTCTCAGGTGTGTTTTCCACAGATGTATCGGCATTGTTCACATTCTTCATACCACAGCAGATCATCGCTGCACTTAAGGCAGGACAAAGGGCATGGCGGTAGCCCTCCTAGTATTCATCATTTTCTATTAAAAAACAGTGTGTTCTCCCTCTAAGGTGAGGATGTTGCTGCGGCTGCTCGTGCTCCTGCCTGTCATGTCCTCGGCTCAGCGATCAGAGCCCATGTTCTCAGCTATAACCAAGACCGTCCTTCCTCCCGACTACGACAACAACCCCACCCAGCTCAACTACGGCGTGGCCGTCACTGATGTGGACGGGGACGGAGACCTGGAGATGTTTGTGGCGGGGTGAGAAGCGCTATTGTTACCTTTCGTTCAAGCTTAGTGAAACCTCGATCCTTAATATCACGATTCGCGATTCTTTTCTCGTTAGAGACTGAAATAAAAGTGCGTATTCATTTTCCAAGCTAAAGGTTGAAGACAAAGGCAAAAGAGATGGTAGTGTGCCCTGCGGCTCACTCAGCTGATGAAAATTGATGTGATTGGATGGAGCGTCATTGATGGGAACAGTTTGGCAAGTCAGCCTCATCCAGTGAAGCGGCAATGAATTTCCCAATGCTTAACAGAATATAGATGGACCAAAACGACCCTGCTTAGTAAATGTAATTTAGCCCAGCTACCCTATTCAGCAGGTATCCCGGACAGGATAAACCTCGGGATGGATGCAATTTCATTGGGATTAGCAGAATCAAAGTGTATCAGTTGATGTCACTTTTTACTATACAGACAAAGGAGGGACAAGTCACTCAAAGTCACGCAAAGTCACTGTGGTCCCACTTTTGTTTGACAATTCTCTTAAAACCAACAAGAGAAAAGCGTTTAATGTCTTCATAGATCAAACCATAAACATGAGTGAATATTCTGCATCAAGATACTATGTGCAAAAGCAACTCACACACACACACACACACACACACAACCATCAGGTGTGGCAGTTCCTCGAAGTGAGTGAGAGAAGCCTGCAATTTGAGTATTTAGTGAAGGTAAATTGTCGTGGTGAATCTTGTTTGAAGGAGATCTTTTTTTCAGCCAGATTTAATAGATATCACAGAGGCACTTATGTTCTGTTTGATTTGAGAATTGTTTAGAAGAGAAGCGCTAAGTAGTTAATATTACATAACTAAAACATTTATATGTTTAATTCATATTAATTAAGCATTTCTTTTTAATTTAAGAAAGTCAAAATAAATTATGTATTTGATTAGGATAATACAAAAAATGCTTTGTGAGGCCTCATTTTCAGTCTTGCTATGCTACTATAATAATAATATGGGCTTAAAACTGCAGATTGCAAATCATCATTAGTGCACCTGTGTTGCTGACATTGTTGGACTAGTTGGATCATTTTAAAACCTCCTTTCAGAAGTTTTCAAATTGATGCACAGAAACAGAAATATCAACTTTTTTCATCCGAGGCATTTCTTCTATTCAAAAATACACACAACCCACAATGCAACTCCCTGCAACGAGTTACAGTAGCCTCCAGCAGCAGTGACCATCAGTTTAATCTTGTATACAAATGAAGAAAGAAAAAAAATCTCACTGCATGACAAGTAATGCAAATGTAATCGCTGTGCCTTTGCTGCCTGTTGACAGCTACAACGGCCCGAACCTGGTGCTGAAATACAACAAGCAGCAGAAAAGGCTTCTCAACATCGCCGTTGACAACCGCAGCTCCCCGTTCTACGCGCTGAGAGATCGCCAAGGCAACGCCATCGGAGTGACGGCGTGCGACATCGACGGAGACGGTCGGGAGGAGATTTATGTTCTGAACACCAATAACGCCTTCTCTGGTACAGCCCATGCTTTCACACACACCGGTACACAAAACGCATGTGTGCACACACACACTCCCACGATGGTTGAGCCTCTTGTCTTGTACGCAGACAAAAGAGGAGAATCATTATGCAGATATTGAGCTTATCTTCATCAGATAACAGATACGCTTTGTGCTGCTATTAATCAGTTGGAGAGCTACAAAGCGCACACTGTCAAAACTACAAAACCTCACACACAAAAAAAAATAAAAAATGATAGAGGTCATTTTCCGGCGCCAACAAGCTCTTGTGTTTCCAATCACCCGCGGTTTTAGCATTGCACAACGCCTCTTTACCCTCCCTATCTTCTCCCTATCTTCTCCCTATAAGGTCGGGCAACATACTCTGACAAGCTGTTCAAGTTCCGCAATGGACGCTTTGAAGATCTGCTGAACGACGACATAAACGAACACAGAGATGTGGCCAACCGGATGGCTGGGCGCTCAGTGGCCTGTGTGGACAGAAAGGTACCACATGCACGCGCGCACACACACACACACACGCACACACACACACACACACACACACACACACACACACAGAGACACTCTCACAGACAGAAAACACACAGGAAAAGTGGAGTGTATGCAGATTCAGACACACACACACACACTCCCCAGAGTGTCTTCTGTGTACATGCATGGTTGCTTCTGTTTGTTTACCAGTGATAACTCATGCCCGGCCTACGCCGCCCTTCTCTGCATGTTCTATGACAGTTCATTTGGGGGAATGGTGTGCCATTTTCTCTCTTCTGTCCATCGCACCAGTGTAATTACACAAGCCAGGGCTCGTTTGTTTTATAGAACAGCGTACGAGGGGAGGAGTGATGACTGCACACTACCGCTTTCTGCCCGTAGCGTTTTCTCTCAGTCTCTTTTTCCATTGTTTTCTTCCCTCTTTACTTCCCTTTTTCTCTCTTTCCGACTGACACACTCTGTCTCTGTCTCTTATCTCGCACACACGCACGCATACAGTTCTCGCTTGCAATCAGGGGACGGATAAATAAAGTGATAGTGGGAAGAGGACAGTAGGGATTACAATAGATTTTTTTTATTTTTTTTAACCACAGTCCCATCTCACTGAACACGAATAGGTTGTGCAGCTGCCAGACTGGAAAGATATTTGCTTTTAATGGCATAATGCTTTTAGACGAAGCCAAACCCCTGATGTGTGTTCTTCCATGCAGACGGAGAGAGAGAATACATTTTCCTATTGCTGAGCAAGTTTTATTACTAGAGATTTGGAACGATGAATCTGCATTTCCCAAACCTGAACATGTGATTGGTCTTGCTTACTCGTGAATAGTGTGCCATCATTACGAATAAGTTCACTTCTTTGCACTGACAGGCAGTAACAGGATTCTGATGAAGTGGATTCTAAAAGCCAGAATACTTTAAATCTGATGCAGAAGAAGCACCTTTCAAAACAAAAGAATTGAAAGGCCACACTAGTTGTGGGAGCTCATTCAGACTCTTCAGTGATGGCTGTGAACGACTGATGTACAAGACACACAGTATCGTATCCCTGCACCTGCATGCACTTTACATTCATGCATGTCACACTATTCTAAATGCCAATTCCAGGGACCGAAATTAGCCTCGGGTGAACATTTATTGAAAAATCGTTGACTTTTAAGTTTGTTAAGTAACTGCCAGTGGCCTTCAGGTCTTTCATTGTAGTTCATTCCCATTCCGTGCACAACTTTGTGGGTGCGGCGAGTGTGTGCGTGAGTGTGTTTGCAAGTGTGCGTGTGTGCTCCATAATGGCCATAATGTGACGCTTCATGACATTTACATCAACTAGACTCATTTACTTTTCTTGTCTTGAAAAAAATCTAGCAAAGTAACCAGTGAAATGTGTATGCATGTGTGCGTGTTTTTGCATATGTGCATGTGTTTGTATTGATTGAAATATGTAAGGCCTAGTGGGAAAGCTCATTGGAATCCAGTGTGTAGTCTATTAGTGTGGTTCCGTCTGTGAGTTTGTGTCTGCAGGGACTCTGACTGATAATGGAGTGTGAAATTAATCTCCAAAGGGAGGCAGAGGAAGGAGTAGGAAGAGAGGCTGAGAGAGAGAGTGTGAAAGGTATGAAACCGGGTAAAGGGAGATAAAAGGGAAAGAAAAGTGTTGATTAGGTAAAGGTGAACATTATATTCAAAGAAATAACACTTGGAAATATGTTTTAGATTTACTTAAAGCTACTATGCCCAGGTTTATATTTGGCTTTTATTTTATTTAAAGCAACAGATTTACATACTCAGGGACCAACCTGCCACAGAAAAAGAAGGTTAGTGGAATGCGAGGGGAGGGGTCCGGGGCTCACAACACGAGTTTATAACCGTTCATGAACCGTGTGCACATGGCTGTTTGAAAGAGGACCGAAGGACAGAAAGGTGCCGGGTGTCTTTAAAACCTTCTGAGTTCTTGAACCTTTTTGTCCCCTGCAGGGAACCGGGCGGTATGCCATCTACATAGCCAACTATGCAAGTGGCAGCGTGGGTCCTCATGCTCTTATTGAAATGGATGAGGCAGCCAGCAATCTTTCACAGGGCGTCATTGTCCTCTCCAACGTGGCAGAGCAGGCCGGAGTCAACAAGTTCACCGGTAGGTAGGCTGAAATTAAATTGTGTGTGTGTGTGTGTGTGAGTGTGTGTGTGTGTGTGTGTGTGTGTGAGTGATGTAGATCTTCATCCAGCACTACCCGAGTTCAGTCTGATTTACACACACATCTGTAGAGGATGCTATGAGCATGTGGTTGCTGCACTCATGGAATCTCATCAACTGCAGAGAGAGGGGGGGCTGGAAAGGTGCCAGGTGAGGGGGGGGGGGATATGAAGGCGAACTAGATGAGTTTAAGCGTGAGAAGAAAGAAAGAGAGTTTTAAAAGAGATCTTTTGGCCCCGTCAGCTGTTCGCTTCAGCCAAAGTCGAAGGGAAGCTGAGGCGAAGGGCGACACCCTCGTACATCAGACCCGCTCGGCGGCGCAGAGATGGCATCCATCACGGGGGCCTGCTGTACTTACCTCACACCTCTGAAGGTGTGGATACAACGACGTGCGTCACCACGGCGCCGACTATTTGATTTGCCTTTCATCACCTCAGTCAGTTTGAAAGTGTTTGTGTGGAGCTTATATGTCGTTATCGGGAGAGGACGCCGCTTTAGGGGTTGGTCCAGTGATCACTCGTACCGATTGCAGGAATTGAGTCGCCAGTGGAATCAGTGGAGAGAAAACATCCTTCCCTGTCGATGCGACCGTTCACCCCAAAAGCTGTTTTAGCAGTATAAGTTACAAGCTTCTGAAAGTTAAGTCTGTTTCAGTTTCATCTATTTCATTTGTACACAAACCTCAAACTGCCTCAGACACACAAAACCGAGCACTTTGTTTTCGCTCATGGATCATTTGTTGTGTTTTGGAGTGTAAATTTCATCACCAAGATACTATTGTCTTAAATACCCTTGAAACTGAGTGGATGACCTTGAAATAGATCACTAGAAGCACTGAAATTCATCACCGCCCCTCTGCCCACTTGGATCAACATGTCCCTTAACCCTGTGATTGATGCCTGTTTTGGTATCGAAGAGGAGACAATAAATGCCAAGATGAATGATTTCCCTCTGATTTGTTTCTTGGATAACAGCGCTGCCTCTTCGATACTATATTGAAACCATTGAAAAGTCCTTGACGCTGATGTCCAATTAATTTTTGGACATGGGAGATGACTTTGTATTTGAAAATAACAGAATAAATCTCCATCATCGATGGATTTCTTTGCGTTCACCGTGTCATCCACGTCTCCGGAGGGGCAGCGTGAACCAGCCCCAGAATGGCTGTGGACGATGTGCTTTGTCATCAAACCGCCGTTAATCAGAGCAGAGGGACAGGTGGCAAAGTTGCATATCTAATGGTCACATATCTCTGGGGGGACATTAGTGGTTTATGACAATAGGGGGGCGATGGATATTTGTCTGGGCTGATGGAGCGGGCCGGTGAGTCGGCAGCGGGTCCTGACTGGCGGCACTGACTGTGCACACTGGAGGGGCAATGAGAGCCCTTTCAACTCCATAATTAGACTGCGTTGGTCTCAGATGAGACTCTTTAAGGAGACACCTCACTCTGCAGAATGTCACTGGAAGATTCTCAGGTGTTATTAACAGTGCATGGAACAGGCACACTGATTTTTTCTCAAGAAAATTTTGTATGTAAGAAAAACGCAAAAGATTGTCAACATGCGCTTTTTGTTAGTTTTACTTGTTTGTGCTAGATGTGTGTGTGTGTGTGTGTGTGTGTGTGTGTGTGTCAGCAGAGATATGCCATGCTGGGGGGAAATGGTCTGGAAAGACAGTAATGATTTTCCGTCGTTCACTTTGTGGCGCTGAACTCTCTCCCTCTCTTCACACCCTCGCTTCCCCTCTCCCGCCTCAAATTGACTCAGTTCTCACCTGGTTTTAAATATATAATTGAGTCTTGCCGCTGATCCCAATCTCTCTGTCTGCGTCGGCTAAGGGGGGCGAGGTGTCGTGGTGGGGCCCATCGTCAGTCAGACCCTGTCCGACGTATTTTGCGTCAACGAGTACGGCCCCAACTTCCTGTTCAAGAACAACGGAGACGGGACCTTCAGCGATGTGGCACAGCTGGCTGGTGAGGGCATCGTGAACAGTTCGACCAATCACAGCCTCGGATGAGTCAATCACAGGCAACGACAAAGGATTTTTTGAATGTGTCACCGAATGCTTGCAGGCGTGGAGGACCCCATGCAGCATGGTAGAGGGGTCGCTCTGGCAGACTTCAACCGCGACGGAAAAACGGACATCGTCTATGGGAACTGGAACGGACCCCATCGCCTGTACATGCAGCTGAATAACCGCAAACAGAAGTTTAAGGTGAGTCCCGTCCATCCTGGTTATTTAATACAGTCACGGCTGGATGTATCCGTCCCAAATATTCCCGTTAAAAGGGGACGAGGCTGCCCGGGATTCCAAAAGGAAATTTAAATTGCACATATAAAAAGTCGACAGAAACGTCCATATCTTCTCTCACCAGAAGCTGCTCAGATTCGGCATGAATTTCTGATTTGTGTGCTTTATTTACAAAATTCTTCAGAATACGGCCCCCAAATTACGGATGCTGCCAAACAAACGTAGTAGCACGTGGCTTGAAGCATACTTTCAATAAATGCTAAAGAAAGGCTTGTGAATTAGCGCGGCGTGGTTTGGGCTAACTATGCGATTGAGTGGCATTTAAAGACGAATGGACATCCATCGACTGGACCATAGACCACTCCGGCAGCGTGCATGTGTTTGTGCTGTAGGTTTAACGGCGCTAAACACAGAGACGGGCAATGCTGCGTGTAAATCTACGGCGGTTTTGTGATTTATCCGTTAGCAGCTGCGACTGCATCTTTTCCCAAAAGAGATAAATGTCACACAAGACATGTTTATAGGGGTCAAATAATGGGTTAATGTGTGACGCTTAGCCCAGAGTCAATTCCATCAGTGTGACTCACACACACACACACACACTTATAAAGACAACAAAGTCTA
This sequence comes from Pungitius pungitius, assembly GCF_949316345.1. Classification (NCBI taxonomy): domain Eukaryota; kingdom Metazoa; phylum Chordata; class Actinopteri; order Perciformes; family Gasterosteidae; genus Pungitius; species Pungitius pungitius. Next base: position 8,690,459 of record NC_084912.1, on the reverse strand, counting down.
AGACGCACACAAACGAAAAATTGAATTATCTCGCCATTTTCATTTTTTTTATAAACCAAGATTGTTAAATCGCGTACCCACAACCCATTAAAGAGCCCCTCCCCCCCACACATGCTGACACTCCTGCCAACTGTGTTGACCTTTGGCGTGTATAATGAAGCTGTTGTATCACTCCAGTAAACCGCTAATTAAATTGGGCTGAAACAGCAGCTCGACTGTGCAGCAGAAAGTGCAGATTACGCCCGTTTGAGCTTTAATTAAAATCTATTGCCGAGGTTTTCCCTGCAGTAAGTTCAAAACATATGCAAATCACACCCGCACACACATCTATAGTAATTAAAGATATTATTCAAAATAATCAAACAGTAATTCTCAAACCATTTTGGCTTTTGCGTTTCTGTGCTCTATGTTTGATTGGTGAGGGTCTCCTCTCTGTTCCATTATGAAATATCTATTCACTCACCATGTAATATAGTAAATGCACAACTGGCCCTCCCTTGTGGCCCTCAGTCGGCCATCCCCTCTCCTTCACCTGAGAAGCAGAAGGTCACTGTGAGCCCTCCCCGGCCCCGGCTTTATGAGCCTTATAATTAAAACAGGGAGTAAATACTGGAGGGAGTGAAGGGCTGCTCTATAACTCTTCCCCGACTTATCACCGGGTCACCGAAGCACAAAGATACCCGTTACTTTCTCCTGCAAAAACTCCTCTGCTGGGGAGACTTTTCGGGGCGACAGTCTTTCTTTTTGCCATAGATATGAAAAATAAAAAATAAAAAAGTTTGTTCTTTTAAGCTTTAGGTGATGCTCACCCGCCTCGGAGGGTAAGTTACAGTGAGTGAGTGAGCAGATGACGGATCAACGTCTAACTCAAGGCCGGGCCCCTGATTATTGATGGCCCTGTTGTGAAGATTGAACAACACATAAACAGGCTACAAGTCATTTTCAATGAAGGTGACATGAATCAACAGGCTGACACACACACACACACACACACTCACGTGACTGATGCGCTTAAAAAATAAGTTGAGCTTGTCTCAAATCACCTTTGCCGCTCCAATGATGCTGTGAAGCGTCAACTGATGACACTGATAATGCATTTTATATCTACAGCGCTTTAGGTACTCAAAGACACTTTTACATGGTAAAACGATGAGTAAGATACACAATGGAACAGAAACAGAAAAACACAGGTAACGAGCACCACAGGGAAAGCGACGATTTCAAAAGATAATCATATGATTTCGTTTCATCCTGTTCCACTTATTCCAAAAATTGCCAGTGTATTCACAGTGTAACATAAATACATAAAGCTGGATTAACAACCGGCTTCAGTGAAAATACTGATACATTTTGGCCATCAACATCATCTTTCCCAGTAAGAAGAATTTTAATTGATCTTCCTAAACGCTGAATGCTTTTTATATATGAAAAGCATTCTAATAAAGAAACATTGAGATGATCCATAAACCTGCAGCGCAGGTCAAGTCTGTGCTTACTATTTGGTGGATGAAAAGGTATTTTTAACAGCACAACAAAAATGCTTGATGCATTTGTTTGGCTTCTGTAAAATACTGTGTCTGTGCGTCACTGGTGTGATGTGTGTGTTTTCTTTCTTTCTCAGGACATTGCTTCCCAGAAGTTTTCTATGCCATCCCCGGTTCGCACCGTCATGGCTGCTGACTTTGATAATGACAACGAGATGGAGGTCTTCTTCAATAACATCGCCTACAGGGGCCCCTCCGCCAACAGGCTCTTTAGGTCCTCACACGCATATTTACACACGCATGTTAAAAAGTATGATACTAAGGTTCAATAGCGTTTTGATTGAGAGCTTAATGGACTACTGTCTTTGTTTAATATTCTTAAACATGGCTTGGAGAATTAAAAATTGCCAGCGAAGGATACTTATCTAGTCTGGCCTGCCTCCTCCTCCACACATGAATGAATCTTTCATTAAGAGTTTTAGGTCTCCTTTTGGATCACAGTTTTTCTTCCTCCCTTGATAATATTAATGAACTCAGCCTTCAAAATGCAATACAGTGAATACGATATCCAGTGTTAAGTCTTAGTAGTAAATAAACTATTCTATCTGAATTTAAATGTGGACTGGCACATTCACTGAACAGGATGCAGAAGTCATTTTGAAAATCACCATGAGGTGGTGGGTCACTTCATACCGAGAATAGATAATCAGTGCTGGATATGAATATGCCGGGTCATTGGAGGTTAATCTGTCTTTCTGGACATGATGAGGGTCACTGCACCGCAGCCTGTGGCTCCACAACGTGAAGATGAATCCGCTATTAAAAATCTGCTCTTTGGCATAGAGATAGAAAACAACTAATCGATATTTGGATGCATTGAAAGGGGTCAACAGGCGAGATCAGCACTGTTGCAAGTTAAATGTTAACTTGAAGAAACCGGGAAATTTAAACGATTCATCACTGAAAGTAAAATCACAAAAGTCATTATTTTCTTTAAGAAGACATTCAAGCCGAGGGATTATTCTAAAACATCAACTTTTGACCAAAATCTATTCAGGAAGATGACCATGAAAATCCATTAAAACCCCAAACAATAATACTGAAAAAACAATCAGTTAATGTATATATTTATTATATATATATATATTTATAATCAATAGTTATTTATTTAGAATAGGATATTTCATTACGTTTGTATCAACACATACTAATAAACATATAAGTGGTTCCCACTTGTATTAAATATGAAAGGGACGACATATGAAATGAATGTGATGGGAAGTGGAATGAAAGCACTTATCATCCGCTCATCATTTATCAACCATTGTTAAAGTGAGCATATATTATAATTTAAATATGATTTTTACACAATTATCATCACAAATTACCTTAATTAAATGTTATCACAGATGCAAAAACATTCAAAGAAAATTTAATGTTGCAACTGTTTGAGGGGAACCCATCCATCCATCCTCATCGCCGGGGCAACAGCTCCAGCAGGGAACCCCAAACCTCCCTATCCCGGGCCACATGTACCAGCTCTGACTGGGGGATCCCCAGGCGTTCCCAGGCCAGTGCAGAGATATAATCTCTCCACCTGGTCCTGGGCCTTCCCCAGTGACCCAGGACCAGGTGGTGCCTGGAGCACCTCCCAAGGGAGGCGTCCAGGGGGCATCTTTACCAGATGCCCAAACCACCTCAAACGGCTCCTTCCAACGCAAAGGAGCAGCGGCTCTACTCCGAGCTCCTTGCGAATGGCTGATCTTCTCACCCGATCTCTAAGGGAGACGCCAGCCACCCTCCTGAGGAAACCCATTTCGGCCGCTTGTACATGTGACCTAGTTCTTTCGGTCGTGAGGGGAACCAATGTGACTAACGTATTATTAGGTAGTTTGCTTCATAAGAATTGATTAGCTTTTACAATCCCAATCTGTAGAGTAACTAGTAACTGCAGTTTTCAGGTACATTGACTACGCTTACTGTACCTAAATTACAGAGTTTTAGAAAGAAACTTACACACACGCAGTGGCATTTGTATTACTGTTTTAAGAAGTTATGATGAGTCAATTGTGTGACATTGATTTGATAGGGTGAGCAGGAGAGAGCACGGAGACCCCCAAATAGAAGAGCTGAATATCGGGGAGGCCTCGGAGCCCGAAGGACGAGGGACCGGTGAGTGGACTCCAGAGCACAAGAACATCCTCACACCTGCTCATCCAGCACCGCGCCATCAGATGGCACCAGAGCTCCACCGGGGGATCCTCCGAGCCGCCATAAAATAAAAGAAGACTTGTTCCACATAATTAGTTCTGTGACTGCTGACATTTCATGCTCCCCTGCGTGAGGATAATAAACCGTTTGGTTGCATCGTTACAGGAGCCGTGGCCACGGATTTTGACGGCGACGGCCGCCTGGAGCTGCTGATTTCTCACGGCGAAAGTGCAGCACAGCCGCTGTCTGTCTACAGAGTAAACCAGGTGAGTGTCCGCGAGACGTCCGAAAAAGCCTTCAGGTCAGCGGGACACTCAACCATCGTCTTAGCCGTGCTCCTACGTTTTCTCACCCCGTGTCTGTGTCTCAGGGGACCACCAATGCCTGGCTGCGAGTGATTCCCAGGACCAAGTTTGGCGCTTTCGCCAGAGGAGCTAAAGTGGTGCTGTACACCAAAAAGAGCGGCCCGCACACACGCATCATCGACGGAGGCTCGGGGTACCTGTGTGAGATGGAGCCCGTCGCACACTTTGGCCTCGGTATGTTTTTAAAAACGTCAATTAGACATCAAACTGTAGATCAGTAATCTTTAGGTTGACGGTTGGTTTTTGTCTAAAACTCCAAAGTATTAATATATTGAATTTCAGTTTTCTAACTTTTTTTGCAACAGGCTGTTGCAATACTCTATACTTTGGATATGGGATGCATAGAAAATGGGAAATGGAGTGTAGTGGTGGATGGAAAATGAAAGCTCCCAGTGGGAAGCATTGTTTTAATACCTGCAGCCTGACTGGACACCCTTGGGAGACTTGGAAGCTCAGAGGACATAAGAGTTGGTGGACAGGTGCTGCAGCTGGAAGCCTTCCCGGGAGAAACCAGATCCCTGTCTCCTGACACACATGCACTTTTTTTTTAAACCTACCAGCGTTATGGACACACTTGAAAAAAAAAAAACACATCACCCCCGGTAAACCCAATCCTCACCACTAAATGACAGCGCGTCACACGGCAGCCGAGCAGGTGAAATATGCTTTGGCTCGCAGACGGAACACCTGCTGAGTAGATCACTGTCTGGCAAAGTAACTCAAGATCTGTTTAAATTAGAAATGCCACTTTAATTAAGGGTTGCAGAGGCCCTCCGGAGAGGGGCTGTCTGTATGCCTCATTAAAGTGGTTAATGGAGAGGGAACAGTGGCACTTCTTCTCCCACTGTGTTTGTGTCATAAAAAAAAGAGAGGAAGCTTTACGAGCCCTCGAGAATTAAGGACGTGTGACCGTTCCTGTGTGTGTGTGTGTGTGTGTTCGTGCGAGCAGGTAAGGATGTTGCCACCAATGTGGAGGTGTACTGGCCAGACGGTCGTTCAGCTGCGAAACCCCTGGAGCCTTCAGACATCAACAGGGTGCTTGAGATCCACTATCCGAGAGACGAGGAGGAGGTCACTCCTACGGTGGAAATAGAGGTACAGCCGTGATTCGTGGGACTTAATTATCTTCATGTTAAGGGGCGTTCTCGTGGTGGAAGAGTGCTCTCCTCACCACTGAAATATTTCTCTGTAGGATTAAGGTGATCCTTTAGAATAACTTTGTGTTGATCAGCAGTAGCCCGCCTCTCTAATGACATCAGTGTAGTCAAACAATGCCAGTACAATGTCCCTCAATCCGAGCATCTTCACAAGGTAATCTGCCATCCGCATAGATAATCACATTGTTGTTGGTGTTGTTTTTTAAGCTCAAAGCGTTCTTGTTTCTAACTAGAATGACTGTGTCTTACAGTGTGGTCACGGGTTCGCACTGAATGAGAATGGCCGTTGCACTGGTGAGACCCAAAGATGTTTCTGTTGGACCGCCCTACGCTTGCGTCCTTGTTTTGCATTAAGACAAAAAGCGTGTTTCCCTCCCTCCCTCCCTCCCTCCCTCACCTGCCCCTCCCTCAGACAAAGATGAGTGTACCCAGTTTCCTACTGTGTGTCCCTCCGACCGTCCCGTCTGCACCAACACCTACGGCAGCTACAAGTGCCGCGCCAAGAGGAGATGCAACCAGGGCTTTGAGCCCAACGATGACGGGTCCGCCTGTGTGGGTGAGTGGTCCTGGCGCAGTAGACCCAGCTGGATTACAAAGATCAGGAGAACAAAGCAAGCGCTTCCAGAGGACGAGGTGCCTTAAACTGCCTTAATCCCTGTGGTTTTCAGTAAAAGGCTTAGAGGTGCTAGCATTCCTCTGACCGTGTCCCCTCCCTGCCCCCTGCCGTCCTGCATGACTACCGCCCCCATGTGAGGGAGCTCTCCTTCAGCCGTGAATATGCATGTTGCCTCACTTTTCCCTGCCCTATGTTCTGCCCCCCTCTATCTCTCTCTCTCTCTCTGCAGCCCAGGTGGCTTACTTTGGGGGGACGCAGTCTTCTAGTGAACGCAAATGTCCAGGCCTTTCTTTCTGGATACTCCCCGTCTCCGTCGTGCTACTATTCAGCTCTAACCATCTCCATGCTGGACTACCGTAGCCTTCAACCGGTTCCTCTTCCTAACTCTCTCCACTGCTGTATCGGGATGTAGAGAAACTCAACGTTTCACTTGCACATCTACTCTTGCTTATTCTTTGCGGATCTCTGCTGTAGTTTTTCCATCTTATATTTCCAGCTTTGCCCCTTGCCCACCTCAGCCATGTATCACCTCATGTGCCCCCCCCCCCCTCTGGACTATAAAGAAACACACAAAGAGCATGCTCGAAGGAAGCTAGGGGGTTCGGAACTGTGTGTGTGTGTGTGTCCCGCAGAGCCCTCACGTCATCACCTGACACTTACCTTAGTGGGACCTGAACCGGTGCCAGGTCAATAAGTGGAGCTGTGGCGAATAAACCTCTGCACATATACAGTACAGCAGTCAGATCTACTGGCTCCACGGACCGCAGTCCCACTGGGACCTCATCTGTTTCCCCGCCGCGTTCCTCCTCACGGCGTCCCGCTTCCGGCTCTGTGCGTGAGGTGTGAGAGCGCAGCGCCCAGAGGGGCAGTCGGGTAGAGGAGCACATGCCGGACCATCTGTCTCTGATAGTAGGTAACGCTTTGTTAATGCAGCACACTGAAGAATATGAACACGCGTGTATGTGTGTGGGAGCACAACAATAGGAAAAAAGTGCAATTTTAATTTATTTGTAGTATAAGTAGCCGAAAGGTGCACTTGAAACATCATTTATTCAGCAATTTCTAAATTATTAACAGCTTATAATATTTATTGTGAATATTACATCAAAATTCATCATTTAAATATAAATAATGGGACAAGGCATTTTATTTTTTATTTTGGAACATATATATTTTTTGTAAGGATAAGGCTGGTGATAATCCATATTATGTTACCTTCAGCCCCATTAGTTTTTTATAAATGATTTTGGTTTTTACTCCAACAGGAGTAAACTGTGCTTTTATTCAGAAACCCTTTGATAGTGTGCAATAAACTGCATGACCAAAAAGAATAGTATCAAAGGAACATGCACCCACTGCTCACTGACGTGTTTTTAACGATGTCAACAACAACACGGGCACAGCGGACTAAATGCTTTTTTTTTGCAGGGTAAAAACTTGATGATCTTTTTTTTTAAGGTAATATATCACCAGCCTTATCCTATCAAGTGTAAATAATAAGTGAACATCAAATAACAATGTATAATTTTAATGATAACTTAAGGGAGCCTATCCTCTCTGCACTGCAGAGACTGCACAACACAATCATCCTACCAGAGTTACACTGCAGCCACGCATAGATTCATTGAGTGTTGGTCGGGCACTGAGTGTGTGTGTGTGTGTGTGTGATGATTTATGGATTCCTACCTATTCACTGGCTGAGGCAAGTGTTATGTATTTTGGAAATATTTGGCCAGAAACCTCACACATTCCATTTAGGAAACAGCACCAGACTGACATCAGTCCCCAAGCCTGCTAATGAGTTGGACCTAAACCACAGATGCCACATGTAAATATCAAACATTTCAGTCGAGATTTAGAGACTGAACTCTTTTCTCTCTGAGACGTTTTTAATGAAAACCAAGAGACATCAGAGCATGAAAAACTACTAAGCAAACAATGATGGACGTGTTAAAATGACTCACCATTGATCTCTGTTGGATCCACACTGAAGATGTGTTCATGGTCTCTGTGTAAGCCAAAGACTCCGTGGAGGGGAGAGAGTGACGCCACGTTTTCGTCTCATTTTTGAATGTTGTTATCTAAACTGCACGCTTTAAAAGCACATATCCGTGTTCTCAATCCTATTGATTACATTCTCATGCTTAATTTCCTCAAGAAACAATTTAATCATATATTGTCAAAGAAATGGTTGTGTAAATCCGGTCTTTATCTTTTCCTGTGTTGAAATGGGTTCCGGCATTTCAGGAAGTTTGTACAGCAGAAAAAGGATACCAATTATAGTTGATAAATCTTACCTACATGCTTTTCTGTGTGTATTCAACATGAAGCACAATATTCACAGGGACGGATTATTTTGCTGAACCACTTTAGGCATGCTTAACGCTATGGTTACACGTTTATGGGATAACGTGGATGTGAGTGACTACAAAAGTAAAGGTAGAAATACAACATGTTAAATAGAAACTACAACAACAGTAGAATTCACACAGCTAAGCTTTTCGCTCTGTGATTCTGTGAAATGTACCGTAACAATGTCCCTGATTGATGTCCAATGATGTGCAGGATGAATGGTGTGTGTGTGTGTGTGTGTGCGTGGGTCTGTGCGAGCATCATGGTCACTGTCACGGCATTGTTTGCGCCCCAGAGGATCCAGATGTGTTCCTTTCTGCTAAAAGAATTGCAGTGATGTCCATATGTAAAAAAATAAAACCTGAAACACAATGCTCAATGTGTGGGTTTCAGGGGGATTTGGACCAGCGTGTGTCTGTTTGTGTGTGTGTGTCTCTGTGTGTCTGTGTGTGTGTGTGTGTACTCAGTGTTAGCATGTGCTCCGTGTGGAAAAATAACCCAAATGCCCTTTTCTTTCCGGACGAGCTTCAAACCACTAATTATAAAATGTCCCACAAGTAGCAATTGCACAATGTTCATGCGCCACAAAGCTTTTCCACAAAATGACAGAAAATCAGATATGAATGTTAAGAAAATGTGTTTACTTTATTGAAATTACCAGGGAAAAAAGAGCGGAAGGAGACAAGTATAAAAAGCCGTATGAATGTGGATGTATAAACTTAGTGGCCATTTACTTTAGCTGCAGCCAAAGAGTATGTATGTTTACTTTAGCTTTAGTTTTGTGAAAACCATCTTGCTCCTGATGCAAACTAGCGAGCAGGCTTTTCGGAGCGGAGTGGGGCGGTGTGCAAACTCACGTCTCCTGTGTCTTCAGCACTAATTCTGGTGATGCGTTGGGTTTGTTGTGGCCTGTAATCAAATTAACACTCAATTCTACATTCCCATGATTGTTTAGGCACATATCAAGTCCTGTGATTGGAATTCATTTGACTCATTGCATTGTGCCCGGGAACTAAAAGAAAACGACATCTACAGCTTTAGCTACTTGAGCATGAAAGACATAACAAACAACAGTTGGCTGGTAAGTAGCTTAGTTGAACAAAATTGCTGTTTCCTTTTCTTTAACCTACAAAGAGACAAGAGGCTGGAGCAAATTCGTGTGGAATAAGCAAAAGGTTTTTCTTTTAGTTTTTTTTATTGCTTTTGTTTGTTGCTGGCCATCTTTTCTATTCCTTAAGTCAGGGTTGTACTGAATACAGTAGCTGCTGAAACCTGTGAGTCTGACCACGCCGCTTCTCTACAACAAAGTATGGTGGACACAAACAAGAGGAGCGAGATCATACTTGTTGAACCAGTTTGTCGCTTCATCCAAATCATGCAGAATTTGGGTAACTTTCACTCATTTAAAAAAAATAATAATAATCTTAAGCAAGCAGAAAAGTTTCAAATAACGCAGATCAAAGTCAACCCAAGTCATAGTTTTAAACCTGTTTGAGGGTCTTTTTTTAGAGACGCTGCCGTGTTTCCAGTCCGCAGCATTGAACTTGGTGACAGTAATGTTATTATATGGGGGTAATTTAAAAAATATATATGATTTGTCCAATCCACTTGTCTGAAAAAGCCATGAACATGCAAACTGTGCGCAGGCTGGAGCCCGTGGGTCGGTCCGGAGGGGAAGCAGAAGTGATCACCAGCACCGTTTATTTGCCTTCACACGGGCTGTCAGTCACGCAGAGGTTGAATAACATGGGCGGATACTTATGTCAAAGCTGATGGGCGGGCTGCGGCAAAGCAGGAGGAAAGATTGGTGTGAAGGAGTCTCCAAACACTATAAATCAAATATGACAACAAGAGTGACGAGTTTCCACCTTTTTGTCTTCTAAGGAGTTAAGTAGATTTTACTGCAGAATGTCAATGCATCTTTTCAGTAAATATCTTTTAAATTTAAAATATATACGTTTTTAAAAGTTTATGCATGAGTGCAGTTTTGGGCAAAGACCGACAGCGTTTGGAAGGGAGCAGCAGCAATGATTCCTTCCGTTTGTTGCACCATTGTGAAGTTGGGCAGATGTGGACACATGTTTGTTGGGCCTGAGTGAGTACAGTCAGAGTTCTGATGCCTCGTGAGACTCGAGTTAACAAATCACTCGATGTGGCCGAATACTTGTTGCCGTGTTGTTGTTTTTTTTTTGAGGGCAGTGAACTAAATGCGTATTTGATTGTGATCCCAGAATATAGGAACGACCATCCTCCTCTAACGTCACTACAAGCCTGACCTTTCTCTGACACCAGTGCTTCTCCAGAGGAGCTTTCTATTTAATGCATTAAATGCAATAACACAACTGTAAAGATCACTTCAATGCCTGCTCTGTGTTTGCCGCCGTGTTCCAGAAATACTTCAACTGTCATTTTCAGAAATAAACATTTGACTCAATCAATTTCCCTTCTCGGGCTTCTGTGGCTCAGGCTGAAAAGAATATGGTGGAGGAGGTAAAGCGGTCCAGTTCCTGTTTAGAAAATAAGGAATGAAAAAGTATGGCAGAAGTAGAACGGACAGAAAAAGGTGTTGTGCAGCCAAAAGGAATCTAAAAACTTGGAAACTCGAAACAATTGCAGCTACAAACTGCGGCAGAAAGTGTGGGGGGAAAGATCCGTGGTAACAAAAGACTTCTGTGTTGGGATGAAGAGCAGTTTGTTATCGTGAGAGTGACCTTTTCCAACAGGTGTTGAGATGTTTCTTCACTCCTCTGCTGCCTCTGAGAAAATATCAGTTCAGTCTCCACTCCTGATCAACACTGAGCCTGCCAGAATGTTCTCGTTCATTTCTGGCCTTATGAGCAGGCTATGATGGATCTACCGAACGCCTCTTACACACACACACACACACACACACACTACACAAAGTGTAGTTAGAGAGGTTGCAAAACGCTGCAAAAAAAGATTCAATAAAACAAGTCAACCTACATTAAATAAATTGTTGGCCACTGACATTAACATGTTTTCGCCCTATAAAGTTAACAAGGTGGTAGCGTTGCAATTACACATCTAGGAAATACGGCAATATTATTCGACAAAAACCTCAAAATCCAACATTGTTAGATACCAGCAGCCGCCTGCAGTCACAATAAACTTCATCACACTTTATTCATCTCTCAGAGGCAGGTCAAAATCCTCTCCACATGCTCTGAATAATGATTTATAAGATATAAGAAAAAAGGACATACTAATTTATATTATCCAGTGGTAACAGATAAACAGCATCAAGATAATAAATTGAAGTTCTCTCTCTTAGCAGAGGGACTTTGTTGATCTTGGATTTGGCTTCTTGTCATCTGGCATTTCTTTACAAACACGTCATGCAGCATTTCACATTAATGCACTTGAAAGGACTTGAAACCACTCAAAGATGCTGGTATCAAGATTCTTATACATTTTTAAGAAATATATAATTTTGCACAATAAACCATCTCAATCTTGAAACCACACACCATACATACATATACATACATAACTTTCTGAAGAAGTGTCTGAATAAAGTTGCTGCACTTTCCAATACAGTAGAAGATAAATATAGAAAACATGGCATTTACATTGAGAAATTACCTGTAAATACATTTGATCTCCGCCTCTAAACTGTTATTCTGTTATTATTCTGTTATTCTAGTAATCACGGCAGTAGATGCTCCATGAGCATGTCTGTCATAATATTGAGACATAAATCTCAATTTACATCTTTTTTATAAGAATACATGCAATAGCTTAATCTTCCCTTCCTTGGTTGTGTTTTTCTTGAAAGAACGAGCTACATAACACCTGGTAACATGGCACGCAGTGGTTCCGTTTCACCTTGGGCTAAAGGTATAGAGTCCTATTTCTGTTGTTCATTTACAGTAAATACACTACTTACAAACCCTCATACTCATGTGAAAGGGTTATTTGTTGCTGTAAACAATCCTCCTGTAGTTGTACCCAGCATCAGCATCATATAACTGGCATTATTATTACTAAAAATATCTATTTTTAAAGAAGATACACAGCAACTCACAGCTCTACCGATGATATGCTTAAGCTGCTCTGTCACATGATCCATACTCTTCTTTACTATTCACAAACTCAAGTACAGTACAGCTCTTTACACACTCATTTCTTTTGTCCAATGACTCCTTTTTTTGGCAGTGTCTAGTAAGTTTTTAATTGGTCAGTCCATCAGCTCCAGGTTGGGTATCAACGTCCACTGGGAGGAAACATGGAGGCATCAAAAAGAACAGGAGGCTGAACACGAGCAAAACTGAACTCTGCGGCTGCGGTCACTGTCAGTTCATCCCAATTATCCAGGAAGTAGAAAGTTGAGAGGATATGGTGGCTGGCTGCAGGGCAGGGGCTCTGCTGAGGGTTTTTCTCATAGTTATCGGTGGCTAAAGACGTGGCGAATAGCTACACTCCAACAGCTGATCTGAATAGCTTGTTACGGGGCGGGTGAGAAGTGAACAAAACTGAATACTGAAAGATAAGGGACACAGAAACTGTTGGAACAGAAATAAAATATGCAGTCACAAAAATTAAGCCTTTTGCGTTCTTTCTTTAGTTAGACGTAGTGTGTCTATGGCTCGATCAGACAGGATGCAATTTGAGAGACTGAATTTATGCTCCTCAGGCTGGACTTTACTTAACACATCATACAGTGTGATGTTAATGTTAATAAGCAGTTTTAGATTGCATAGCAAGATCTTTAGAGGTGGTTTAATTTACCATCTTCATCTTTACATTTAGCATTTTCTAAGGCTTTTACTCTCAGACATTCACAAATTTCTGAGTCCGACCCTAGAGGGAGCTACAACTGTGTTTTACTGACACAACTACAACAAACAAAAAACATGTTTGATGAAATTAAACTGACAAATGAGCCAGTATTAATGATAAAGGGGATGGAAAACTCAATGTTTTTTGATTGAGATATTGACCTCTGAGCACATGGTCGGCCCTCATTTGGGACACGGACCCTTGCCTTTTGTCCTTAACGATCACCAAGTTTTCATTTCATCGCACTGATGTGATGGCACAGACAAGAGGGACATTTTAACTCATGAAAACAACAGAAGTGATGGAACGTCAGAAAAGGTAAGAAGGAAAATGGAAACAACATAAATCATTACTCTGGTTTGGATAAAAAAACTCCCTCAGAGAGCCTCTGGCTTGTGCTCGTGACTGCAGTCTATGTGACAGTATTTGTTGTTTATCCCGTCATCCAGTTTGTTGATGTGAGCCGGCTCCTGTTCTCAAGGTGGTACGTCCCGAGCTCCAGCGGGGGGGCGGGGGGGGGGGGGGGGGGGCGGGGGGAACACACGAATGCTGCGGATCACCTGGACGCCGCTTGTCTCAGAACCTGGTGCTCTCGTGTTTCAGCATGCGCACGTTGGTAAGCGCCTCGCTGCCCCCGCGCTGGTACCCGTAAGCCTGGCGCTGACCCTCCAGTCACCGGGCGCTGCTGCCCGCCGACGTGGTGCTGCTGCTGGGACTGGAGCTGCCCGAGCCCCGGTCTTCAAACACACTGATCTCTAGCTGAGGACATGGGAGGATGTCAAGGGTCGCCACGACAAAGAGGGCATTGAAACGTGAGGTGGGAAAAGTGCTGGCAGATGCCGTTCCACAATCGGGTAATATCCAAACCCTGTGCTCACTTATGAGCTTAAAGCTATCCCCGGAGTGATGTCATGTTAATAATCGTAGGGTGCGCAGCCTAAACAACTGATCTCAGATGAGATGTGCTCACTAGATTTTCCTACTTGGAGAGGTGGGTGACGGGCGTGAATGAGCGAAATAAAACAAAAACACGCTGGAAGTGAGTGTGTCTCCTCTCTCCGCGTCACTGGTTCCCACTCCCTGCCTCATGGTGCCATGAAGACAATTGCTTCTCCTTTTAGGCTTGAAAAGGGTTGTGAAATTTGATGCAGCTCATGACAAGGTGAAGATACCTCAGTAACACTCAGGAGTAACTACATGTGGTGATTTTATATCTCCCTGGCAACTATGATCTCGAAGTGATAGAAGTGAGTCACAGGGTTTGCTGCTCCTCCCGAAGGAAAAGGCCTCTGACCAGCGGCGAAAAACAGAGAGCGTATTGTACGGGGTCGAATTAACTAAGGCGTGTTTGGTAATGGGTCGGTCCGGTGTGTTGGAGCTCGTTCTTTCAGTCCGGTCTGTGTGATGGTCTACTGGACACATTCTCGCGCTCTCTCTCTCTGCCTTTTAACTACACGGAGAACTGCTGGGATCATTCCCACTGACAAGGGGAGACACGTGAATGGCCTCTTCTGGTTAAAAACATTTGAAAATGTTGTGAGACTCATCCATATTTAGGACCTTATTTTGGAACTAGCAAGCAAAGCAAAGCATCCCGAGTGCATTCACACCTTCATCTGCCAATATATCCCATCGTCCTGTTACTGTCCCACCTTACTTATTAAAGGACATTTGATGGTGCATTCATTTTTGTTTTTCAGCACTGTCCCACTTCAGAATAACTCTTGGGAAGGACAGTTGGCCAGTGACCAGCTCCTCTGCAGCAGCAGCTGGATTCAAGGGCACCTTGATGGGATTTTATGAGAAGAGGTTATATTCTTATCACCTCAGATCTTTTTAGCAAACCATAACTATTTAAAAAAAGAAGAATGCAGACTGAACTGGGCCCTGGGCATCCCATCAGTCTTTTGGGTGTTGTTTACTGCCCTTTATCCTTTATCCAAAAAGACCTGCAGCAGCAGATGAGTGAAGGATACGACCCTCATTCCCCTCTCGATGGGGTCTGTGAGCAGCAGACCTCTCGGAGCGTAGATCTTCTCATTCTGTTCCTGGATGTAACCTGAAATCTTCTTCAGCACCTGCAGTGAAATGGGGACGGGACAGAAAGGACAGAGGCTCATTTGGAGATGATACTGATTTGATAACACGGCTTAAAGAAAACCTTAAAACACAAGCAGCAGAAGATAATTGATAGATTCCAACTAGGGAACTATAACCTTAATATTTACAAAGTGTGTTGCATGTCATAATGCGGTATGCACTAAGTATGGCAGTTATTTTTGTACTTAGTTCCGATCCACTCGGAGGTTATATGAATTATGCTAAAATTGCCGTGCATTGGTCTTATCGTTTTTTGTTTGGGAGGTTTAGTTCCTAATCCCAAACGACGGCTCTTTCAGGCTAAATGTCATGTTTTGGTCAACTGTCAGGCTAATTTGGGAGAAATTTAATATTTGGATAGCATTGGATTTGGACTTATTGCTCAGTTTTGCAAGAGAATTTTGCATTAAATGTGCTAAAAACCAAAAAGCAGCAGTGAAGTGAAGCCAAGCACTGAGATCAGGCCTTGGCAAATAAATTCAAACACGGACGCCTGAATACATTACAAATGCACTTCAGTTTTCCCTGAATACTGGAGGAGTGTTCAAGCCCTGCAATGTCGCCCCATGTTGTCGGTGATAGCAACCACAGGGCTGCTGACGGATGCTCGGTGACGCTGAATAGACGGGTATTAGCTAACGTGTCTTCATTTGAGCAGTTTACTGAGCCTTAGCTCTGCTTCTTTGGACACCAACAATGCTGATGGGCCGTGCCTCTGCCAAACCACGTCAATCAGCTAAACCGCGCTCCACTGGGCCTCGTGTGCAAGGAGAGAGCTGTCGCCACTCCTGAAGAGGAGGCACAATCTTTAGTCTGTCTATTCTACAACAAAGCACACACTTATAGAATTAGAAAAACACGGAAGAATATCACATATATTCTAATGTTTTTAAGGGGTGGGGGGCCGGTTTATGACAGCTTTGGTTTTGGCAGCTTCACCACGTTTCTAGTGACTATGATAATTGTGGGGATATACTGGAGCACGGCGAGTCCAGTAGGCCATTACTTAGTTTATTTTATGTTTTAAAGCTGACTGATTGTATGACTACTTATGCCCGACTTCTCTTTAGCGGTGAATCACTAACACTACAAACATTTACCAAAAAGGGACCAGCTAATTAGACGTGCAGTACTGAGATGTGACACTGCTTTGTAGGATTTATTAAACATGACAGATCCACTTCCCGTTTTCGAAGTGAACCAAAGGTCAGCACTGCACTCAGCCTTTGAGAGATCAAAACAATACGGACTGAGCAACACACTGAGCAGCGCTCCTCTGGGATGTCGAAGGCCCGTTACAGCTGCAGGCACAGCTGCTTATGTAGTGACCCCTGCTAGTGGAGACTGAACCACGGACAAATACTTCTTTGGGCCGTCCACTGGAAGGAGAAGGTGAGGAGCCTTTTCCATTCAGATGTATGAATGCTGTTACTATTAGGGAGCAAGTAGGCATTAGTATTCCTCATTGAAAAGCCATAAGAAGCCATCAAAAGGCTGCTTTAAAAAAAGTCTGATTTATGTGAACCTATGCAGGACGCAATCAACATTTGCCCTTGAACAATGACCTCCAACAAACACAATGGACAACGTCTTTTATTTCAAACTCCATCAAGAGGCCCGGCTAATGGGGTCACTGTGGTCCAGGGAAAAGGCCGTCCCTTCCCCAGTGGGCATCCCTCTGCTCGGCAGCGCCCCGATGGGACGGAGCGAGTGCACGAGCTGTGCGGCCGCTGTGCTGGTCGACGTGTCTGCGACGGCCCTTCAGGCTGAAAGCCTGTTGAGCGCCTGTATATCGCCTCAGAAGCAGAGGTGCCACGGTCTGTTTCACGCGCATTCCAGCCAGCGTTCAGTTATCGTTTATGGTGTTTATGTTACCAGGCGCAATATGAAGAGAAATATGTGCAGGCACATCACTGTGCATTATAGAAAGAACAAACTTCAGGAGAGGGAGGGCACGCTTGTTCACACGTGTATCTGTTCTGGCTTGCTGGGCGCAATCAGTGTCTTTTGATACGGTGAGACGTAAGCGTTTGGCAGCGCCGGTGAATCTGCACACTCATCCAGGCTCACTGGTGTGTGTCCTCTTTATCGGCAAACGCACAAACGTCTACGTACGCAAACAACGTCAACGTGGGTGGGTACGTTTGATCAACCAAGATGATCAAGTTAAACAAGTAAATAAATAACTCTCCGGTGGGGCTGATAGCATCCGAGCAGTTCAACGGAGCGGCGCCCAGCTGACAGGGAGACGAAAGGAGCCGCTTCCACACAGCGGAAAGGCCTTTTGTGCATCTCGGTCAAGCTCCCTGGCAGCAGCCCTGCTTTCAAAACGGAACAAGGCCAAGGGAGATGAATACTGCGGGTGACAGGGATCAGAACACGGGAGGCATGGCGGGACTTCACGCCACACTGGTTTCATAAAAAAAAGAAAACTGGCCACATGTGGCTGCGATGTGCGTGCTCTTGTTCCCTCGCAGGAAGCGAACAAGCTGCAACAAAGCCACGCAGATGTTTGATCTCCTTGGTTTCACTGAAGGTAAAATCAGTGTCGCGGTTCGTCCGCTACGCTACGCTTTGCCGACCGGCTCGCAGGTGTGGGATTCAAATCTGGTGGCAAAAGACAGTGGACGGACGACTGAGGCAAACCAGAAGTTCATAACAGCCAGCTGTACGGTTCATGGACTACAAGGATGCTCGCTGGAAGGGGTTTGATTACCTTGATTTTATTGACATTTCAATATTAAAACTCTTAAAATATTTGCCAGGGAGGACTCCACAGCCCCAAATAATACTCTATTTTCTTGTTTACCTTCTCGTAGCGTGTCTCCATGCAAAGGAAGACGATGTACGCTGTCGCACAGGCCAGACATCCTTCCAGGTACGACTGACCTCCAATTCTTTCGGCCTCCAAATAGTACGAGTTGAGCGTCTTCACTGTTTCCTCAAGCAAGGTTCGCTCAATCTACTTACGAACACAAACAAAGATCCAGGTAGAGATATGGAGGCACACACACACACACACACACAGAGACCAGCAGAGTGAAAAGTGTTCTTGCATAACTACGGGAACAAGATGTTCTGCTATCAAACAGCCTGCCAAACACACCAGCTGCATTCGGCTTAAGTGCTCCTACTTTGTCAAACCATTTATCAACACACCTCACTTGAAGAACACGAAGAAACTCAAGGCTAAAATGAAAAATGTAGGGGTTAGGGTTTGAACATCTGTCCGAGGAGGTTTTGATTAAAAATGTGTATAAATGGTCCTCTGTGGGTTTTCTTTCTTCTGTCTCTGTGTGAGAACTGCATGCTTGAGGTGATAATTCCTGGACACATCTGCAACGGTACATAAAATCATTTGCAGGTGCTAATACAGCAAAGTAAAAAGAGCAGTGGTCATTATGCTGCAGTTGCTAAAGCAGAAACGGTTTCTTTAGCTTCAGCTGCTGAGCACACACAGAGATATTATGACAACTTGTTTTTTGAGATAGAACTACGGGATATAAGAGGGCAAAGAAAGATAGAAAGATAGTGATTTAATGATGCAAGTCAATATCCATCGCTGACACCCTTTTTGTCAGCGTATTCCCTATGGAGCCATTACTCCTGCTGCGTTGGAGAGAGTTGGGTTTCTATGAACATATTACATTGGCCCGGACGTGTACATGTGAGTGTGTGTTTTTTCTCACCCTGTTGTGCAGGTCTGAGGGGAACTTGTTGTGAAAGCGGCAGACGGTCCCTTCGCTGTAGTCTCTCTGCACAAACACCTTCGTCACCAGCGATGCGCTGTGCCTCAACTCCTGAAGATTATGGAACTGAGCAGTTACACAACAGAGAGAAAGCACACGTTGAGCACGTGGCCCAGTGTTTGTGAAATCACATATCGGGAGGTATCTTTGATTTTGTGTTTCTGCTGCGGTTGCGAACCAGATATAAGCACGATGAAAAAGACTGAGGTCTGTGGCGTATTTTTAAGGTGCGGCAGGGCTACACAGTGAGAGCGGTACTGCAGCTGCATCCCTCCAGCATCAATGAGCCCAGTAATAACAAACAGTTTTAACGAGACCCCTTTACAGCACTTTGGGTTTAAAGCACTCCACGAACAAAACACACTAATCAGTTGGTCTGCTGTGAAGGGTACAGCAGCAGCACGCATGTGGGCCCACGTAACTTGCTGTAACCCCTGCTGATCTAAATAACCCCTCTAGAGGACGGCAATTAGAGATACAGTAGGACTCCAAAGGGAGGGGGGGGGGGAGAGGGGGAGCGGAAATATAGTGAGAAACACAAAGAGAAGCATGTTATTGTTTTGTATTGAGTGTCCCATAATGATAACAATGATCATTTTAAGAAATAATTCCCATAGTCTACCTTATTTTATTCACCACACATCATTTACATGGATAGTTTCTTGAAAACTAAAAATAATCTCTACTTGTATGAGCCCGAGAGAATAATTTCCAAGCAATAAGGTGCGATAGAGAGCCAGGCTTTCATCTCTATACAGGGCATATCACTCGCTACCAAGAATAGCATCCAAGCTGCTATTTTTGTCAGCCAAAAGCCCAAATCACCTAACAGCCACTAGATCGTTCTACCTGGCAGGGATTTCAATGTTGTTCTTTTCGCCTTCTCTGTCTCTTTTCTATCTTTGGACCATCACAATGAACAATAAGTAAGTCTGTTAATAGAAGCAATTATCAGCACACAATCGAGAAACGTTTTCCCGTAGTTGGCAGAGAGTTAAATTCGTTAAGATGTAAAGGTTCTTTGTCACTGAGACTGTATGTAGGTCGCTATGTAAATACCTAAAAGTATGTGTGTAAGCAATACTGCAGGGGAAATCATTTTTATAAGTTGAGGGCCAGCAATTAAATTCGACTTAGTAGGTTCAACCTTTTTTACTTACAACACGTAATATCAGTTAAAAAGTAAGTATCTAAATTGGGAGTTAAGCTAGGTTAAAAAATACATTTGTGAAATAGGAGGAAAGGAAGTATCCAATGAGGAAAGAAGTAACAACTAAAAAAGATAAGGACAGAAAATAAGAAATACGGTAAGAAAAGAAGAAAAAAGTAAAAGAGGAAATAGATACAAGATATGAAAAAAGAAATATATAGCATATTACAAATATAATAAGAAATAAGGAAGGATTTATTTGCAAAGAATCCAATTCAGAAGCATCCCAGTGTCGCATGCAGTGCATTCAGGCCAGCGGGGCGTCACGGGGTGTTTTGGCTCGTTGTCGACCTGCTGACCTGTGTCTTACACCTCGGTGCCACATGTAGCTGACAGCTGAGCAAAGCAAGCAGAAGTCACGTGTCTCTGTGGCAGCTAAACACCGAGTCCAGTCATTTGTCCCAACATCACCTCTGGTTTCAGTGAACTGATCAGTTCAGAGTCTGATCGAATGGGGATGTTGTTGTATGAAGGTCAAAAATGATACAGAGCTTGAGACTAACCTATTACCCTCTTAGTTATTTACAACTGCCAAAAGGCACAGCTTTGATACCAGAGGACTTGATGAGACATTTATTTTCCCACTAGTGTTGATGTTACTGGCAGAGCGGACTTGTCTGTGTCCATTTTAGTCATTTTTTAAATAAATGTTTTTCTGCTGGCAGAGCACTTATGTTTACTTTTCTGCATGGGTGATCTGTTTCAAAACCAGTCTATTACCGCCTCTAAATATAGTTTACACAAGCAGACGGCATGCTAAAATGTCATACTGATCACACAGGAGACTTTTAAAAAGTCTGACTTCTGCTTCCACCCACAGGTTTTTTGTTTTTTCTTTGCACGTTAATAGAACATGAGTTAAAGAGGGAGGACTTAAAATAGCATGCACTAGAAACAAATGAATTAAACCGTCCAAATGATCACCGACCAGACAAATAAAAAGACACGAACGAAACCTCGTTCAAATCACACCAGAAGAGAAGCCCATGAATCACGACCTCTAGTGAAAACAAAACAATAATATTACTTGTCACATTTTTTTTACCCCGACATCCTCCCCTCGTCAGCGGCTTTGTGTTTCTCTCATGGCCATGTTTCATGACTCTAGTCAATCCGACTCAAGCAACAGAGCGCAGCAGCGCGGGTGAGTGCTGCCTGTGGGCAGACGGTGCACAGGACACACACACACACACACAATGACATGCATGCACAATAAGCACACTCAGAGTTTCAGAGCCCTTTTGGCATTTGTCATACTTTCAGTCCTCACTTTTCATCTCTTCATCACTAGACTCCTGCCATTGGGAGTAACATTTTTCATGTTTTAAGTCACAGGTCTATAAATCATTAAAGTTTAGACAGTGACAAAACGATAATATTTCCATGACACCTGGAAGATTGCCGTTGCCGGATTGGGAAATTTATTTTGGATAAAGGTGAAGCATTATTCCAGCGGGAAGGTAAACCTGCTGCAGCCCCTAAGACGATTACCGTGCACGTTATTTGTCAAAAGTGTGTCCCGGTGTGACACTAGAAGCAGGGCGAGCATGAGAGTAGTGGACTTAACCGTGACGCACAAACAGTCTGCAGTATTACTCAGTCATAGATGTTTACTGTCTTTACTGGAATACGATACATTTCATCATTATAATATGATATGAAACAGAGAGGCAGGCAGGTGGATGAAAAAGAGTAGCAAGTAAAATGCTGCTCCTCTTCGACACTTAGCTGCAGCCGCCTCTGAACATTTAATAGGTCTCAGATAATTGATGGACCATGGACATTAAATCTGTCTTTATTTATCTGTCCATATTTGTGTGTTTGTTGTCTTTGTGTGCATGCTTGTGTATGTGTGTGATTTATGGAGCTTGGACAGGGATACGTGGCATACCGGCAGACACCATAATGAATCATTCCCAGATTCTCTGCACTTTTACCTGCAGCAGCGTTAAGATTGGACCCCCTGTTTTAAATCGGGTGCTCTGAGGGGTATCCAAAAATATCAAAACACTTTGAGCACATATTGCGTGCATGCAGCGGTGTAAAATAGCTCAATTTCTCAAAGCAATGGCCGTCTCCCCTAGTGAGATATAATGACCAAGGCAGCAATGTCTCCAGCATCATGGTGACATCATCAAGGACACAAAGAGGGGGCAGAAGAGGGTTGGCCGGAGAGCTGCCAGGCATTACTGAGGCTAAAAATACACCAGCAAACACTCTTGGTGCTTTTGGTACCGTGACATCGGCTAAAATACCTAAAATACCATCGCAGTCATGGAGTCATGGACTTTTGGTGGATATTTCAATTAGTGAGAAGCACCGTCTCTGTCCATGGTGCTGACAGCTCCATCATCATCATCATCATCTTCCCCATCACTCTCATCACTCTCATCTAAACTGGTATAAATTAAATGGGTTTCTAGCTGGAAAATGCATTTAAAAAGCATCATGTATGGTCAAAATAAAAAAGAAACATCTTTGAGGATATTAGACGTTAATTACAGAGCTCACAAAGTGAGATGAAATCAGAGTAAAATTGAAGTTACCGGACGAATTACATCCACGTGTAACATTCACAGTGCAGACGTCATTGAATTAGGATCCAACGTTTTTCACAACAAAACAGAGAATTCAAAGGCATAACAATCTAGAAAAATAGTTTACAAGATGCGCTTGTTAACCTGCATTTAGAAGACAAATAAACGACAAACGGACCTGCAGAATCATTTTTCGGCTTTGCTCGTGAATTTCTAAGAAAAAGGCAGCGGAAGAGAACTCATACCTCTGTCGCCATATTGCTGTAACCGGGTGCAGGATCGGTCCCGTGCTGGAAACAACGACCGTTTGCTCGTGCGCTGCGGGACAACGCGACTACAGGGCTTTAGCAGGAGCGCGCATGCACGTGCGCGACTGAGCGCGCGCCCAACGAGTGCAATCGCAGGAAGGAGAAGTGAGTGATATCGGATTCAGTCTGAGGTCAGGGTTTCGGGAGGCAAATTTGCAATTTTTCCAGTTTTAGCGGTTGATTTTTTCCGTGGGATCAATCAGTAATGCCATTTAGTATCGATAATGTCTTGGATTGCAATCACTCCAAACACACAAAAAAAACAATAACAACTTACATTTAATCACTCAAAGGAAAGAGATGACTGCATTGTCAATTAAAGTTGAGCTTTATTATAACCAATATCTTTTCAAAGAGTATATTAAAGGAAAGCTTTATGTTCCTTTTACAACTCAATAAGAAGAAAAGTGATATACGGGTACCCATGAAATAAAGAATATAGCCTTATTGAATCATAATTAGCGCACATTAATCACTAGCGCATTAATCACTGTCATCATAAAGGGAAGATTACATTTATTCAAATTGAACCTTTTGGATCAATGCTGTGCAGCCATCCTTCAGTGTACTGCAGCCAGTAGCCTTTGGTTATGGTGCAAAGCGGCCACGCTGTGGTGACTCATCCTGTAGCCCATATGTTTAATGCACCATTGGAAAGTGCTCATATCAACTATTCATCAGAACCCACTTGGGTGCCACTTTTTCCATTTCAAGAACGTATAATTCTTCCAGTTCATGAGCAGTTCAAGGTCTTACCTGGTTTGAATGTTTTCCAAGGTTCACTTAAAATTCACAAAGATGACCAAATGAAATAGGACAGCGAATATAAAAGCTTGTGTTCTTTGTGGTTCTCCAAAGTACGGAAAAATGGACTTGAGACTGAGTGAAATAACGTTGATTGAACTCCAATTTAGTTAGTTGTTTGACATCAATTTGTACTCAAATTTGTCACTTTCTCGGCCATTAGATGAGATAATCCCAGAGGTATGCATTGAACACATTTCTGGCAAGGACGCTCAATTTCAGACACAGAAATATCCATAATGACACAGAATCATCCAACTCCTATGAATGGAATCTGAACCCAAATAAGATGGAGACCGTAACAAATTATTCAGAACAACTAGTACTTGCCAGGATCATGCATCTCTCCCGATTGCATGAAAAAGTGTGTATCTAATCACACTCTGGCAGAGATTCCCTCGGGTGTATGTATTTATACTCACATCACAATGTTTTTGTATGCATGTGTTTTTGTGTATTCACTATTTTATATTCTCTTGTGAATTTTCTTCTCAAGGCTGTTTGTCATACACACACATATCCAAAGCCCACACTCACCACATACACCTAAGCTTAGGGGACTTATTCAGCAGATAGCACTAATTAACCGTGTTCATTATATGTGCATCTGAGAACTAACATATCTTGCAACTACATGATGCTGTAATGCTAAAGGAGAAATTACACTATTGGGTCGATATCAAACAGTATCAAAACCAAAACATCTTTGGTCAGCCAGGCCTTCCTTGTTTGCCTAAATTCAAGATTCATGATATTTATTCTCACGTGTACAGTTTAACAAGTTACTTCAGACTCCTGTAGAGTGTGCGTGGTGGCAGGAGCGAGGAGAGTCAATGCTCTGGGGGGGTGTGTTCTGTCCTTAATGATGTCGTGGGCTCTCTAGGTGACCCTGGTGGAGTAAATGTCCTGCAGTGAGATGAACTGTTCTGTTCTTATCACACGCTGGAATGCCTTCCTGTCCTGGACAGTGCAGTGTCCATCCCACACGGCCATTGATGTGGTATCGTGGATGTGGATTGACGCCATCAATATATACTTTCTATGTATAATTTACTCAAATATGTATAAAATGATTACCAATAGTCTATTTATTCCAAAGCTTTTCTCTATTTCAGCTGCCTCCAGCCTCAGGTTTAGGGTTTAAAGGGCTGGCCTTTATATTAGAGCTTTTATCCAATCAAATTTCATCAGATTTTGAGTTGGCGCCGCCGGGGCTCGACATCAGGAAAACAATAACGTCAGCAGGTGCACATGGGCACAGAGGTGGAATCATTCAGGCAGGACTGTGTGGGACCTGTTGCTCATGTCAGACAAACCAATAATTCACAGGACCACGAGAGGTCCGTGTGAGATCAATCTAAACTTACACCTGAGTTCGTGTATTTGACCACTAGTTCTGCTGCTTCTTTTAGTAGATTAACACAGTTGGCCAGCTGACACGTTGTTGAAGAGTTTATTAGTTCTGTTGAACTTTGAACTCTTCTTGCTTTGTGTGAGCATGACATCAAAGCTAAACTAAAGTCACCAAAGGCGGGAGGATTTTACCACTAGGGACCAAAAATATCTGTGCACCATTTTGTAAAATCCATCCAATAGTTGTTTAGATATGTTTATTCCCAAAGCATTGAACCAACAGATTCCCATTGGCTAAGAAGAAAGTGTACATTGTAGGTTATTAAAGAAGTCAGAGGTAATCTGTAGCTTCTGCTAATCAGTCGGTCTGTACAGTATGTAGTATTTACAATTCTCAGAAATATCTATTTTTGGTCACAGGATTGACAGAGAAATGTATGTTTGGTTATACAAGTTGACTTAGAAATGATATTGGATCTTTGTTTTAGGTTGGTTGCATTTTGGTTTCCTGTGGATGCAGACAGACTGACGAAAAAATACTGTCGATCATAGCAGAACGTTTGCATTCCTATTCATATTGAGAATGTAATGAAAGAAGATGCCTTAATATTACATCTCGTTATGGCCTTCCAGTTTGTGTCTGAATCTGCACTTCAGCAAAAAGTAATAACTTTTCCGCAGCCTGAAATGATCATAATGACCCATGGCACTGTACAGTCTCACTTACACACACTCAGCACAAAATATTGCCTTTTTCGCATTTCATACTTCATGAAATATTTATTTAAAGAAAAACTGCTAGTTGCTATTATGAACTTCTGCTGTTAAATTAAGAAGGTGACATTGACCCTGCAATGAAAAGGAATAAAGAACTAAATTAAACACCAGTTAATCAAATCATCTCCTGTGTCCTGGAATTTTATTCATTTTACTTCAATTTTCACATATTTTTGGACGTAAAAAATAAAATCTTAACTTCTTAGGCCGCTTGAATTCGTATTATCTGCCTGCGCATCTCTTAATGTGTGTTTGTTCACAGGTTTCCCAACAGGTTTCCAGCAGAGTGCTTCTTGGGAGGTTTGCAGATTTGCCTCAACGATCCTCTGCTGGCAAGATTGTAGTACTGGAACCGTCCTGTTTGTGTTGCCCTGCTGGTATGTGCCTTACAGTCTCATCGGCGTCTTCTTCTGCATGTGCATGCTACCTGTATTAGTGAGTGATGCATGGGGGCTGGTGCTCATGCGTACTGTGTTTTCTATCTCCACGTCGACTAGGCACAGTGCCACAGTAAACACCCGTCTCCTATTGACATAACCAGGAGCTGAGAATCGCTCTCACACACAAACGCGTAGATACCGTCAGCGGAGCACACTGAAAGAGATCTTGTTCTCTTCCACCATGACAGGAAATGAGAACTCTAACCAAAATAATATATTCACTTGAAATCTTTCAAAGCAAATAAACATCTCCTCGAAAAGCCTCCCGAAAAACTGGATACCGAAGTCAAACTAAATAAAACTTCACAAGTCATTAGTGGGTCTGCAATTTGGATCCGTCTGCCACGCATCCTGCATCTTTCATGAGTACAGGCTGGATTATTTGGGGTCTGGTGGACTGCACATAAAAGTGAAGCTTTTCAGTGCTAGTTTGAGGAATGACAGGGAAGGGTTGGACGCAGCCGGGCTATGAGAGTAAAATGAACATCTCTGCACGGCCCTTGTTACGTCTTATGTGGGAAAGGAACAATCCTCTTTGTCCACACCACACATGATTTCAAAAGTGTTTTTCTAAAACAAATAAAAGACAAAATAGCAAAAGAAAGAAGAACTAAATGGTATACTAATCCAGTACTATAGAAATATATGTTTCAATCAGGAAGCATTACAGTACTGTTGAATGGGTCAGCACACATGTGACAGAGGAATGCTCAAAAGGCCAAACAGACTTACCTTTACCACATTTCAGATTGTTCTTTTTAGAGAATAATAGCATATTACAAAAGGAAATTTCCCGCCTGTTTAACGAGGTTTGTGAGTAAATTAGGAATTACATTTTTGATTTTTCATGGACTGACCTCAGCTATAATTAACAATATTATTGCACATTACACCACAAAGGTGCAATTTAAAAGCTTGGCATTGTCCCTTTGATAATAGCAACTGACAAGCAACTGACTATATTAAGACTCAAATGTCCCCCATTGCATCCGCTGCAATCACAGCGAAGGTTCCCAAGCTTTTCACTGTCTCACTGAATACTGATTCCCCCACTGGATGCTGTGGTGACAACTGTGGTTTCCGTCAGTTCATCCACTGCCGGAGGTAAAAGGGTGAAAGAAAATGAGATGAGCCAACAGATTCCTGCCGAGACGGTTCATACGCACACGGCTGCACTGCCATATAAAGACACAATGTTCTGTTTAAAGAGACACACAAAGAGTAATACAGTAGCTGCACCGGCCTACGGAAACACGGAGTCCCAATGTTAACATGCGAGTCTTGGCTCATCTTCAGTGCCAATGTTTATCCACCATTAATCTGGAGCTCCGTGAAAAAACAGACATGTAGCTGGATGAGGGGAGTTTGCTCTTTCCCTTTAGGTACAAATTAAAATCGGTGCAGCTGCAGAGATGACATGATTTAAACGTTCTATTGCAACTGTGTTCAGAAAAGAGCTGTTTGGCATGTTCGAGCGGTCCATCAGCTCCTGTATGTTGGAGATGGACACATGTGGGAAGGCTTTTATAGCAGAGAAAACATCCCAGTTTGCTTACATAGCTTTGCCTTGAGCTAGTGGAACTGACTGCACACTTACATACGCTTGTCCAGTCTGTTGCTACGGTGTCACTCAACTTGGTGACAGCTAGTGTCTTGTAAAAAAAAAAAAAGGAAAGGTCCCAAAAAAAATGTAATAGCTGAGGGATGAGGGGATTTTCACTCTGAAATAGTTTGTAGTGGAAATGTGTAAATAATTAATAATTCACTTTCTTGGTAATGATGCACTGTTGCACTGGGATTTCACAATGTTTTTGTGCTATGGTATTTTCAGCACGGTTTGATTTGAGGCAGGGTTCGAAATGACTTAGGACTCTTGGGGGTCCCCTAAAATGTAACTATAAAAAATACTGAAGACTACCTCGCTACACTATATACTGCAGGCAAAATTAAATTGACATATTTTGAAGGTGGGATAATGGTCTGTCTGATGTTTTTCATGTTAACAGCCGTTAAGACACCTGTAGCGTATTAGCACCGGGTCTCGGACCCCCCACCCCCACCCCCCCAAAAAACAACTCTTCGGATCTGCACATTTTCCCATTCAAAACTCACAGACTTGAATTAAGTCCTCGCTATCTTTCATAATCACTGACTGGACAATTAGGTTGGTTTGCTAGCTTTGAAGAACTAGTCTAGCTAACTGCTACATGACTCCTGTTAGCTGGCAGGTTGTTTGGCTTCATACACATACAGCAATAAACATTGACAAACTCTTCTAATCATTACGTTACACTGGGTATCTAAGTTAGTTAATGCAACTTTTGATATAGGAACACCAACTCCAAATATTTTACTATAATAAGCAATTATTATGGAGATATAAACATAGTCGAAGCACTTACAGGATTTTCATTGGGGATTTCACTCTTTGTGGGGCTTCGTTCAACAGTAACCTACGCGTCTGCGTCATAGACCACAACAACAACCTGTGATGCTATTAGCTGCCCTGATTGCTGCCAAATCGCGCAAGGAAATAAATTAATTATTGTTATAAATATAAAACGTCACTAAAGACCTATAATTTTCACAATCATTTTTAATGTTAAAAATATTTGTCGGGGAGCCCCCAAATTCTAAAAATAAATTCTTATAGGGGGTCCCTAATGACTTATAGGGGGTCCGGGACCCCCCCAGACTCCCCTCATTTCGAACCCTGATTTGGGGTATAAAAAGTCTTACCTGGTGTAGTGCTGTTTGATGACAGACGTCCATCAGAGCCGAGCATCAAAGTTAACCCCCATCAAACAGCAGCCTCACGCGAGCCATGTTAATGGCTACCATGCAATGATGTGATTTTGTAATTGCTAATGGAGGATTCAGCTAATTAAAAAACAAAACTATAATCAACAACAGCTTGCTACATTTCTACTGTATCAAGAAACTGTCTGCTTCCTGGCTTTTCTTCACAATTTAATAGATTCAAATAATATGAATAATTCAAGTTGATCTAAGCAGATTCTTCTCAGTATTGGTGATGATTAGAGTAAATTATGCAGACACACACACACGCACACACACACATGCACAGTGAGAACATGAGGAAAAAGGGCCTTACTCCAATAATGAAGATAGAAGATCGTCCTGCGAGAGAACACTCTGTTCTTCTTACGTAATGGGTGAGTTTACAAATTTGAAGAGTCTGATATCCAGATTACCTCAAATGGATGCTGGGGTGAGCAAAGGACACACAACACAGATTAATAAAGTTCTTGGCTGATGGCAGTTGTGGCTTTAAAAGCACCATGTGCGCAAATAGCGTCTGTCCTGGTGTGGTGCTCTGAAAATAGATAATACAGAATTGATGAGCTCTCAGGACTTTGCACAGTAAAGCAAATGAGTGTGATAGCTGTTGGATTGAAGCCCCATGACCAAGTGCTCTGTAATGTAGAGTGTAATGAAACCACCATCAGCAGTGGTCTCACTAAGAGAAGGAGAATGAGTCTGTCAGGAGCAAGAGAGGCAAGACAGAGAAGAAACAAAGAAAACCCCCCGCATAGTGTTTTTGTGCTGTTTGGCTGTAGATGTGCTTTTCACAGCCATGTGTACATATTAAAATGCACTTATTCCATCAAACATCCAGCAAAACAGCCCGCCAGTTATCTGGCTGCTGTTCATTTACAGGCCAAAAGGATCCGGCTCTTTCCGAATGAGGACTGAGTGCATACGACCAACAGCACCAAGTGTACGTACAGCTGGTTGAACAGAAGACATTTTCTATCACCCTCACGTCATGTTTCCTTCACTCAATGAGCCTCGTAATTGCACGTAATCCGGTTCCTGAGAGAGGGACTAATGCACTAAAACAGCTCTGACTCTGACCATATGAAAATGACTGCAATCATAAATGAACGTGATGTTTTCGGTCTGCATGCCACGTTTATACAGAACAGTCTGGTGGAGTCTTTGGTAAAAGGTAAGTAAAGACAGACAGTTTCCTGCCTTCAGATGGCAGAGCAGTGTTGGCCAATATAAAAACCTGTCGCCCGACACATCAGTAGCCCTCACTTCCTCGGAATAAAGTAAAAAGAAAGTATCGGCAGGGTAATTATATTCTTGCTGCTTCACGAAAGTCTCCTCCACTATTCATGAAACATCTAAGTCATCTTAGAAGAAAGAGTCGCAGGTTCAGATCGGAGGCCCTCGGAGAATGACAGGTCAGAGAGGCCAGAGATCAACTGCGCCCACTGCCCCCTCTAGTGGACGTCCACAGCTAAATGCGATTACAAGGGACAGGCGATGGGACAAGGGGACAAGAGGAAACAATACATGCAAGTGTATCTTTTTCATAACAAAGAACACAAATAATATTGACAGCCATGGTTTGAGTGTTTGTTAAACAAAATATTCAGATAAATAGAAACTTAATCAGTGATTGATCCTGTGGTAGGGAATATCTTTAATTATTTTTGTATGCATCAGCATTTGGGAAATGAGCAGAACTTGAGAATAACAGCAGAAAGAACAGAAGGACTCATATCATTCTCATCATCATCTGGATGGAAACACAGAAGAACCTGTATATGTCTAACAGGATTGTTTTTGTCTGTTTTTATTTAACCAACATCTTCTGTTCCAATGCCACGATAAATGTTTTATTGATTAAACCAAAACTTACATTTGAAAAATAAGAAGAAAACATCCCTTCAGCTCTAAAGGGAAAGAGAAAGACACGTTGGCCGAGGACACGAGGCTTTGTTTGACAAGTCAACACTTTAATACTGTTGGACCTGCTGGGGTGGTGGAGTTTGACTTTGGTTGTGCACCACTCCGCCCTGAGCAAGTTCTTAAACAAAAAAGTATTTTTCCCAAGTGTCTTGCCCTGTATATGTCTATTATATATTCATTCACATTTAATTAATTAATAAAACATGTATAAAAGTTCAATCTGCTACATATCATCTAAGTTAACTGAAAAAAAGATGACAAACAAAACAACAGCAGCTTCCATCATAATCGTTTTTAAAAAAGGTAAATCGTCCCGGACTTGTTACACAAACACAAACTTGTGAGAACTAAGACATTAATGAATCAACAAATACAGACACACAACAATGCACACATGCGCTTACATAAAAAACTAATTTGTTTTACCACAGATATTTGGCTGCAGCCTCACAGAAGCAGAGCACTGCCCACTGCTTCCCAGAACTGCTGGCTGCGTTATTTGACTTTAATCAGAGGAGCTGCAGCGAGAGAGTCGGAGGCAGACAGAAGGAAAGACGTGCATTTATATTAACGCTTCTCTCAGTAATATCTTATGAATCACATCTACACGTGCAAGAATAATCTACCAGAAAGCTTCCCCTCGTCATATGAATTATGTATGAGGTAGACATGAGGAAAGACATGCATTTATACTAACGGTAATCTCAGCCATTTCTTATTAATCACATCTACACGTGCAAGAATAAATGACCAGAAAGCCTCCCCTAATCATGTGAACATCAATTCTCACAGATGTATAAAGAAACACCTTAAGATATTCAGCATGAAGTGTCTGCCCTGGGGGCACCATGCGAGGTCCCAACTGCCCCCCCCCTCCCCCCAGGACAGAGTAACATTCAGACGACCTTCACACACAAGAATGTGACCCCTGTTGTGTTTTTCCGAGGCTTAACATGTTTAAAATGTTGCCAAACAGAGCTACATGATAACTAGTGCCAGGGTGCATTGGCATTGGGTGGCCACATTATGAAGATCCATGGACTTGTCCCTCTCAGTGGAGCTACACAGGGTGGCCCCAGACCAGATCTTAGCGTGTGTTTGTGCAAGTACCTTTAATCAACCAGTCATTTGCCAAACTGTAAGTGAAGTGCCTGATTGTTTTTTCGAGACCGCCTTAAACTAAGCAAATTACATCTTCTCCTGGTGTCTCACTCGAAGGAACTCGAGCTCTAACTGCCCTCCAAGTGCCCCATCAACTTCAACATTGAAGGAGACAAACTAGGTCACTCATCAGCCATCAAAATAAATCCTTCTGACATTTCCAGTGGAGCAAAGTCCGGGAGTGAGAGGTGAGACCACAGCGGCAGTGTGTTGGTGAGAGTAGAACAGAAGGGAAAAGATGATTTGCATTTAGTGGACGAGAGGAGCAGGATAATGTGTACAAACCGTGGGACAGTTTGACTGTTGGAGTCAATACTGCAAGCATTTCACGTGGAATCAAACACACACACACAGAGTCCCGAATACCTTCGTCTAGGATCTTGCAGAATGTGAAAAGAGGTTATTGAGTGTGGCTTTAGCTGAGCAGGCGTTCACATCATGAACGTCATTACGCCATTGTGCTGCCAAGACTCCACTTCAAAGGGAAGGACTGAGTTTTTATGGAAGTGTATGATTAATCTAATCAATTACGTTTTTACAACATTTGCCAGACTCATTTTTTGTTGGGAGTTCATGCAACTGTTAAACAACCAAGAAAAGAACTGTACCCATATACAAAATGTATTTCTGGTGGATTTCTTTAGGTTCTGGACAAGTTGTGTTTACTCCTCCACAGCACCATAGCCAACGATTAACCAAATCCAATGGAAACAATTAGTGCCAAAAAGCCATACATACGCCATGACAGCAGCCTGGCACAGGAAGGGAGGAGCGAGTTTTCTGGAAACTATAACTGTCAAAAAGGCACAAACTGTAACCAGACTGCAACAATAATCAGAACAATGACCCAGAAATGTGGAGAAATAGATCAAAAGAGCGCTTCACACAGAGAGAGTATCTGTCAGCGCTCTGAATGCACGGGAATAAATGGAAGGGAAGAGAGCATCTGTTTTTATGACTAAAGGCCTGTCCTTAAATCTGCTGTCACGAGAAGAACACTTGTACTGCCATTAAAGAGAAAGAGAACAAGCGTTTAATAACTCTTTCCTTGTAGTCGATGTAACTGAAACCCGTCCCCATCTGGATGGATTCAGATTAATCACAGTAAGCAGAGCCTTTAGCACGTTAATCTAAAATGACACGGCCTAGCGAGAGAGAGAGAGAGAGAGAGAGAGAGAGAGAGAGAGAGAGAGAGAGAGAGGAGACAGACATTTTTTAACATTTCATCCGGGATGTGCCAACAGTGCCACAATAAAAGCTACATTGTAATTCCATCCAAAACAAGCTTATTTTTGTATGTTTCTCCCAGTAGAGAAAAGACACAGCTGCTCAAGTTGTTTCCTCATCTCGTCTGTTTGCAGCAACAACGTCTGGCTCACAAGCATCGGAGCCAAAATCCTCTCTACGTTTACACAGTGCATGCTCACATTGTGGTGACTTGTACGAGTGAAAGGGGCGCGATGGCCATACTGGGTGGGGGTAATGTTGAATCAACGCACGTAGCGTGCATGCACACAGGAATGTTTTCATGGTGGGAAAGCCAAATACTTTCTTGCCAAGTTTAATTGTTTTTATTACATTTTAGTTTAGTCTGTGTTCCCGACATATTCAGGTCACCTTTGATGTGGATCGAAATGAGTGGAGGAAAGAATACTGTTCGTGTGTTTTTCTGTGTGAGTATCAGTGTGTGGCCACAAAAAAGGAAATCCGAGCCTAACGCAGGGCAGTATGAGTCACAAGTCAGTATAAAATCCTTGCTACCGACAAACAAATGAAATGTAAAAACAACAACGTTTGAAAGCAAACATCTCAAAATATGTGTTTTTGTTCAGTGTTTAAACTGGGTCAAAACCTAAAACAGCAAGACCACTGATCAGCCACACAGAGGGCTTCATAAAGATCCAGAGGCCTTTCAATTTACTGAAATAATCTGAAATGCAATTTTAAAAGATTTAAATTGCAATGATAAAGAAAATTCTAGCAAACCTGGACCTAAAACACCCATTTATGGCAGAGAAAACACTTTGTTTAGGTAACGTTTAGGCTTTTGATGGCAAAAACTGACCGTAAGTTCAAGTTTTCAACCTGAAATGACTTATTTACATGTCTATGCATTTTGAGTCGCGTTTGTTCCCACCTGACAAAGTCCAACATTCTCTCTCTTTTAGTTCAGTTTGGTTCCCTTCCAGCTCTTGAAAGGAATATCTAGCTTTTTCTGCTGATGAATGCTCCACTTTGTTCATTGGTGTGTTGCCACCTGTGTCTTCCTGCTGTTTGGTTGCTGAGCAGGTCGTCTACAGTGACTTCCAAAGGGTCGTTCACTGAAGAAAGCTGCCGCCAACCACAACGCTATGAGAACAGCAGGATGAAACCAAAAAGCTGTTTATCGCCGAGGGGAGCTGCAGATATTGGTGATAATTTACTCTGTGTTCAACACAATGACCTTGACCTTTTTTTTAATTGTGGTGAAACATTTTATGAAAGGACCCTAACGATACAAAAATATGGATGGAAATATAACAAATGTTATCAATGAATGACGTTTTCTGTTCTATTCACCTTATTTGTTAAAGCCCTGTTTCCCGTAGGCGCCTGTATGACAGATGTATGAGTATATTTGAATGAGGATTGTTCAAAAGTTTAAGAAGCCCCGATGTGCTTCATTCCTTTTTTTAAATTCCAGACACAGCAGCTTGTGGACATGTAAAATCCACCTTTCTGCGCCGTTTAACTCGCCCAAAGATCT
Organism: Pungitius pungitius; assembly: GCF_949316345.1. Lineage (NCBI taxonomy): Eukaryota > Metazoa > Chordata > Actinopteri > Perciformes > Gasterosteidae > Pungitius > Pungitius pungitius. The sequence goes on along the minus strand of NC_084912.1, from coordinate 8,655,564 downwards.
TCTGAACGGAGCAATTATGTTTCGGGTTGTACTTGTTACACATCTTTGCACCTGTGAAATCCGTCGGACTGGTGCAGGTTACGTTGAATGGGAGTTCAGTGAGCACAGCAGCAGGCACAGACCTGGAGCCGGCCCAACGACATGCCTGTCTAATGGTGGAGATATGTGAGCGGGACAGAGCTCCCTGCACACTGTGCCTCATTGATGAAGACGGAGAGATTTTCCTATGGCCAGGCATGGAAGAGCAAGGTGGTCCGCCCTTGACATTTTTCATCTGGGAAAATTGATATGTGTGGGGTAAATGTGAGAGAGAGAAAAGAGAGAGAGAGAGAGAGAAGGTGGGGGGTGGGGGGGTGGAGATAATTATGCTTTTCCTATTACAAAGTTTGTGTTGTCCAAAACTAGCATAGGTGTATGGTAACCACACTGGAAGAAGACAGATGCAGTGGTTTGGAACAGCGGCCTTGCTGCCAATGGGAGGCTGCTGTTCTTCCATCAACACGGTGCAGCAGCATGTCTGCCCGCTACCTTACTGAAAAGCACCATTGTATTTAACAATTAACTAGTTTGTTCTTACTTTCATCCGGGCAGAGTTTGTTCAGTACACATGGTTTCACGCAATATGTCACATTATTTTAGTCACGCCAAGTTCGCTTGTGCTTCAGTCGTCTACTGCTGCTCCAATTATGTGCTTTGCTCAAGGACAGTTTAAATATACAGTAGTTGCTTTGAAAGAACATTGGTCATGAATTAATCCCATTCTACGTCGCCCACTTTATAAACAATGTCAGAATCAGAATCAGCTTCATTTGCTAGGTTTGCTTATGCATGAACTTTGATTCCTGATGCATGGGCTCCCTATTTAAAAAAACACAGTAATTCACAGTGATTTCACAATAAAAGAAAACTACTAAATAAATTAGATTAAGGGCATGCATATATATATATATATATATACATATGGTGCTGTCTGAATGGTTAACCATTCATCAGAGAGACGGCCTGAGGAAAGAAGCTGCTCCTGTGTCCGGTGGTGTTGGCATACAGTGCTCTGTAGCGCCTACCGAAGGGAAAAGTTGGGAAAAGGTCGGATCCAGGATGTGAGTGATCTTTCCCGCCTGTTTCCTGACTCTGGAGGGGTACATGTTCACGACGGAGGGCAGGCTGGAGCCAATTGTTCTCCCCGCAGACCTGTTTGGATGTTTATAATGGTTTTATGTAGACAAATTTAAAATCCCTTGTTGTAGATCAGTTCGAGTCTGTGACTGAGGACAGAGAACAGACCGGATGATGGCAGCTTCCTGAAGCCTACGCTGTCAGCTCAACAGCTCCAGGCTGTTCTGACCACACCACAGGACCAGCTGGTCGAACCTCCAGCCTGGACGCGCACTCATCCCCGTCCCTGTTGAGGCCGATGACCTGTCGTGTCGTCTGTTGACTTCAGGTCTTTGGCAGCTGGTTCCTTGGAGGGAGAAGAGCAGTGGGGAGAGCACACATCCGTGGATTCCTCACTGGACGTGATTTTTGCCAACGTCACCTGCTTGCGTCCTGTCTGTCAGGAAGTTGATCCACTGGGGAGGCGGAGGCTCAAGGCACAAGGGAGCTCCGAGAGTTTGGGTTCCAGTGTCCCCGGGTTGAAGCGCTTCATATTGAGCTCAAGTCCATAAAACGGAAACCCGTGCAAGTGGAGCTAGTGAGTTGAGGGGATGCAGCACGTGGTGATGTCCGATGTCGACTTCATCATCCACCGTGAATGTCATGTTTTATGTTATATTCACACGTTAAACACGTGTACAAATAATTCACAGCTTGAACCAAAGCATTTATTCATATTCTGCTATCTGCTTTTCATAAATGCTAAATCAGTGAGGGTTGAATTAAGGTTTGGGTCGACCTTAACTTGATGTCTTGTCTGCCTGAGATGAAAGTGACTATATTCGTGAGTCCATAAATTGATCACTGGATTTGTTAAAAATAACTTTGTGAGAGCTGCTCTGCAGATGACAACTTAAATAAGAAACTTCTAAAATATGGCTTGGGAAAAGTAGAAATATGCAGTTACACAATGTCACTGGCCAAGAGGATTTTGTCACAGGCACCCAGTACAATAAATACTTTGTTAAGTGATCCTAAAGTTTTCTCCCGTCAGACAAAAATGTTATCATGCCATCTTTTACTGAGATATGAGGAAATCCTTCCCTGTTTGTTGCAACTCTTATCTCTATTTCTCAACAGAGGTGAGGTCTGATCCTTAACTGATGACCCTGGCTATTACGGAGACGAGCGGATCGGATATGTGAACACACACACTACACTACACACACACACACACACAGGCACGCACACACACAAAAAGATGACGAGATAACGTGAAGAGCAAAACTGGGTTCTCGCTGACATATTTGGGATTATATGTTGAAAGACATGCGGATGGATCTATGGACACACACACGCATGCATTAACAGATCAAGGGACAGGAAAGTGTTTTACGATGAAGTCCATCGCTCATAAATTACAGCGGCCGTTGCAGTTAAAAACACAAGAGGCGCACAGCTGGATTCAGATAGCGAACAGCAAGACTTGGAACAACACCAAAAGCCTAAGAGCCGAGCTGAAATACTCTATACATAGTACGCTATACAGTAGCTCACGCACAGGTTGCAAGTGAAATCGACGGGGTCAACGAGGGACCCGGAGAGCTTCAAAACATTTCACATCCTTTATTTAAATAAATCAGCGTTTCAAAAAGCCCCACGTTTATTTACTCTACATATCAAATTATATGAATGTAGCTGGAATTGCTGGGGCTCAGTCTGACCTGTGGTTGCTTTGAGCAATTACCTGAAGGCAAACTCCCCTCCAAAAAACTATTACAGTACAGAGAGGTTTTACAAATCAAATTTTTACGTTAAACTGATCCCTTTCCATTTCCTTAAAAATACACAGATCAAACGGCAAGAGACGCCACAGCGGGGGGGTTCCTATCAACTTTGCCCAGCTCGAAATGAAGTTATATTCTTCATGGCGTGTGCACTAAAGTCACCATTGGTCGTTTAACTCCCCCCCCCCCCACACACACACACACTTTCTCGTGTTCTTCTCCAATGTCTTTTTCTCCATGCTAGCCGGCTTCTTGCATACTTGCACCCGTCCACACTTGGACGAAATCAATATCCCAGGATTAAACGTCGGACATGTGCTGCTTGAAATGAGCAAAGTGAGGAGGCCGAAGCCGACACCTACACACCCCAGTTTGAGGAATCACGTTTTTTCCATGTAGAGATGTTGAACTGGATATGCAAGCGGGCTCACGCTTACACACATGTACCAATTGTGTGAATTCTAGCACCGTGGTAGCATATTTGACCCAAAATGCTGACGAGAGCCATCCTCTCTGGCACCGTTACAATAACACTCTGTATGCTGTTTCTTATAAACAAGAGTGTGTGTGTGGGTCAGTGTTGTCACAAGATTCAGAGAAGGTTTCCCATCACTCAAAGGTTTTTTTTCTTTTTTTTCCCGAAGTTTGCTAGATGCTGACCACACACACTTACACATTCAAAAAAAAGAAAGAAAAACCTCCGCCCCAGTTTGGGCGTCCCTTTCTCCTCTCTGTCTCTTTACATTCGGCTCCATGACGGTGATCTGGTCAAAGCGCCTTTACAAAGACTTTGATTGGTGGAAGTTAAAGCCAGTGGTAAGGGTTTAAGTTGACAATACAGGGAGGTGTGTGCGTGTGTTTCTGTGCCTGATTGTGTGTGGCGGGTGGGCGGGCAGAGGGAGGAGAAATTGTCTGATTGTCTGACTGAATGTACCTTTTCTACCTTTTGTGTTTGCCCACGACGTCTCCTCAAAGGGAAGCATCCAATGCTGGAGCGAGAATGGCAGAAGAGTGAAGACAGACGGAGGGAGAAAGGGAGCAAAGAATGGAGCAAAAATGCACTTGAGGTGATAGTGAAGACAAGAAGGTCAACACTTGTCAGCATATCTCTTAACCTCTGTCCACTGTGACAAGCATCTGCGCATTCAAGACTATGTGACTGTGTGGTGCTAAACTCTTCCAACATAATGTCATCACATTTCAGCAACTACGTGCAACAGTCCAAACTGACTGTCATTCTGCTGGAGCGGAAACCAGTGATAATGTATGAACCTGATATTTCCTGGTGGCACTCAATCTGCCAGGTTTTGTGCAAGTCTGTGACATTCCTGGAGAACTTAAGCTCTCCGCTGATCCCTTGTGGACTGACTGACCCTTCTCTCAATGTTTGCAAACAAGCTTTATCGGGGCACAGGTTGCTAAACATCGGTTGCCCAAAAACGTTCTGCATCATTTCAGATCACAGATCATACAGCAAATTGGGGAAAGCTATTGATAAATTTAAATTTTCATCACTAATATACTGCCTCTTGTGGCATGACTGCAGTGTTTCCTTCAGTGGTTCTACAACAGATTACAGTAATGTCTGTGTGTGTGTGTGTGTGTGTGTGTGTGTGTGTGTGTGTGGGAGAAGAGAGAATCGGATGTACAGGATGATACACCGGTACAATAATGTCCTGGAAATACTCTTGTCCTCTACTTGAGGCAGTTTCTCAAGGTAGAGAGAGACACGCATCATGTGTGTGTGTGTGTGTGTGTGTGTGTGTGTGTGTGTGTTTGTGTGCGCTCACACCATCTCCTCCTTCCTCTTGTGTGGTTTTCAATTCAAACTCTGGGTGTCTGGCCACCTAAAACACACTGTCCAGCCTTGCCTCTTTACAAACACACCCACCACCACCATCTTCTAACGCACACACACACACACACACACTCAGTCACACACACACTCAGTCACACAATTGCTGAGACACTCTTTTCAAACCATGCTAAACCTTTAGGCCCAACAATACAGGCTGGCACTAATCTTATGGCCCTTGTCCAATCAGAAGGCGGGAAACTCAAGAGTGGAATTGATTGGCCGTTGGCAGCGGGGGCCAGTTAGGGGAAGGAGAACAAGAGGAGACAACCATTGTTGATTGATTACCATGAAAGACACTTTTGTTATCGACTTGAAGGCAGGACACTGTTTCTGGGTATCGAGAGGAAACGCCTGCGGTCTTAAAATAGGTCACAGCTGAACTAATGTGAAAACACAATATGTCACAGAGATAGCGAGGTGTGCACAGGACAATCTCACCAGCCCTCCATAAAAGAGTAAGGTCCGCAGATTATTAGCTGTGAGTAATATTGATTAGCTGTGGTGCAAAGGTTGGCAGAGTAGCTTCAACCCATGAATAACAAAACACAAAGAAAGTAGTAGCAGAGTGATGGGAGAGGAGAGGTGAGGACATGTAGTCAATTAGCTCTGGCTACAAACTTATCAAACCCAAACAGCTCTTTGTATCCACTCAATGATGCTCTAAGTGATGATGACGACATTTTAGGGGTGACTTCAGCTCACCGCCAGCTCATCTTTCGACATCACAGTTTATGAGAACTGCTCCAGGAGAAGATTGAGCTTCGTTTATTTTGCTGGCAGCTTTTGGATTCTCAAAAAAAAATAAGAAAAAATCACTCTGCAGTGTCTGCAGCACACCAATAAGTCCCCAGGGATTCCAGCTGTAACTCAGAAAGATATGGCTCAAGTAAAAAACATGATTCAACGGTGTAGTAATTGTATTCATAATCCCCTGGCTTGGGAAATAAGTCTGCTCAAGATACTGTAAAACTACATGTGTTCTTGGATAATATGCAGGGTTTTATCGCTCTGCCTGGTGGCCTGATACCGATCCACAGTTTTATCTATTCAATTTCATCTTATTGAATTAGATTTTACGGACCGACTGCTGTTTCTGGAATTTCCCCTTCTACACTAGAGGCAAAGAACAATAGTATCCCTGATTCTTATCCAAGTTCACCTCCGACAGTTTTCACAACACACACAGACTCTCACACACATTCCCCTTGTTTGTACTGCCACATACAGATAACAATAATACCCCCAAATCTCATCCCTTTCTACTTTGTCTCTGGGTCAGCAGTATGCAGCTGCAGTACGATCCCGTCCTTTCATATCACGGCATAGTGTCACAAAACTCTTCACCATAACTTGCATGAACCTGCTTTTACAGCCCATTCAAAGGGGTAAAATAACGACTGCGTGACGTAGATCAAGTGCCAGATGCAAGAACACGCTCCATGTGAGGCACCGACCCTCACATCCTTCTCGCACTAACAGCCCTTTGAATCTCTCTTTCTTGAGAGAGTGCGGCCTGGTGCAAAGGCCCTTGCTGTGTCAGTGGGAGTGACAGTAAGAGACAGGGAGGCAGCGTGCCTCTATTCACAGCTAGCATGCACATTAGCATAACTCCCATAGTGCGGGTAAACCACCTTGCCACCTGTAGCTGCACCGCACACACTCTCTCTCTCTCTCTCTCCCACCCCCTGAACTCCACTTTCTCCTCTTGGATTCCTCGCACTCGCAATTGTGTGCTTGAGCGTGTGCGTGAGAGTGTACGTTTCCTGCACTCTTGATCCCTGCAGAAGCCTGTTGCAGCAGACTTTTTTTGATTTAACAAAGTGAGTACATCTCGAACGGCAAGCAAACATCGTTTTCTATGTTTGGAGAAATGCATTGTTGAGCCTCTCGTGAGTAAACCTACGAGGGGCAGAACATGACTACGAGGGTGACAATGTCTGCTGGGAATATTTGTACATGTGGTTCTGACTAAAGAATGTTGTTATACATATTTATATTTTTAACTTAGCCATAGTTTCTTTCTCCCTTCCTTTCTTATGTTAACTTGTTGTAGAGGAGGGGTTTGTGCAGTGGACAAGGGGGTTAGAGGAGTGTCCTGGAGACCACTGGGAGCCACCCCCCGGGGGTTGTGATTGGCTGTGGTTGTTGTGAGTGACTGCAAGGGAGGCCAGTGGAGAGGCGAGGGGCCCCGGTGCCTGCTAGGGGGCAGGCAGCCGGAGAGAGCAGCTAACCAGTGCCTCTTAAAGCCTAAGGTACTCCTCGTTACGGCTGCAGACAGATAAACAGCAGGGCAGAGTGAGGCTGGAGACAGGTCTCAGAGAGGGAGCGCGTAGCAGAGTGAGAGTTAGACGATAAGCAGTCCTGTGCTCACCTTTGCTGGACGGGCTGCCTCCCCACTCCACTACCTGAGGCTCGCATACACGCACAGACCCGGGGAGGTGCTTTCGTGGGAGGCTTAGCAGGTCTGCAGGAGAGAAGGGAATTAAACACTTTTGTTTTAAACCCACAGCGTCCATACTCAGGACAGAAAGAGGGATTACTGCCTGTTCGACTGCCCCACTTGATCCTCTCCTCACTCTGCATTTTGTCGTCACTGAGTCACTTTGGAGACTTTGGATACAACCTTCTTCAATCGTTGGTTTGGGCTCAGAAAGGCATGGCGCACGGACAAAAGAGCCCCAGGTGGGCATTGACCCAGGGCTCCTTCAGCTCGGCCCCCGGCTTGTCGCTCTTCCCCCTCCTCCTCCTCCTCCTCTTCCTCACCGCCTCGGCCGCAGACGAGTACGACTACTACAGCTGGCAGTCGGACAACTTCCACAACGGCCGCTTCTACACCAAGCAGCCGCAGTGTGTGGACATACCAGCTGACCTGCGCCTGTGCCACAATGTGGGCTACAAAAAGATGAGGCTGCCCAACCTCCTGGACCACGAAACGATGCCAGAGGTCAAGCAGCAGGCAGGCAGCTGGGTGCCTCTCCTGGCCAAGCGGTGCCACGCCGACACCCAGGTCTTCCTGTGCTCGCTGTTCGCACCGGTGTGCCTGGACAGGCCCATCTATCCCTGCCGCTCGCTGTGCGAGGCCGTGAGGGACAGCTGCGCTCCGGTGATGGAGACCTATGGCTTCCCGTGGCCGGAGATGCTGACCTGTGATAAGTTTCCGATTGACAATGACCTCTGCATCCCCATGCAGTTCACCGGGAACCAGGCGACCCAGCCACCAGGTAGGGGCAGCTCTGCGTGGACGCACACCCACTCACAACACACACCCTGGTCCCAGCGCGCCCACGCAGAGAGAAAGTCTTCAATGGTGTCAGTAACCTTCATTTTAGAATGGAGCATGAGGAACTTAGATCGACAGCTCGACTTTCTGCACCTCCTGGAATGTTTTTACAAAATACAAAAAGTTAAATGGATTGTATTGTGGTTTTTTCAGCTTTTCACTTGCTCAATAGCCACAATACAATCCAAAAAGTTGAAAAAGTGAATAAAAATAAGGATTCCAGCAGTATTATGTAGCTTGAGTATGCTGTCCAAAAATTGTTACTATTGTACAAATCAATTATTCATCATGACCTATGTATACATGAAAAGTATGAAATTCCGGTTATTCTATGACCTTTATTGTGCAAACACAAATCTGAAAATAGAGAAAGTACACCATGTCATTTTAAATTCCATTACTTCCATTAAAAAACATTACTAAGGCAGACGGAGAGAGTTTCAGTGCACAGCGAATGATGACAGATGTAAGTTTAAGTCAGAGACAAACCAGAGTCGCTGTGAGAGACAAGAGGGGGAGCATTTTACAGGTGAAAGTTCTTGAGTAAGTGGCCATCTCAGGACGGCATCTGCACGCGCCTCAGGGAGGCACAGAGACAGACTGACGGGAGAGAGACTTCTGGCAGAGTCGCCGACAGCCAGATCGCTCACCGAGTTAAGATAAATCGACTGTGATGCTGAATACAGCTTATCTGAAAAGCTAACTCACACTCACGTGCATTTGCACAAACACACTCGTATCAGCAGACATCCAGCAACAGCTACTCCATCAAACAACTGCATCAATTGAGGATTTTCTATGTCAAAGCTGTCGTGCATGCACATCAAAAGATCTGGAGAGTGTCACCAAATGGACGAAACACACGAAAGACGGTCAAAATAAGGAGGAAAATTGAAAAAGTATTGTTTAATTCTTCACAGGAAGCAAGTAAGAGAACAGACATGCGGGTGAATAGTGAGCTTTGAGACGGCGAGGAGGAACCACATGGAGCGTAAAAAGCTGAATGTGAATGTGTGTGTGCGTGTGTGTGTGTGTGTGCATGTGCACTGTGACTACTTGAGGAGCCTCTTCACAAAAGCAGTCAGCGCTGCGAGGGGGAGAGAGGGAGTTGATGAGGGTCTTTAGGCAGCGGAGGGGGACTGTCCCCACTGTGTCCCAGACGCCAGGCCTTTGTTCGGTCGGGCAGCCAGCAGGCCAATTAGATGGAAGGCCAATTACTGAGCTCCCACTAATTAGTCGACATGAAGGGACAAGAGAGGCAGCCAGAGAATGGGAACGGCTGAAGTCTGATTGCCCCTGAGAGAGCCGGACGGAGAGGAGTGAAAGGTGAGGGAAACGGGGGAGTAAAGAGAGGGAGACAAAGTGTAGAATGGGAGTAAAGCTGCTTCCTGCAGTACAAAAAGTGGCTGCCTCCCACTCTCAATACGTTCTCAATGAAAATGGTTTATTATTCTCATTATTCCTCTTCTTGCCACTATTGCAATTTCTCATCTTCTTCTTCTTCTGGTTGAAATGTTTGTAATTCACCTGATAGAAAATTAACTTTAGGTAGAAGTATTATACTAAATCAATAAAGCACTCAAAATGAAAGCCAATAATGCCCAAAGCATCCTTTTAGTCATTACATTACATTTAGCTGACGCTTTTATCCAAAGTGACTTACTTCCCGTCACTCATAAAGTGTGTGACATACATTTGCCTTTTATCATTATTTGCAGCGTACTGATATCCAGCTATTCAGATGGTTCAGCATTCTTTGGTGAATTCATGCAGTGCTGACTTATTCCATCAGGGGAAAATGGCTGTTCTGTTTTTGTAGGACGAGGATCAACTATGTGACACTTTGGCTTAGCAGAGCCATAACTCATTCTCTTACATGCTTTCTGAGAATGAGGCGGCTTTAAATTCATCTGTTACCTCCTCAAACAGGACACTTTTTGTTTTGTCCTATCTAATCTATTCATGATCCAAGAGGGTCTTTGCTGATGAGCAATTTCATGCAGAGAGAAACACCAAAGATGTTGAATCAAACTTATCAAACTAAAAAAAAAGAATATTAGTGGTTTAATAATGCATTTTCAAGGTCTTGCTAGTGTATTTGTATGTGTGTGTATTTGAAACTGATAGTGAACCCGTTTCACTGCTCGCCTGAAGGCTCAGCCACTGACATTTTGTTAAGAACCAGAGATCAGATGTGCCGATGAGGCCATCCTGAGGACAAGCTTTTGGCTCTATAACAGACTGACACACACATGCACCTACTCACACACACACACACACACACACACCTACTCACACACACCCAGCAATGATAAAAAGTTCAGCTTTGAAGAAGAGTTTCCTGGGAACCCTCAAAACATGGATGATTCTACTCACACAGGATCACGTGAGTTGTGGTATTTCAGGTGAATCTTGGAGACTTTGATCAATCACAGGTATTGAGCACTGCTCTCTCTGTGCGGGAGGCCATGTTGCTATCTGAGCTATTCTGCATTAATATGATATGTATTGGAAACTAACAGTACAGAGTTAAATTCACATTCCACTTCTCTCTCATGGCCAAAACTCAGAGACCTTAAATTGTGTATACACCAAAGACGGTGTTGATGATTTTTCTGGCCTGTGTGTGTGTGTAATGGAGGCCCATGGGGTGTATTATGTGAAACACAAGTCTGTGGATACAATACCAGGGAAGACAAGCAGACTGCTGGCAAAAGAGGGCCCAGGCATCCAGAGGGCCAAAAAAATCCAGCTGAGCTCGATCTGTCTGGCAGAGAAAGAGCTGCTCATCAGCTCAACCGTACTCAACGACGCTTCCTTCTGCTGCTGCCAGCATCAGCAAATCTACTGTTATGGGGGACGTAGGTAGATTTAAGAGCATGCGTTAAACTAAATAACTGGGCAGAAAACACTTAATTGCACAATGCGACACTGCACGGTGTGAAAGATATTGTCTGTCCTCACTATACTCCTTGACGCGCTGGTGTAATTTGCAACCGTGCTAAAGGTGACAGGCAGCGCTGTCAGTGTCCCCAGCAGCACAATGGGTGCTACTCATGTGGCCCTGGCTGACATATGAAAGGGAAAATGTGATCCAATGCTCCGTGCATGGAAGACTGCCCCGGCCCTTTTGAAAATGTATTTTCTTTGCCGTATAGGATTCCTACAGATGCGAGGAGCGTGCTCTGTCTTCGGGGGGAGGGGGGACTGGGGGGGGGTCCTTTGGGTCACGTTAAAGTTCTCCTCTGTCTGTCTGTCTTAAACAGATGTTCGGGCCCTGCGACATAAATCACACGCTGCATTTCATCTCCGGCACAGTTCCTTTTTATGTCATAAAGGGTTGCTGCTCGTAACTCAAAGGGCCCATATGAGGCATGAGATGGTGGCCGCGCATACTCTACATGGAACGTACTCAGTAACGGCACAACAACGGCAGCGGACCAGGGACAAGACACGGTGCCAGTATATAGATCTGGCTATCTTTAGAGTGAAGATATGCTTATTTGTGAAATAGAGAATCATCAGTGACACATTTAGTGACTCAATATGTACGATTAAGTGAAAGAGGAGAAAAGGCGTGAAAAGGGTGGAGCAAGAGCAAACAGATAGAGCAGAGGAGGACGACTAAACTGGAGAAAGTGATGTTAACCTCAGAGCTGTGACTAAGCGTACGTCATCTCGGCTCTGGCTCGCTGTTTGAAGATTAGCAGCAGGGCTTTCCTACACAAGCCACTCCCTTCATCCTATCCGTCTTACCCGCAATCACTGCATCCCAAACCTCGTCGCCCCGGAGCGTAACAGCTCCACAAGACAATACAACAACATCGTTGGGTGTATAACCCAGAGGACAAAAAGCAGCATGCAGGAGGCAATAAAGTCTGAATTCAACCAAACCACAATTTTTGCAAGTCCAAAAATTCCTCAACTGCTTGAGATGATGGGAAATGACATTAATGACCTAATGTCAAAATATTTGCTCGGTAGAAATGTGTCCAGGAAAAAGAACAGACCGAGCCCCACGGCGGTGAACGCCGTCAGAACATGACGTGGATGCTCCCGGCGCGGAGCACACCGTGCTGTGGGCAGTCGTCGTTTAACTGATTCCTCAGCGAATTCCAAATGGTGGTTTTCGGTCCAAGCTCAACTAACTTTGATGGAGGGGCTGCTTTCTCCTGACACAAGCTCTGGCATCAATGCAACCGGGCCTCCCGCCAACATACCACCCCCGTGAAACCAGAATGAATTACCGCGGAGTCTGAATACGACGTAACAGCTTCAAGGGAATCATTCAAAACAGACGAATGCAGAGTTTTATCATCTCTTGCTGCGATACAGCCTGCGTGCGTGTGTGTGTGTGTGTGTGTGTGTGTGTTTTCGAGCTCTTGTCCCAGTATTCTTGTCAGCACCAGACAATTAAAGAGGCCTGACCCTGTAGTCCTCGCAGGTCTCCTGTCTGTGATGGGAACCCTCGGCGGAGTAAAAACTGGCAGTTACTCCACCAGAACGTGGTTCAACTCCCTCTGACACACACACACACAGGAGCACACACACACATACACTCAGTAGTAGTAAGGGGGTTCACCTCCCCACGACCCGAGCAGCGAAGCATGCTAAACTTTGACCCCACTCATTATCTGCCCAGACGTTGCGGTTTGGAATGGGGTGATAACCTCTGAACCCTGACTTTTGACCCAGAGGCCTGGGTTGGACCGTGGTGGAATTATCATATGGGTGTGTTTCTAAGTGTGAGACGCACAGGAAAAATGAGAGGGAGGGAGAGATCAGGACATATTTTGGATATTGTGGTTGGTAAATCACTGAAATGTTTAATCAGCAGATATCAACATAAATACTTGTTTTGATATTTAACTAGAGCTGATGTATTTGTTACATCCTTCTCTCTCTGATCATTTATAATATAATATCTTGCTCCGCCAATTGGCCTTATGCTATATGGTGGATAAGTGGAGTGATGTTGCAACAACAACCCTACAGGGATTACATGGAGTTCATGTTGTAATTGTCATAGTGATGTTTTAAATTCAAGAGCCTTTGTAGTAAATTGCAATGCCCTATGAAACAAGTCTGTGCGTGTTTGTGTTTCTTAGAAAGAAGAGATTGAGGGCTTGAAAGCAAAGGTTTTTAAGTGGCAGATCGAAGTTAGGAAAAAATGTTCGAATGAGTCAAAACCTTTTCATATTTCCATAATTTTCTGCTGTGGAAATAAGCAGGAAACAAATGAGAAAGACTTTGTACTTCTTTCTCTCCCATAGATGGGTGCACAAGGACAACAATCAAGTTTCAAATCCTAGTTAGTGAGGCTAAACATGCGTTTGAGAGCAAAAGCAAAGCAGGCATGACCATACATTTTGAGTTAAAAATAAACTGAACTTGTTGCTTTGGTTTCCTCTTGCTGTTTCACAATGTGTGGGTTTCACCATGTTCAGCTGCTCCCGCTGCAGCTTTTACCTTCCTGTGCAGCCACGACCACGCCTGCGCCACTAAAATATACAAGAGCCGGAATAAAAACATTTCAACCAGTGTAATTGCAGGGCAAACACCAGTGAGTTCGCTGGACTGCGTATTCGCTCGGCAGCAAATAGCCTCTGACAAGAGGAGGGGGGGGCTGCAAATAAAGTGCCCCCAAAGTACTCAGGGCTTAACGATTTCATACCAACGCGGATGCGTTTTTTTCTGACTGCAGTTGACTAGCAATGACCTCAAGATATTAGCTAATCTGGCATCAGTGTGATTAGGTTTAGCTGCTAATGACAAATTGTTCTTTTCTGTTCCCTCAGTGTCAAAGGTGTGCCCTCCGTGTGACAATGAGCTGAAAGCAGACAACATAATGGAGCATTACTGCGCCAGTGACTTTGGTGAGTAACATCATTACACGTGTGCTGGACCTGCAGGGGAGTAGGGGCAGTTTAATGCACAGCAGGGCCGCTGTCGTCTCCTCTTGGGCCCCAATAAGAAAAAAACTAAAGGGCTAACATTCATTGCCTACAGGTGGCACACAGGTAAAAACTGCAGAAAATATTGCCTTCTCTGCTTGTAGTTGGCAACTTTTCTTTCCCTCAAATCGGCACAGACAGTACACCAGGAAGTGAGTGACAAGCCAGAGATGTATTACACTGGGTGCATATATTAGAAAAATAGAGAGTTTTTCACCAATCAGTTATAAAAAGAAGGGAAAATAAAATGTACAGTTTTGGGGAGAAGTCATTTGAAAAAAATGTTCAATTCACCAGTATTCTAATAATAATAATAGCGTTGAGGAATGTCTGATAGAAAAAGTAATAGCAGGATCTGTGTCAAAAAGTCATCAATTGAAAAAGCTTACCTTATTTGGCACAAATATAGTATTCGGCAGAATGAGACTTCTTCATTGGATATATATATATATATATATATATATATTTAATTATCTTCCAAAAACTCACATCTTACCTTAATACTTCTAGAAATGTGAGCAGAAGCAGATGACACCTTCATTTGCACTATTCCCTCGGCTTGCTTTAACGTTTTCATTTCACAAAGTAATACATAAAACCTAACAGCTTCCAGTCCCAGATGTCCAAGACATTTAATAAACTTGCTTTTTTTCCAGCATTGCAGTTTCAGGACAGGAATGTCCGGCACCCAAAGCCAGAACATATTTATTCAACTATTTCTACTCATCGAGGCATTAGGCCCATTGTGCTCCGCAGCATCCGAATATCTGCTCGCATGGACTAAAGCACAATTCTTTAGAGTTCATTATATAATTCGGCCAATTTTGAGCATTGAACTAGAAATGTCAAAAAATGAACTCATAACCCGGAAGACTGATGAATAACATAATCCTGGCTGGTTAGTGAGAACAGTGTAACTGAAAAATAATTGGGCCACACTGGTGGTATAACACCACATTTGTGTGTCCCTCTGTGAAAATGTGTGCAGTTTATAAGAAACCAAGTTGTGTAGAACTATCTTTGCCATCACCAGCCATTATGAAGATACAAAACCCATTAGGTTGTAATAACAATTAATATATATACGGCCCACACATTACATCCAACAAAAAAATAAATAATTGCGCATCTCCCGACTGTGAGCTAAAGCAAAATGTAGAGTCATCACCCATAATTAATCACAACTCTTTTAATTCAGGATTATCTCAAACATTTGTGTTTTTTTCTCCCACTAGCAGATCATTTCTTCATTAGAATGAAACATGGCTAATGTGAGAGCAGGTAGTGAGCCAAAGAAAGACATTTCTTTGGCTATTCCTGTGTGTAAACAGATGATGATGAGTATGGGAGTCAAGATAATAGTGATGTAGATCAGGAGATCAAGGCAAGAATTACTCTACAATGTTATTCTAACAGGAGATAGTTGATTACAGCTTAATATCACGCTTCATGCATCTTATTACATATTCCTATTTGGACACTGTTTGCCCCAAGAGATTTTTTTCGGTCTACGTGTTATTACATTTTACTTTTGATGTCTGATCCCTCCACATTCCTTGCTGTACCATCCTGCAGCCTAGCACAAATGACAAGAGTACAAAAGACATGAACATGAAGCCCACACTGCAAGGGAGGTTGCCTGATTTAAAAAAAATCAGTTCCTCCTCAAAATGACAGCACACTTCTCTCCCCTTCTCTTCCTCGACACCCACAACACCTCAGCTGGCCTTCTGCTCACTATGAAGAGAGTGGGTTTGGATTAAAAAGGTGGGCACAGCTTGTCACAAGGATGCAGTGTGACCCACTGAATACGAGTGTAGCCTGTCAACATGAAGCAGGAAAGGAAATGATTTGATCCTTCCTATCTACACCCAACACACACATATACACATGATGTGGATCCTTCTGGATGTGAATCAGAGGGCGCATGAGAGGCAACCCAACACACATATTTCATTACTGAACATGCACTTGCTTCGCATGTACTGTATATATGTGAGTGTACCAAGAGATGTTTGTAGAGGCGAGAAGTGAAAAGGGCAATTTTCCATCAGGTAAACGGCAACGCTTCATACCAACCTCCCGCCTTCACACGGCCAACGACTCATTTCACCTGTCAAAACTTTCCCCGAGAGAATTCCTCTCTTAAATGCTTGGCAGTTCAGTTTTTATCCCTTAGACGTTACACTCATAAACAAGAGGCCAGCGGGAGATGCAAGTCAATGGTTTTAAAAAGGTGATAAAACAGGGTTTATTGTATTTAGTGCTGCAATACAAGTGAACACAATATTTCAATAGAGGTGCATGAGAAGTGAAACTATTATGAAGATTAATTGAGACATGGTAAACTATATCGATGATAAATTACAATAGATTCTGTAGAGATTGAAGGTTTGCAATGTTTGAACCAGTGCTTTACACTGAGAGCACTAGAGCCAAGGGTTCTAACCTTTACTCCATAACGGTCTTGCTTTGACTTTAAAGTAAAAACATGGCAGCTGTACGATTTGCTGCAAAAAATCTGACTTCTTTTACAACAAACATTTTCAACCCAGTTGGGATGGAAAAGTGTTTTTCTGGAATGCCATTTAATTATCAGCTTTTAGAGCTTGTAATTTTCTTTTGATCACCTGTGACTTGGTCTTTCGCTCAAAGGCTTAAGACAACCAAAAAGAGGTTGGAACTAAAAAAAAAAGCAACTCCTTCTCATTCATGGGTTTTTCCCCGAGTCAGACACGCAGACCACAGGATGCCGTTTTCATACGCTGCAGGAGAGTTTAAATGATGATCCACAAGAGAGGTGTAAAACCCTGTAACTGCGTCTTTGGCACAGCGGCGGTGGTTTGCAGGGAGAAAAAATGTCACATGCAGAAGTAGAAAGGAACAGCCGAATCATTATGACACATTAACAGCTCCGAGGTCTAAATATCAGATTCATAGAATGAAATAAAGACCCCTTCCTCTCTTCTCCCTCAGCTCTCAAGATGAAAATCAAGGAGGTGAAGAAGGAGAAGGGAGACCGCAAGCTGATCGCAGCCCAGAAGAAGAAGAAGGTGTTGAAGCAAGGTGTGCTGAGGAAGAAGGACCTGAAGAAACTGACCCTGTACATCAAGAACGGCGCCAACTGCCCGTGTGCCCAGCTCGACAGCCTGGGCTCCAACTTCCTCATCATGGGCCGCAAAGTGGACCAGCAGCTGCTGCTCATGTCTATTCACAAGTGGGACAAGAAGAGCAAGGAGCTCAAGTTTGCCATCAAGTACATGAAGTCCCACCAGTGCCCCACCTACCACACCGTCTTCCAGTGACGGAGCCCGTGGCGCCGTCTGCACGATCCCGTCATTCTACACTGTTCCACGTAGATCCAAATTCTGTGTCCCCGAACCCCGCGTCCCTGCAACATATTTTACCAGCAGTCCTAAGTGGGGTAGCAGGGAAGCAGGACTTGTATTTTTTCAGCTTTAACATGAATCAAGTTGTCGAGGGAGGGGGGAAGGGGGGGGGCGTCCTGATCTGAGATGAATCAGACATGTTAATGTTGGACGGGGAGCAACGCTGCGAACACACACGGCAGCTCCCTCCTGACAACAAAAGCCCAGAAGAAACCACAAAAAAATGATAATAAAAACAGAACATTTTGATTTACCCCTAAAATTCATTAATAAAACCTTTAATACATTTACTTTTCTCTGATAGAGTAAAACAAATCACTTTTGTCTTACAGAAACCTCGTCAAGGCAGTGGCATTAAAAAATGGAAATCTAAAGATTTGAGGTAAAGGTGTTTGATAAATGAATGATTCTAGGGGAGGGGGCTGAGTGGGAAAGCAGGCTTTGATTCAGCTGTGACACGCAGCAGTAAATGTGGTCGGTGCAATTATCGCCCAGGAAAAAACATCAAAGCAAAGACATGTAGATGATCCACTTCAATGTATGTTTTATAATGTAAAAAGTAGGTGATTGAGATGAATACTAGATGATTAGGGAGCTGGTCTTTTTTCTTGTATCCCTGCTGGGAGAGAAGACCGATGGGAGGCGACGGACTGGAGGAGTGGATGATGCTTATACTGACTTTGTACAGCAAGATTTTTTGTTGCCTGAAAGAGGGACGTTGGATATTTTTTGCGTTTTCAATTTGAGAGCAAATCAGCTAAAGGCAGAGAAGACATCTTCCCGAAAAACCAGTGAAAGAAAAAGAGAAAGAGACTCTGGACAGAACCAACCATGTTGGATTGAAGTATCTGGTACTTGAGTTTTTCACTATCACTCTTCAAATGTTTATTTCAATTTTTATTTTGCTTCAATTAAACTTATATTGTATGAGAACAGGAATCACACATTCAGATATAGCACCTAAATTCACTGTTGCCGTAAAAGATGAAGATTTAACTTTGACAATATTTTCTAATCAGTTAACATGTAAGTACTCTAGTTATTTTACTGAAATACATCTTTGTTTTACAAAAAAATAAATTGAATAAAATATATTTGAAATTTTTATAAAGAATCTTTCTTTGAATTGTGTGTTATTTCTGTATCATTAAGATTAAACCACAAATTCTAAGCTAATACACACCTACATACGCTACCCATTTGTCTGTGATCTCTCTGTACCTTTTTTCATTTCATTTTTAAAACTGAACAAAAATGTAAACATTTGACCAATAAGGTTATTTCCATCACTCAACCAGATACTGTCATGGAAATGAAACTAATCTTGTTTTCTAGTTTTCCTTTTTAACTTTGTATTAATCAATTCAACAGTTCAAACAACATTAGAGAAGCTTGTTATTTTTTCCATTATGAATTTGATCAAATGAACATACAAGTTCGGAACAATTTAATCTATTTTGAGTTGATACTCCATACACAGAAGGCTACATCGGGTCGTGAGAAGGCGCATGATTTACACGGCACGTTAACTTCTCCTTTGAGAGTGGGAAAAAAAAGACTCGGTAACATTTAGGATTAGCTGCGACACAGTAAAATGACTATCATCTAACGCCCAAACTTTCCCAAGAGTGGAGAGTGATAAACCATTTTGAACTGTAGAATGACAGAAAGAAGAGGGGAAATAAGGACTCCATTTATTGGAGACCACATGACCTCTAACCAGTGGAGATGCCTCCGTTTGGCCAGCGTTGACCTGAGCCAAATCTGCTTTAATGTAGCAGGTTACCTGCTGCCTGGAGGCAAATAGTGACACCATTTAATAAAACAAGATGTGGTGGATCAGTGAACTCAAAGTGGTAGAAGACCAAAAAAAAATAAAAGGTGAAAAAGGAGAGTAGGGAGAAACTTGGCTGCGAACCACAGACACCCATCAGCACCTCATCAAAGGTGACTTAGTGGAGTTAATGAGGGCCTGATGAGGGACCAGCAACACACACACACACATACACACAAATGTGTGGGGAAAATATGACTACAAGCTTCCATTGTTTCACTTTCCTCCAGTGACACCTGAGTTTGAAAAAGTATCAGATCCATCCAACAAACGTGTAGTGTGTGACGCGGCCTCGTCACAGAAAAGTAGTGCAGAAAGGGCATCACCACACACACACACACACACACACACACACTCATTAATCCCTCTCCTTCTGACGCGCCCACGCACACAATCTGCAGCATAATGGCCACATTGTCCGTTTTAATTGCAGTGCGCTGATAAGCAGCACCTTTTCACAGTGAAACAGGCTGTCTGGCACACGTACACACTCACACACCGTTGACAATGTCATCTCAACACCATATCGTATACCGTTCATTCCAGGAGTTTTTCATTTAACTTCCCTGCATCCTCCCACTTGTCCTTCTAGGGTAAGGGAAATTCCACATTTGAGCAAACGAAGTCTGGATGT
This sequence comes from Pungitius pungitius, assembly GCF_949316345.1. Taxonomy (NCBI): domain Eukaryota; kingdom Metazoa; phylum Chordata; class Actinopteri; order Perciformes; family Gasterosteidae; genus Pungitius; species Pungitius pungitius. The sequence continues at coordinate 8,635,733 of NC_084912.1, read as the reverse complement.
TAGCACTGTAAAAATCATGTATCTTCACACACAAAGACTGAAACCAGTGGGTGTAAAACGCTGATCTCACCCCGTATTCTCATTTCTCACTGAAAGAACAAATATGCCGTGATTCAATATTCAAGACTAAATATTGTAACTTCATTCTAGTTTTCAGTATGGGTGGAAGAAAGTTGTCACTCTTTGATTTTGGGTCACAGACAATAGAAAGTCTGACATTTACTGATGTTTCTACCGTCATTGTCTTTGGACAAGGCGCTGTGCCTTGACGACATATTACATTTCTCTTAAAATATTACAAATACTGAAAATGTTACAGGCTATTTTATAAAAGAAAATTCAAGAAACAATTCAGTTACTTTCTGGATAATGTGACTTTATCAAGAAAATATATTTAAATCTACTATTTACTTTATCAGCAATGCAGCCCTGAACGCACACCCACTGTGCGCATGAATACGTGACCAAATACTCATTTGTCAGGTTCACAACCACAGAGAGAGACGATTATATAACGTCCAGGAGGGTCCATCAGCTGCAGCATGCAGGAGAGATCCGTACAGTCCTTTAGAAGAAGAGAGTGAGGCGGGGAAAGGACTGTGTGGCACAGAGCCTTGGTCCTGCCTCGCTTAGTAAAATGCATAAAAGATGTAGCGTTTCATTGTGTGTGTGTGTTTGCTGATCTGCATAAGTAGTGTAAACTTCCTTTAAAAGGCTTCAAACCTCCCAAAGACACATCCTCTCCCTGATGAAGTGAGAGAGAGCTTCTGCACGTGGTGCACACAGTGGTGACAATGGCACTTGGTCTCATTTGCATTCTGATCTGAACTACAAGAAAAAGAAAAGTTTCAGCTGTATGAGAAATCCCTAACAAATTTCTCAGTCTTCATTAGTTGCTTCATTTTGAAAACCAACGTTTTTTTTTTACAATTTCCGATGTGAGAAATCCTGCTTTCAGAGTCGGAGCTATACTGAGTGAGGGAATGAGTGTGTGCGTTCATTATGCTAATTATGCTCCTCCAGAGCCATCAACGAGGATGCTTCAATGTAGCTTTGGCAGGGGAGCCATACCTATTCTGTGTAGATGTTTTGTGAATTAGACTACTTTGAGTAATTGGATTTTCAACCACCTCTCTAGTTTGAAATTGCACTCGCTCTCTAATACCATTTGCCTTCAGTGATGCATGACTTGTAAAAGCAGAAATAAAGTGACTGTGGAATTGGGCGTTTCCTTTTAATGGTCCGGATCAGTGTCCCACACCGGCTGAGTGACACAATGACACAGTGACAATGACATTCTGCTGCAGTAGGGTGATGAGGGAATATGCACAGAGCACACACCAACCAGGAGAAAGGAGGGCAGGGGGACAGAAAAGGCCAGAAAGGAAAGAGTGAAGGGGGGTTAATAAGAAAATACCCAAGCTTCTCTCAAGGGACATTGGCTTTTGGAAACAATCACAATTGCCTCAGTGTCTCCTCTGCAGTGGAAAATGAATAAATTAATAGGCAGAGTAAGGTCTCCCATGGGCAGGGTCCTGCGGCCATCTGTGAAGGCCATCAGTGCGTCCCAAACCTGCTGTTTCCCTACTGAAGCAACATGTCAGTCCAGAGATTTACAGCGGCCCGGAAAGCGTGCACACATACGTGCGCACATGCACCGACGCCCTGACACACACGTACATCAAAGGGGATGACAAAAAAACAGACAAAAAACACATAACTAAAAAACAAAAGTTCATGCTCTCCACACTCCCACGTGCACAAAAACGCACACAGCGGAAGAGCCACGTCAACCAAAGCATCAACAAATAAGTAAATCAGTTTCATTGGAGACATGTTGGCCTCCCTCCCTCTCTCTCTCTCCCTCTCTCTCTCTCTCTCTCTCTCTTTGTCATACGCACATCGCACACTCATCAGCGGAGGTCAAGGTCAGGGATGGATGAGCGCAGGGTCTGTGGGACGTGAGGGTGTGTGTGTGTGTGTGTGTGTGTGTGTGCGTGCGTGGGCTGATGAAACCATGATTAGAGTCAAAGCTCTCCTGTGTGGCTGGGGGGGGGGGGGGGGGGGGGTCCGCAGCCTCAGTGTTTTGGTGAGGTCATGAACTCTAACCCCATTGGACCGTCCGAAACACAAGGCGGTCGCGTCAGTTGGGACATTGGCCACTAATTAGAGATTATCTCCTGCTGGTCAGTGTCATTTTGAAAAGATCAGGACAGTCAGTCCGTCTCAGGGGGGCTGCGGTTGGGTGGCATTTTTCTATTGTTAGGTTTAAATAGTCCCTGTGCCCTTTTTACATCTGCTATCAATTGTCCTCTTTCTCCTCCTTCTGCCCCAGAGAATTTAACACAATGGGTTTTTAAGACACACATGTGCACTGTTTAGGGTCAGTTGTTCTTACTTTAAGAGCTTTATAGACATGAATCTGTTGGTTGGGAGTACATTTTTTTGGATCTGATCTGGCCGACTGTGGGCTTAAATCAAAGAGAAAGAAACATGATAAGCCGGAAGAAAAGTCCCTTTAATGCAAATAGAAATGAAAGAAAACAAGTGAAAGAGGGTTGTATCTGATTTGCAACATAAGAAGTATCATAATGCATTGTTAAATTCTTCGAAGTTTGCAGTTTGGTCATTTTAATTAGTTTTGCTTGAGGTTAATTGATGTGTTTCAACACTTAACAGAAAAGCTGGATTTACTTGTGCAAGTGTTCTGATTTTAATCAGCCATGTTGTGCTTCATCTAAGCTGTCTTAAAGCTTCTATACTCAAGCCAGGTTTGCTCTCTGCTCTGCACTTCTTGTGCCTCAGGCACATTTGCAAATAATAGATCCAAGGACATCATCGCATAGCCACCGAGATGACGATACACGCCGGTTTGTTCTATCACTTAAACAATAATGGGCTTTTTGTTACTGAAGCTGAATGATAATATTACAGTACAGTTTTACAATAAAGCTCATACAGCAATACATATTCACACATGTCTGCGCTAACCAAGTCCCTAAATGGCCCGTGCTGGTATTCGTCCTGGGTGTGAATAAAGACTGCCTAAGCTTAATCCTCTTATTCCTTTCTATGAGCAGATTGCTTATCCAAAAAAACGATCTGTTCTTTCCCTCCCCCGAAAAAACCCCAACAAATGCTTCTCCAACGAGCCAGCTTCAGAGTAATCGCTCTACAGCGTTGTAAGTGTTCATGGACATCAATGATCCAACATTTCGAAAGAGCAGCACATGTTTGGCTTAGGAAAGCACTTGGGAAAGAGGAGAAAGCGTGTTCCTAATAGAAGATTTTTTTTTTATGAATGTTCCAGTTGTGTGGTCTGGGTCGCATGCGTAGCCCTCGCATGTCAAAGTGTCAACTGTCCAGACACAGAGACATCCACGACGTTCAAGGAAAAGCATCTCACCCGCAAATACACGCGTCAGGTGTGCAGTTCATCGTCGTGCTCCAGTCAGACATCTGCTTCTTCAGAGGATTAACAGTGTCCCATCATCAATCGGTTAATAGGAATAATAGATAAATCCTTTGCAGTGATAGTGCAGCAATTGTCAGTCTATCAACACTAACGAATTGCTGTAAATGTACAGTGGATTTAAAACAGTATTTTAAGTTTAAGTTTTTTTTTATTCTTGCTAAAAACCAAACACATTCCTACCACATGGACAACATGATGTATGTGAAGCTGTCCTCTGCTTCCTCTTCAGTAGAACATATTGCTCACTACTGTTAAAGAACTATAACAATCACTAGAAAAGATGACAACTTCGCAAACTTATACCAAGATTCGAGTTCTTTCAAAACCAGAAAAAACAAGATGTAACAGAATGAACTAAAAACAGGTGCATGGAATAGAATTATAACATGGCGGTCTGGTGTAGCTAGCACTAGGGCCTAAAAGGCCAAACTACATAATAACACAAAACAAAACAACGCACATCTTTAACATTCTAAAAACACATGCAACAGCTGGATAACGAGATTGTCTCAAAATCTGTCTTTAAACACCTTAACAAGATGTAAAATGGTAAACCAAAAAAAGAGTGTTTGCAAATGTTGACTTTTCTCATGTAATTTGCTTATTCGATAAGCTTGCAAAATGTAAAAAAATCTAAAATAAAGGCTAAAAGAATAAATCAGAATGTGGCCTGAGTGTTTAATACAGAGCTACATCACAGGGGGGAGTACACAGCCCCGTTCTGGTCGGTGCAGGGGACATATGAGTGAGTGATGATGAAACCCTTGGTAGTTTTGACCTTCAGCTATCTGGAAAGAGCTCCCCGAGCTCCTTCATCACACTCTCTGCACAACCTCTGTCTCTGCCTGTCGGCACCAGTTTATAAAGAAACAGGCGTCAGCGGTCGAAAGCACACGCGCAAACACACACACAAACACACACATACACACATTTGCAGACACGCACTGCAATACCTCCCCAGGGTAGACACAAGCAGTTAGCTCACCAGTTACAGGGCAGATGTCTACATGGTGGCAGCAGAAACAAAAGGGACCCACTAGCAACCTGATACCTCCTCCCTCCTTGTCCTTCAGTGTCGCTAAAACCCTTTTCCTAAGAGCGCATTCTCCTCCAGAGGAACATTCAAAAACTAGCCCCATCCATCCACCCCTCATTTGTCGCTCTGACCTCCGGGCATCGACCGGCCCCTTCTTACTCACCCCGCCGTGCCAAATGCACCAACCCCTCGCCTGAAGACATGGCGTCAGGTTTGGATCCACGCCAAAGCTCGCTGCCAAAGTATTCAGATGGTGTGACCTGATATTTAGAAATATCGCTGCCATGAAGAGGTTCTTTGTTGTGTCTTGGTTCTTTGAATCATAAACCCATTTTCGCATCACATTAATTAAATATCCATATTTCATTGAAAAGATAAGAGATGATGTGACTTAATCCTTTCAATGAATTCTCACCGAGCCACTCCAGTTTTGGAAGGAATGTTTGATTGAAATCCAAAAGGTAAACTTACTATTGAAGTCAAGGGGATACACCCTATTTTGTTCCTGATTATGCTACATATATATTGTGAACCAAACATATATTATCTGAATAAGTTAGTTGTTAGCAGACGTTTCTTCAAGAATTACAGTACACAAAAAGCCAAAAAAACCTTCTACATCTTAATCAGTTATAACTCAGTTCACAGGCAGCAGCTTGGCGACTCGACATTTCAAAGGCTTGGAGTAGACTTCTACAACGTTCCCCCATAACAAAGCAAACAACAACACAATTGCACAACAACCGTTACTCTGAGAGTCCGTCCGATTGGCCGGACACAGCGACCAGATAGCAAGCCGGATCATGGGCAAGCAAGATGTTCACGATAAATAAATATGCTTTCATAATAATCTGTTTCTCCAACTGCTTGCTTTCTGAAATGTGAAGTGTAGTACAGCGTGAAATAAAACAAAAAAGTTACCACTCTGATTTTTTCAATCAGAGGGCAGCATGTGGAACTGCTCACGTTTCATTAGCCAAGCCAAATGTTCTAAGATTACATTTATCCAAGGATGAAAAATACTGAAATAGGAGTATTTTTATGAGAAAAGGTGTGCATGTACCATAAAGCCGGTAATGATAAAGGCCTGTTGCAGGCTTTAAAGGTAGGAACTGGGTCATGTCTTTGTCAAAAAAACTATGAGGCAGATGGATGTGTGTATTCAGTGGGACGGATACAGAAAGGTTGCAATTATTCATCCCGTCCTTGCTGAAAATGATGGCTTTATTGGCTTGGTGTCAACAAGCCATGCCTTTGGAGAAGATACCATATCAGTATGTGCATGTATATGTGTTTGTGTGTTATGGCCTGTCAAGGCCAATGACAAATAGCCATCAATTAGGGTGTGTACTGAGTAAAGGTTCTCCTAGAAAAGGTCAAAACTAGGAGAAAACGTAAGCTCGGTTGTCTTTAATAGGCAGGATGAGATCTTTCCAAATAAAGAAATGGGCAAAGGATGAAATGTCGCCTTCTATCCGGCTGAAATAATATGAAATACTTCCATGTAGTTCATTTAGGCCTGAATTTGAAGGATAGCCTGTGCTGTGTCACCTTAGTGTGTATGTGTGTGTGAGAAAGAGCAGGAGCCTCTCAGGGACTAATGACAGCTGATGATGGGCTCAGATCGTTGCTGGGTGAACCACAGAGCACCAAAGATATCGTTAATGACGCGGCCATTTCACCATTGAACACTCGCTTGGCAAACCATGAAGGTGGGCGCTAAAATGAAAGTTGATTTGATTTGAAAAACCCTGAAAAGCTCATTTCAAATGGAGTACCGCAATCAACCGGATGGGACCCTGTTGAGTTTGGACTTTTACACCAACGCAGCTAAAACCTAAGTGTGTTGTTTATTTTATTATCAATAATTAATATTAATAATAAAATATTTAACTTCTTCAGGGGCAGCTTTCTTTTATTGATTGACGTGTTTGACTGAGATGTTTTACATCCATTGAGTTACTACAGGTTGTGGAAAATAACAATCAATGCAATACTAATCTGGGTGATCCCATTCACTCCATGAGTGTATGGGAGTGGTTGCCTTCAGGATGACATTAGCCGTATCCATTGGGCCCTGGTGGCCACTAAAGCAGTTTGATGAGCAAAGAAATGATGTGAACTGTATGCAAGGCCATGTCAGTCACATCTTATTAAATGGAACATTTTGACTTTGCGTCCAAAGCACTTCTTTCCTCCATGAACAAACAGCAATTAAAAACTCCAATAACGTATTATTGCCTGGATTTATATGTGCTATTGTATCCTTCAAGCAGAGTGAAACATACGCATGGAAACCGTTGCCACAAACTGTGGCTCAGCAGAGATCCGGCACAGAAATCCAACTTTGTTCTTTTTATGTGTTTGGGCTACCTGTAGAGTTCTACTTTTGATACGGTCTTAAATTACTTGGATGAGCCACCAGAACATACTCAAAACTCTTGAAGCGTGTTTTAGGACAGCAGAAACAAGAATGTGACGCGTGATGGCCGACTCGATCAACAAAAAACTTCAAAGGCCAGGTGAGTCTCTCCTTTATAGCCTCGAGTAGATTACTCACCGATCTGGAGACAGCTCTGAGGTGGTGCTACACCTCCACTAGATAGCATCATACATCAAACAACTTTGGAAATGCTACCCTTCTGGCTGCTACACAAATCTGTCTGGTTTTAGCCCACACACGGCCTTACATGGAAAATATTGTGTGGAATGTTTAAATACACAAACAATTGAGTTTTTTTAACTGTGGATTATTTTTTCAACAGCCATAAAAATCTAGAATGCTGGAAAATAAAATTTGACAGCTGATCTTATTTTAGATTCAAGGGTCAGATATGAACCCCATGCTGCTGGACTGTGAATAGTATGTGAAACATTCCATCATGCTCCCTTATCTTTTTAGTCACTTATTCCATTTCTGAATAGTTGGAGAGTTTGTTGTAAGGGAGTCGATGCCACACCCAAAGGGTGGAGGAGAGGTGGTCATTCTTTTACCCAATTACACCTGATAAGAGCTGTTCTGAGCTCATCCGTCAGAACTTATCTGATGTAACAGAAAACATAAACTCCACTGCGTGTGTGTGTGTGTGTGTGTGTGTTGAGTCGATAGGAGAAAAAAAAAAAAGCCAAACACTGTAACCACAGTAGTCTCCCTTCAAACCCATTACCAAATGAAACGCAGCCCTGTTAATACCATCCGTACAGAGAGCTCTGTGTCTACTAGGTGACGGCGTGCAGATATTCTGTTGATACAGTGCACACAGACAGCAGAACACATCCTGTATGCATTAAGGAGGACGTGGCACCAGTTAGTCCGCACACCGCACACGCCGCCCTCAGCCTCCGGGCTGAAGGGCCCATGGTCAAATGCCCGTAATGGCAGCTAAACTGTCCGACACAATTTTGTCACATCCTGCACAGGTGCAAACAGACAAAGGGAGAGGAAGCGGAATACAACATCAGCGATGACGTTCCAGCGCTGGCATTGCAACTACAGCTTTCTAGTGATGGTATTACACCACTACCAACGTACTTTTACGTGTTTTTACAGTAGAACAAATAGGATAGCGGTGAAATAACTGGAGTTACTAACATATTAGATTGCTGAATAGACAGAAGTGACTAGAAAAGTGGGCAAAAAGAGTATAGAAGTGGGGTTGGAAAGTGAGGGGGCGTGAGAGACCAGAGAGAGGACAAAACAGGAGGGAGAAGGGCAACGTCTCAGTGCAGGAGACCCAGGAATGTTAATCCTCTTTGTATGTCTCCCAGCAATGATTAAACTTTTCTAATATCAGGCATGAACAAAAAAAAAGAGGTCATATATGGGTCAGCTGTGGGAGAAGAGGAAAGAGCAAAGTAGCTGTGCTCACAGCGGCAGAGCCCCGAACAGGTCGGTGTTGCTGCCTTCACCTGCAGCCACAGAACCTCAGGTCCACGCTGGTGCGGCGTTTACACTACACTAGGTGAAGGTGCACATCTTGTACCCTTGACGAAACCCCGGGTTCCCCATTGATCTGTAACGCGGCGGCGTGGCCTGGGCCACGTGACGTGACGTAAAATACATCATGTCTGCTGCTACTGTGTGAAAACTGCCTGAGACGCTGGGCAGGCTGAGTGGAGGAGTCACTGAGAACCACTTAGCGGCTACGCTAGGCTAATCAGAGGTGAGAGGTCAGTGGCAAACTGTGTGTGTTTAACCCCTTACGCTTCCTGGAAACTGTGCTCCCCGGAGGAGGATGAAGAGACGACGGGCGCACATTTTCCACAGCTCGGGAGTCACTGAGGCGCTTTGGACTGGACGTACCCCTCTCTCTATTTTCTTCCCAGCCTCCGATTCCCCTGCTTTCACCACTTTCAATGAGCTGCATCATCACCAGCAGATTTAACCACGGGGTGGGGGTAGATGAAGAGCAACGCAGGGAAAGTGATGGAGCACTGGGTGGGTTAAGGGGGGGGCGTGTTTGTCTCTGTTACGCACTGGTGTCAGCGGGGAGACACATTGGAGAAGTATTTCCTTGCCTGTCGGAGGAAAGACCCTCTCACAGGAGGGCTCAGACATCATAAATCCTCTGTGATTCTTTCCATGCCCCACTCTCTCTCTCTCTCTCTCTTTCTCTCTCTCCCTCTCTCTCTCTCCCTCGTAGTGTCGATAATAATCTCATTCTTAATTTCCCCTGAGTGGCTCTGTGAATTAGCCCATCATACAGCTTATGGGGCCTTGCTTTCACATGGTCCCGATGCATCAGCATCTGTGGTCACGACGCTTTAAACCTGCAGTAACCTCCAGCACCCAGGGCAGACACACTGGACTGTCTCCACCTTATCTCTCTCTCTGTCATGTCATGTCACGTTTATGTGGCCTTTATTGTGAAGTAACATGGACACAGGTACACTCACGTGAGCTCTTTCACACGCTCTCTCTCTATATATATATATTCTTCCATTGAAAGCAGCGCAGCCCTGTCCATTAACATTCTTGCGTTGAAGAGCAGGTTTATCACTCCAACAACATGGGGCAGCCTCTCTCTTTGGAGTCTGCAAGACGTCCAGCTTAATGCTAATCTATTGAGAAGCTCGTCACTGTGTCGTGTTGCCACACTCGTTTGTAATCGAGCAACACAAAGAAGGCAGAGAAAAAGAATTGTTGAATCGGGTTGTTTTTGAGCCATTGAGTATCCATTTAAGATCTGACAGAAGGTCTGGAACGGACCCTCAGAATCTGGATTTTATCTTTTATCTTTACCTATGCTGCACATGACTGCCCTCTTCTGGTATTCGTCCTTTAGAGTGAATCGTAGTGTATGGTTCGGAGTATTAGAATTGCTCTTTAGTTTACAGGGATGGTTGCAAAAGTTGCTGAGGATTCGGGTTATGTGAGAGGCAAGACATGAACCGAGGTTCTCGGTCGCCCTAAAACGGTGGCCTGATGGCTCCGAAAAGCTTGAAGCGTCTTCCTTTAACGTGGAAGAACAACTGCTGCTCTGACCACAGAGATCAGGTCAGGCATTCACTGGAGCCCATACAGATGCTACAAATCATACTTTTAAACTGCATCTGTTGCTTAAACAACGTAGTGGGGCTCTGATTTCCAACAGGAAATGCCAGACGTCCTGTCTGGCATCCGAGGGCACAGAGCTAACGCAATGCAGCTGTAAGCGATGCTTTGGAATACTAAGTAAGACTTCAGTGCAGAAGCGTCATGGCACAGACCACAAAAACCTGTGAGCGGAAGGAAATCTACGCACATCAAACGTCACCAAAACTTCAGGTGTACAAAATGGTCAGGTGCTGTGACAAAGTGCCCTTCTTTAGTTTTCTGCCAGTGGACGTATTGGCCTTTGGTCCCATGTCTTCGCTCATCTGTCCCTTGACACACATTCCCTAAACAAGCCCTCTCCAAAACACCGCTGGTTGCCATGGCAGTGCTACTGGCCTGAGTAAATAAGGGGGAATGATGTTCTTCGAGGAGGGGAGTGTTGAATGTAGTGGGGCAGTCATCGGAGTGTGTGTGTGTGTGTGTGTGTTTGTGTGTTTCTGTCACTTTACCGCCTCTATGAGAGAGCTGCCGGGCAGAATCATTGCTGTCTGTCCAAACACATACTGACACTGCCACACACGAACAAGCACACACACTAGATAAACACACAAATATGCAAATATACATTTTTTGTGAGTTTCCATCATAGTTAATTGGTGTTATGCAGATGCTCTCATCTGGCCACTGTAACTGAGCCACATGTGCTCATTATTCTAATTGCACATTTCCTCACGCTTGTTTACAGAATGAACTAAACCACATCAACTGAGTCTTTATCTTGTTTAGTCTGAAACATGCAGAGGTAAAGCGTGTTTAGTCTGGATCATTATTTCTCTTTTAAATTTCCTCAAAATGCTACGTCACTAAGAATTAAGGTATAGCTTAGAGCATCCAGTTGTCCAATAACAGGATATAAGTCAGCGTTAGGTAATGGCTAATTAGATTCATCCAAACACAGATACTCATACACAACAACATTAACACACTGATAATCTGAGGCACCCATATTTTAACAATTTGTGAAGTAATCACAAGACATTTGCACTTCTATATCTCCAAGGTCCCTCAGTGAGAAAACGTTGTAATGATTTTAGTTAGGAATGGCCATAATCTCCACTGTCAAGGTCGAACACTAAAACTGGACCTCACAAAGATGGACGCTGATGATCAGACCCACACAATGTGGCCTATACAATAGTTTAAACATATATAGTACTACAGCCAGAAAAGGCTGCACAGGGAGTCAAATATTTCCTCGGTTACCACAAGGCAACTTAAAAGCAATCCATAATACACACCTCAGTGCAGACACATAGAGCATGGCCAGAACACCCATCGACCCATTCACTCGCATGGCGGAAATACCCATTGCATCATCAAAAAGAAATGGTGCCGGTCCATCTAAATCATGTATGACTAGCCCTCCCTTCTGGCCCAATGGGGGCCGTCAAGAAGGCACTGGTCAATTTCAGCTGGCCCTCCATTACATACTTAATCATCCGGGGTCCAAAGACCACATCTGAAGTTAACCAAGTTAACCTTCAAGGCTCGAGGAGAGCCAGAGGGGAGCGTGGTCATGGTCAACAAATGCTGCGGCGGAACAGCTGAAGCCCCTCGGCTATGGATACCTGAGTCCAAAGCCTGCCAAAACCAAAGGGATGTCGGCTTCTCCAATTGGCAACAGTTAAATTCACCATGTGCATCCATTATTGGATAAAAACTATAATTCAACGCTCCCTTTCACTGTCTGATCCTTTAGAACGTGTTTGTGTTGTTAAGGCTGTGTTTTTTAAGTGATTCTATATTTGTAGATGCACGTTACAGTATGGTGTGTTTGTTTTTATGTGTTTTTGTTCGTTGGGAGGATTTGGTTATAAGTGTTTGTGATTATTCTTTATCTCCCAGCCTACAAGAGCATTAGCAACATGACTAAGGACTGTGTCAGTCTGAGCACCCAATAAATCTCCTCCCCGCCCTGTCCCTGGTGATGACAGATGTCTCACTGGAAACCTTGTTCCAAAACATTACTGGTTCCCAATGCCACGTCAGTGAGGAACCCATTTTCATTAACTGACCAGAATGCACACAAAGCACTCCAATTATAAATACAGTGAATCAATACATAGAACGGCTCCATGTGTTAGAGAACACACACACACACACACACACAATAGGCAAAAAAACAGGGACACATTCTGAAAATCCCTTGTGGAGAAACTTTGTAGTTCCCCAGTCACTTTAAAGATGTCAGACAAATGAGGCTGCTGCGTTGTAAAGAACAGCCTCGGGTAGATGTGAAGCCACAGGATGCACAGAGAGTGCGTGTGACACTACGGTCAGGACTCTGATTCATGATGGATCTCTATGGGCGCAATTAAGCAAACAGCCCGTTCGTTAGCAACTGTGATGGACAAATTCAGTGCAGTAGCAGGAAAGCAGGCCTTTTCCTTGGCCGCTTTAAATTCATTCTTAATTGAGAGAAAACATTGAAGTTCAAGAAAAAGAAAAAGAAAAAAAGGATCTCTGTATTATATTACCTTTTTTCTATAATGCTTAAATGTGGATCCACTTGAGAGACATCAATCGCTGACACCAACCCTATTGACAGAGGGCCAAACGCAAAACACTCATCAGAGAGAACCACCTTGGCACAGCTGTCAATCATGTCAGGGAAGAAAAAGAAGGGAAAAAAACAGAGCTGGGGGAGAAAACTGTAGGAAATGATGGATATTGAAATACCGGAGACACCCCAGATTCCAATGTGCAGGCCAACATGGTGTATTTACACTATTCATTTTGAGGATTGATGGAAGACGAAAGGAGCGAGTAGTTAAAATAAATTCAGATTTATTCTGTGCTTCACACATTTTGGTGTCAACACAGCACTCCTTTTAGCATCTTCAATCAAAAGTTAGTTTCAGTTTTTGTCCAAAACTACAATTAAAAAGGATAATATTTGAATTCCTCATGACAGTTATAATCTACCTACGGCCATTACAATTTATTGCTGAATAGAGTCAAATGTCAACGTTATGAATAAAGCTTCAGAGCTTTTAACAATTCAGGCTCTATTTTATGTTTTGTTTAAAATGTAATACCAAAGAACTGGGCCATGCATATTTCCTGCGGGAGTTAGGAATACTGTACATGGGCAGTCAGCAACAGCGTCAGACACACAGAACGCAAGAATGTTACCCTTTATTTCCAGCACACTTCAACAATGCAACAATTCAGTTGAAGCTCAGAAAAAGCAAGAATGAAAATAGAGACGAATTTGGGCACAAAATATCTTGCTGGTATTACATAGTTGAAGGTCTTATTCTATCAGGGACAAACAGGCATTGACAAAAGGACATTTTTTTTTCACAAATGTTGTGGACTAAATAAAAATATCTTTTTTCCTGAGGTCAACATCAGTTTGGCAAAATAGACAGAACCGTAAAGTAAATGGCCGTGTATATGAGAATGAATGTATTTGTCGGAAAGGCTGTTTATGTGTGTGGTAAGTGAGTGGGTGGCTTTCTAACATAAGTTTATTGACTTTCACCGTATTGTTGTGCTATAGATTACAAAAGTTTTCCCCTTTGACAAACACACTTACCCACACACACACACACACACACACACACACACACACACACACACAATTGGCCTGGGATAGATCCTCAAACCACTGCTGAAATTTCATCAACTACTGGACCAAGGGACTGCCGGAGAAGAGACGTTGAACACGGGTCAAAAACCTCAACAAATAAGTCACCCACGGACACATGAGCACGTGCACAGTTGTGATTCAGCAGACTGTGCAGCATTCGGCCCCTGCAGAAGTTTTTGTCCTGTTCCAACCACAGGACCGTAAGTTCAGTCTCGTTGGCCAGAAAGCTGAGCTCCTTTTGTTTAGAAGAAAGTAGAATAATGGCTCGTTGGAAAGGGTCACCCTGCTTTACTTTCATGCCGGTGGTTGTTAAGGATTTCTGGGGATTTAGAGTAAAGCCGTGTGAGGATCATGTCATTGTTCAGGGCGGCATGGACACACAGGCAATGGAAATCCACAGAACTTAGGCAGAGCTTGCAGTTTAACTTGTTTGGAAATGGTGATGGAGAGATTAACGTGAGATTAACGTGAAGTCAACTGAAGGC